>NC_050526.1:17777524-17808588 GCF_002922805.2 Oryzias melastigma
CATATTAGCTCATTTATTCCTATCATTGAGTTTTTTTCTTTTTACTTTAACATCTTTTTTTTAGAAAAACCTTCAGCTAAGTTATTAAAAATAATGCAGATCTACAATATTATTATTGATCTCCCAAACCTGCATTTGTTTCTTGTTTATGTGTAACATGTCATCCTCCATGAACAGTCAGATCTTAGGATCACATTTGACGGCACACGTTTGTAGAGGTTCTGTTTGGGTGACTGGCAGGTTCTTCTGACCTCAGTCTGACTCTCACTCACATCAGGAGCAGAACGGAGGTCTGGGATCACTTAAACACCTTTTATTTAAAGTGTGGGGGTCGGAGCTGATTCCAGAAGGATCCAATTTTAGATGTTTCTGGGGATTCTTGAGTCTGAAAGTTTTATTGTGTTTGTTCATGAACAGGAAGAATTAAACCAAAATAATTTATGAATAAGTAAACGAGAAACATAAACCATCTACAGTTTTTGATCTAAAAACTTTGCATGTATATTCAGTGCATGGAAATGGCACCTAAATGTATCATTTAGAGCACAAAAACATTGAACAGAGACTTGTCCTTCCACGCTACTGCTAAATATTCTCTGTTGCTGAAAATCCGCATTGCACTAAATCAGGAGTGTCAGACCCAACACACAAGGGGAAAAAATCCAACAGAAATTAGGTTGTGGGCAGAACAGGATAAACATTTATTGAACAGTCTAAAACTAAATTATTAAAACTTTTTAACATAATTATGAACAAGATATATAGCGTTACCTGCAATAATGCTAGTGTGAATGCAGTAAGCTGAAAATGGCTGCTTAAGATGCTGAAATTGATAGCTGAAAATGCTGAAGCTGATAGCAGCTAAAATATTAGCTAAATGAAAAATTAGCCTAAAAAAAAAACTTAGGTTATCCAAAACAGCTAGCATGTAGCTGAAATATTATCTAAACTCCAAAACAGCCTAAAAAAATTGTAGTGAATGCCAAAATAGTCCAAAATGCTCACAGAATGCCAATTTTTAAACTTTAAAACCGTAACTTTTTAACATAATTCTGAATAATAAAAAGGCAGGAATATTATTCCATAATCAAATCAACTTAAACCTCAAATAACTTCCAATATTTTACTCTCCATAAAAATATATTTTATCAAAATTATACAAATTAGAAATGAGCACAAGATAACATTGGGTAACAATAAAATAAAATGATCTGGGGGGCCGGATAGAATTACCCAGAGGGCCGGATCTGGCCCCCGGGCCTTGACTTTGACACGTGCACTAAGGTAATGTTGGAGGATTGTGCCTGAAGATGGTTGTGATTCATTAAACACAATTTTACTCACTAAAAGCCCAACAAACATTACAACGTTTGCATGGGACTGATGGTAAATCTGGTGACATAAAATGTTTACAGCAACCAAATGAACAGCTAATATGTACAGAAAAAATGCATCCTCTAAAATTGTCCTTTCTAGGCTTCTGTAGAAACATGACTTTGCATTGGACGGAGATGATCAGAGAGTTGAAGCTCTGATAAAAAGCTGTGACGTGGTTGGTGGCGGTGCTCTCTGGTAAATAATCTTCCATATTTTAACACAAGTTTAACAGTTAATTTTTTTTTTACATAAAATGTCCTAATATGTCCACATGTTAAGAAAAACATGAGATATTATAATGATGATGCACTTACAGCTGACACTGGTCCCCTTTGACCCCTTTGGTGGTACAGAAGCACTTCCCTGTGTTGGCCTGGCACACGTTGGCGTGACTGTTGCACTTGCAAGCTGCAAAAAAATTACATAAATAATGGATGAGAGGAAATAATGACAGACAGGCAGAGTAAGAGAAACTTTAAAAGTTTTAGTTTAATGAAAATTATAATAAGTATCTGCTGGCAGTGCAAAAATGAGACGTTTTCATTTCTATATTTCTTGAAAGCAACTTGGGCAAATAAGGAATATTTTATTGAGTGAGAACTTAATTTGTAGCCACTGCTGGGGAAAAATGAGGAGTGAGACATCAACTTTAGATCTTGAACTTTTAAATAATGCTTGTGTCGAGAGAATAAATGTAAATAAGAGATTATTGAGGACAGATATTTCTGAGCATGAAGGAGACAAGAACTGAGAAACATTTTCTTTTGATTAAAATCTGTTTTTTCTAATTAAACAGAATCTTATTTCAGTTATTTCTAATTTTTTTACCCAAAACAGGAATTTCTAATGTCATATTTAGGGGGATAAAAGCATTTTGGAATGTGATGCATGTATCTGATTTACTAAAAACCTGTGACCACACATAGCATTTGGTTCATTTCCTGCTTTTTGTCCAATCTTTAGTGATAAAAACACTTTTCTTTAATTGTTGCTGAACTAACGTTCCAAGATTTAAACATGACCTTCTTGATGTTGTGGAAAAATGTCCCTTAATATTTTATTTTCTTCAGCCTTTTTAGGTGGAATATAAGCTGAATAATCACTTCCATAAAACCCTCTTTTGTTGCTGCCTTTAAAGTTAAATATAATCCCCATTAAAGGCAGACACTATTTGAATTTTAGGCATCATAAAAAAGTGGAGAAAGCTAACTGGTAGTTTGGGATAAAGAGGGTATATATTTTAAAGATCAGCTGAAAAGAAAATGTTGAATTATATTGTAAATTATAAAGGCAGGAATGCTTATAAAGGGTTTTCGTGTCATTTAATGGTTTCAATACTACAAAAACTGATAATTTTTGAATAAAAGAACTGCAAATACTTTAAAAAATGTGTCAAAAGAAGGTTATGACCGTTATCACATTTTACACACACTATACGGCGCATTTAAAAGACATAAAAAAATAAACGACAATAACCTTACATATTAACCTGATCAATTCCAGCTCTTCCAGCAGTTTTGGGATGTACACGGCGCTCTGTCGAACTGTCAGTCCGTTCCAAGGGGGGTTGGGTGGTTTAGTCAATACGCTAATGTGGCTAGCGTGTAGCAGTGTAGCAGTGTGGGGCTATTGTTTTGGCTACAGATTAATAATATGGTTGCAAGCATTATCACAGTAACGTTTCATTAACTTTATCAGTCTGTTTTTATACGTGTTGCAAACAAGGTTTGCTGTTTTTGCAAATATGCTAATGTGGCTAACGTGTAGCGGTGTTGTATTGTGGGAGATTTTTTTGGGGGTATTAGAAAAAGGTTGGGAGTTAAAAGTGTTAAAAGAGTTTAAAATTCACTTTAGCAATATTTGTCTGTTTTTTTACAAGCTGCAAATCAAGTTGAGTGTTACTGTAAATATGCTAATACGGCTAACGTGTAGCTGACATGGCTATTGTGGCTCAAGTCTCCAACATGGCTAACATTGTTAATGTGGTTATTCAATGTGGCTAACATAGCTAACGTCTCCAACGCAGCTAACACGGCTAACGTGGCTATAGTCTCTAACATGGCTAACAAGGCTAATATGGCTATCCAACGTGGTTAACACGGCTAAAGTCTCCAACATAGCTAACAGGGCTAATGTGGTTAAAGTCTCCAAAGTGGTTAACGTGGCTAACACGGCTAACCTTTGCTAAAGTCTCTAACGTGGATAAAAAAGCTAATGTGGCTATCCAACGTGGCTAACACGGCTAAAGTCTCCAACATAGCTAACAGGGCTAATGTGGTTAAAGTTTCCAACGTGGTTGACGTGGCTAACACGGCTAAAGTCTCCAACATAGCTAACAGGGCTAACGTGGCTGAAGTCTCCAACGTGGCTAACACGGATAAGGTCTTGCATGTGGCTAATATGACTAACGTGGCTAAAGTCTTCAACATGGCTAACATGGCTAAAGTCTCTATAGTAGCTAACATGGCTAACGTGGCTGAAGTCTCCAATGTCGCTAATGTGGCTAACATGGCTAATGTGGCTAAAGTGTCCAACGTAGCTCACACGGCTAATGTGTAGCCTGTCACAAACTAGTTCTACAGTTACTGTGAATGCAGTTAATGAAGTCTAACTGACTTATTTAACTTTTTTGTCTGACTTAATGTGCCTTACAGCTTGGTGAATCTTGAAAATGACATATGTTCAAAATTAAGCCAGTCATGGACGGTGTGCCCCATAGTGCTGAAAATACGATACTTGGGTTTAATCTTTTAAATTCACTAAAACAATTTATGTTATATCACTGACAGGAGATGAGAAAACAAAAATGTTTCAAACACATACACATAACACAACCAGTCAAACTTTTCCCCTTTTATTTACATTTCTAAGACGAACACCAAGAAACCAAGACTGCAGGCTGCTCCGCTCACACAGAAAAAAATTGATGGTGTTGAGGGAAAAGAAAAAAAAGACGTGCTGAATGGAAGTGCAGTAACAGCACTATTACCTGAAATTAGATTGACCTGTGGCGAAAATAGAAAACCAACTAAGCTGTAAGGGTTGATAACAAAAAGTGCCTTTGAGTCTTAAGATGGTTGACAAATCACAGGTGTGTTGGCGCAGGTTTGGGTCACCCTGCGGGTCATTCAATATTGAATCAGGACGATTCTGAAAAGGGTAGTTGGTGGATGTAACCGGAGAAGCACGAATCCTCCCGCGCACGGCAGCAAAAGGAAAAAATAATAAAGGAAAATTGGGATATTTTAAGATAACTGCACAAGTGGTACCTGGGTCAACATGGAGCAAAATCATACTTTAATTTAAAGCTGGTAGTAAAAAATAAATTTCTGTGTCCAGAGAGTGAATTCATGTTTTTTCCCATCAACTATCAAATTGACATTTTTATACCAGATAACTGCGGTAATGACCTTAGAACTGAAGGCAGTAAAAAAAAAAAAAAGATGAAATACAAGGTTGGTAACACTTCTTTTTTTACAATACTCGACTCACAAAGTATTTAAGTGGTGTTCACACAGTATTTTGTTGTACCTATTGAGCACTTGCATAGTACTTGCTTTGGATTTATGTGGTACTTTTGGTTGATACTTTTGTGGCACCTATTAGATATTTATATTATACCTACTGGGTATTAAACCTGTACACCTGAGTTTTTACATAAAGTTGCAAGTGAAAGTGCGCTTTCATTGAGACAGGGATCCCCAAACTACGGCCCGCGGGCCGGATCAGGCCCGCCTCCACATTTGGGCCGGCCCCCCATCAGAAACGCAGATCAAGAACCACGTGGACCGTAACTTTTCCTCCATACGTTTTTTTCGACATCCGTAGCTCCACAGCTCTTTCAGCTATTTAGCTCATTCAGCTAATAAAATATTCAGCTCTTTTCATGCTAGCTTTTTCAACTGTTTTGACATTTAATAAGAATTACTGGGATATTTAATAGTTTAGCGTATATTTCATCCAACATTTTAGCTGTTATGGCTAATTAAGGTTTTTTTCAGTATTTAAGGCTAATTTGGAGCTTAGCTAATATTTCAGCTACATGCTAGCAGTTTTGGCTAATTTAGCCTTTTTCCCGTTTTTTTAGGCTACTTAGGAGTTTAGCTAATATTTCAGCTACATGCTAGCAGTTTTAGATAATTTAGGCTTTTTCAGTTTTTTATGCAAATTTGGAGCGTAGCTAATATTTCAGCTACATGCTAGTAGTTTTGGCTAATTTAGGCTTTTTTAGTTTTTTAGGCCAATTTTAGCTCAGCTAATATTTTAGCCTTATCCTATGTGTTTTGCCTAAATTAGACATTTTACCAGTTTTTTAGGCTAATTAGGAGTTTAGCTAATGTTTCAGCTACATGCTAGCTGTTTTGGCTCATTTAGAATTTTTTTCACTTTTTTTATGCTAATTTAGCATTTCGCTAATATTTTAGCTAGCTATCAGCTTCAGCGGCCACATTCAGCTTACAGCATTCACACAAGCATTATCGCAGGTAATGCTATATATCTAGTTTGTAAAATGTTTTGGTAACATTTTTTTCTATGAAGATTAAAATTAGAATTATCTTAAATTTGGCTATGTTTGTCTTTCTGGAAAACCATGAATGTCTAAGTTTAGGTTGTCATTGGTGCACTTTTTCTGGGGACTCAGAATTGTGAGAACAAACACAATAATCCAAAACGTTGCACATACAGTTAGAAGAGAAAGTGCACTTTCATTAATTACTCGCTATTGCTGCATTAGTAATTTCCAGCAATTGGCTTCAGCACTTCACTTATTGCTCCATGTCATTGTAACTCTTTAAAAGACTCACAACTACAACACACTGATCTGTAAGAATAAACACAATAATGCAAAATTCTGCAGTTAAGGTAAAATATGTGAACCTTTGGGAGTACTTCTCCTGCAGCTGTTTTTAAATAAATGTATGTTTTTTCTATGCATGACATAAAGAAAAACAATTATTTTATTCTTTTATACTAGTTTTAAACTTTACTCTATTGGTGCACATTGAGAAAAATATGGTATGCGAAAAAATGTATTTATTTATTTTTCAAATGTCAAGTTGTAAATAAATAATAAAAAATTAGGGCTTTGTCGATGCTAAATACATTTCTATAGTGTTATAAAACCTGACGTAAGACGACATTTTCAAACATTATTAGTGTTTTCACAAGAGAACGATCATCATCATTATTTTTCCAGAGAAATGTTTGGCAAGTAGAAATCTAGTTTTTGCTGGTAGACTTTGGATGTCACCGGACACTCCGGCTAGTAACCAAAAAAGTTCATTTAGAGCCCTGACTATATCTATGTGACAATCAGAAAACTGCCCCACACCTGGGACACAAAGAGGCTGCAGCAGAACGCTGTCTAGTTCTGTTCATTTTAATTCAGTTAAGTTCATTCATGAAGCACCAGTTCATAACTGTGGTGGTCTACATTCTAGTTTTCAAAGTTCTAGGAATAATCCTGCAGACTGAGAACAAACTGTTCGTTCCGTTGGAAAATATGGAACCGTGACATAAGATGGAGCTTTTCGGTTTAAAACTATATAAATAGGCAGATGAATTTAGAAATCGGCTCTGCTGTTAGCTTCAATGAGGAGAAACTCAGAAAAATGATCTCATCAAAACTCTGCCGGCAGATTTTCAGACGAGCTTTTAAAGGAGATCTTCTGGTCTGAAATATTCCGTTCAATTATAATATGTGATAATATTGCTTCTCGTACACAAACGCTGTTTCCAGTCGTTTTCCTTCATATCTCAAACCAAACATGAAAACATTTCAGTCCAACGAGCAGAACTCTGCTTCCAGCAGAAGCAACTCCCAGCTCAGCATGAGCTCCGATATGTGCTGACGAGGACTTCCTCAAGCACTTAACTTCCACTTATATTATTAAAATCAAACACACTGATGTATAGAATGCAAATTTTGAACAAGAATCAAACAAAATGTTATCAGTTTTCTGTAGAACCAATGTATCTGAGACTAGAGGTAGAAAGATGACGGAAAATCAAGATTATTGGGTTGTGGATCATTATGGATCACAGATTAAACAAATTCAGACATTTCATAAGGGTTCATAATGTCTTAGATGTCAAACTCAATCGCACAAGGGGCCAAAATCCCAAACACACCTTAGATCTCGGGCCGAACAGGATAAACATGTATTAAACACTCTAAAACTACATTTTTAAAACTTTAAAATTGTAACTTTTTAGCATAATTATGAGCTAGATATAGAGCATTACATGCAATAATGCTACTGTGAAGATGAATTTGGCAGCTGAAGATGCTGAAATTGATAGATGAAATCACTGAAGCTGAAAGCTAAAAACGCTGAGGCTGAGAGCCAGCTAAAATATTAGCTAAATGACAAATTAGCCTAAAAAATGAAAGAAAAAAAACTTAGGTTAGCCGAAACTGCTAGCATGTAGGTGATAAAAAATAGCTAAACTTCAAAATAGCCTAAAATATTGGAAAAATCCCACATTAGCTAAAACAGCTAACATGCAGCTGAAATATTAGCTACACTATAAAACAGCCTAAAAAGGGAGGAAAAAAGCCCAAATTAGCTAAAACAACTAGTATGTAGGTAAAAAAAAAAAGCTAAACTTCAAAATAGCCAAACAAACTGAAAAAAAAAACATAGCTAAAACAGCTACTATGTAGCTACAATTTTAGGTAAACTCCAAAATAGCTTTCAAAAAAGGAAAAACACCCTAAATTAGCCAAAACAGCTAGCATGTAAATATTAGCTAAACTTCAAAATAGCCTAAAAAATCTTAGTAAATACAAAAATACTCCAAAAAGCTATCAGAATGCTAATTTTTACAAATTTAAAATCGTTACTTTTTAACATAATCATGAATAATAAAAAGGCAGGAATATGATTCCAGAATAAATTAATTTAAACTTTAAATAACTTTCAATATTTTACTCTCCATAATAAAATATTTAGTCAAAATTATACAAGTTAGAAATGAGCGCAAGATAACATCGGCTCATTAATAACAATAAAATAAAATGATCTGGAGGGCCGGATCCGGCCCCCGGGCCTTGACTTTAACAGGTGTCTTAGAGTGCATGTTATTAAGACAAAAAACATATTTGTTCAAACATAAATAGTCATTCAGTAAATATATTGTGAATGAAAAGTCTCTTGTTGTTCCTGTGAGAGCCGAACTGCAGGTGAAGTGCAGAAGCGACACAGGAATCACAGAGAAGCTCAGAGAGTGGAGTAGCTGAAATGGAGAGCACATGCTGCACCTCACAGCTGCTGACAACATAGAAAGGATCTGAAGAAAAGAAAAACTCCACCTTTTCCAAAGAAAAAGAAATGGCTGATTTGATATAAATCATTCTCCTTTTGACTGGTGTGAGCCCCCGGCTAAAGAAGAATTGCTCACCGTGCTGCCTCCATGTGTACACAGAACACAAGCAGGTTGGTGGATGTGAGGAATTCAGAGCAAAAGAAGAAACAAAAATAGTACAGAACAAACTTTAGAAAAGCTCATTTTGCTTTGTATGGATTTAGGATTATGAATAATATGATAACTTGAATGTTTCATGATTAAGCTGAATAAACTGTTTTGTGGACTAGAAATTTGCTTCTTATAAATTTAGGATGTTTTTTTTTAAAAGTAAGAAGTTTGATTAAAAAAATAGCTAAATTGAAGCTTGTCTCATAAATTTAGATAGAGGTTGACATAGCCTGAGCTTCCTGAGAAACTCTGACTAAACAGTTCTTGGTTTCTGGTTCACTGATCAAGCTCAACCTGAACTCCGACTGAGATAACTCTGACATGAACGTAGATACACCCGAACTCTATGCTAAGAGCTCGATATAAGGGCAATAAATTCATTTAACAATAAATCTACATGTGTAAATCTTCATCTGGGGGAATAGGGGACAAATATACAAGATGTATTTTCTGTGAAGTCACTCAAAGAATGTTAAATGTTAAAAATAAGGTGTCAAAGTCACACTCTGATCTCCTTTTGATCTATTTTCAAAGTGTCTTTAATTTTCATGAGGCCATTTTTAAGCAACATTTTAAAAATCTGTGTCGTTTTCTAGGATAATTTTTAAATTCTAACTTTTTTAGCAAATATGGTGTGTAATATCGGAGCTACCAGCCCAGAATTGATCCAGATTATGAGGAAAACAAAGACGTACATGAATGTATTGGTCACCAAGTGGACGCTGGTGGCCCGCCCAGCGTATACATGCAGATATAGATGTTCAGGTGTGCTGTGGGAAATCATTCATTCTCACTGATCTGAAAACATTTTCTATCACCAGATCAGCTCTGTTTTCATCCAAACAGGCCCTGATAAAACTCTGAATAGTTAAGACCAGAAAATACTTTTTCTTTTTGACTTTATTTGGTTCCAATAAAGCTGTTTTTTTAAAAGCTCCGCCCCTCCAACTGTCTCCACCAATCACTCTTTGAGGCTTAATCATGTCATCAGTCTGACTAATCAAAAGTTAACATCCTCACTTTTTTGTTGCGACTTGGCTCATAAAGTCTCACAGTTCTAACAAAAAATTACCCAAAACAGCTAGCATGTTGCTGAAATATTAGCTAACCTTCAAACAACGGCTAAAGGTCGTGTTTAGCGGTGTAGCGTCCTACAGGATCCGCGTCAGACGGTGGAAAAGTGAAGAAAATAATGAAGCTCAGAGACGAGAGCTTTTGCACTCCATCTCCCATAATGCATTGGGAAAAAGTGACAGCACTTCTGCACTATGCTATTAAAAAAAAAATTTATTCACCCAAAAATAACTAAAAAATGTTTTGTTAAAGCTACATTTTGTATTAGGACTAAATAATAAAACTTAAAAATGTTCACTTTTTGTGGTTTCACAACTGAACATCACATAGTTCACATAAATGTGAATATTAATAAAGTTATTAACACATTAATAAAGGGGAAAAACGAGTACTGGAGCAAATTTTCAACTATTTAAGTTGAAATTTATTATTCAAAACAATCACAACTTTAGTACAACATTTAGAAAAAATGGCTACAACTTCCAGCTTTTCTGCCTGAATTATTACAAAAAATTGTTGTGAGATGGTGTATAGTGACTGAACCTTAATACAGAAAAGACACATTTTTACACAAGACAGAAATTTTTTTGTTTGCTTCTAATGAACACGTTGAATAAATACATATTCATAAATGTCCTTTTACGCTTAATTTGGCATCTATTTATTCATTTATTTAAAAGGGAAAGGCAAAAAGAAAAAAAAAACATTGTTATCATTTGACATGGAACCGATTCCATGTCCACAAGCCTTTTAGCTAACAGCTCATTTGTAGACTTTGTCCTTCAGAATTAACAAAAACGCAAAAAACAGCACAAACACCAACACACAAATACATACAATCCAGAACAATCACAACAAAACAAAACAATGGATCTAATGTTCACAGGCTTGATTGGACTTAAGCCACTGTATTACTAACAACTTTACTAAAACACTATTTCCATCAGAGTTTGTCTTTAAGGGGCATATTTGTCTGAAATTACAAAATAATGTAAAGTATTTGCAATGAAGAGGTAAATTAGCAGAATGATAACTCGTCGATAAACTTCAGGTGAAACTGGTGGTTAGAAGGTAATTTTGAATCATAGATGTTCTGTAATCAATTAGGATGAAATGTGACTGAGAATTGTGGTTATTTTCTGAGGGTCAGAACTCTCAGCCTCACTGTGAGGAACCGCGTCACATGATTGGACAGAACCAGCTGCTTTTTGTTAAGATATTCAGTCTGCCTGCAGGTTTCTGAACACATTTTCACCTGTGGTGGTCATTGGCAATGAAGAATGAAGTCTTCTTTAATGCAGACTGTGACATTATTAAAGCTGTTTTTTTAAGCTATAGATTTTTTTCTGTGTTGTTTTAGCTATTTTACAAAATTCTTTAAAATTTTCCTAATTTATTTCTAAATGGTTTTAATCGATCTGATGTTGAATCACTGTGTGTTGATGATGTGCAGCGTGTAAATAAAAAACAAAAATAAAAGAAATTACGTTTGGAAAACAGGTTGATTGGAGAAAAACGTTTTTTATGAGAAATGATTAAAAAAAAGCTGTGATTTCAGCATCAGGTTAACTATTTGTTGTTTTTTTTCCATTCTCTACCATAATAAAATCATAAGAAAGGAAATCCAAATCAAACAAAATGCGTCCAATCTTCCATATGACTTACCAACCAGGTTAGGGTTATGGACTGTTACCGTAGCAACAAACTCTTAATTGGAAATATCGAGCTTTTTGAAATTAGTTTGCTCAAATGAACATACAGTAATTTATTTGGTTTATTACAGGCCTGTGAAATAAAGAAAAGTTCTAAAAGGAAAAAATGATGACAAAAACACAAGTTTTTTGGGGGGGATAACCAGTGAATACATGTTCACACAAACCAAACCAATCGCACAAACACGCTTAAAAAGTTGAAATGTAAATCATATTCAGGAACACGGAGTTCCTCTGTGTCCTTTGTGATGAGTTCTCGTCTTAAGGAGCTCCTCTCATCATCACACAACTCTAAAGAGCAAATCAAATCCAGGGATGGTTCGCGTGAGCGAACAGAAGAAGAGAGAACGTCCAGAATGCTTGGTTCTTCTGTTCCACTAAAACGAACGACAGAACTGAACTGAACAGACTGACGGCAGCAGCTTCTACTGGAGGATCTGTCAGATTCTGTGTTTGAGAGATTAAATCACAGAAATCCCTGAAATATCGTTAAATAACTTAATTTTTTACATTTAAAAATGCACACTAGACAGTGTTCCCTCACTCATCTCTGAGGTAAGTTTAAAGAATTACCCAAATATGTGAAATTGGCTCAAATTACAAATGTTTTAAGGTTTTAATACACACTTTATACATTTTTTTCAGACACATGAACGTTTTTGCACTTTTTTCTTTTGCTTAAACTCTCAAAGTTAAACCTTCATAGGAAAAATATATCTAATATCATAGAATGAGAACAAATTTCAGCTCAACATCAAAGATTTATATAGTTTTGGCAAATTGAACGTATGCAAGAGACACGGCACGGAGGACATTGATTGATGAGGTAGACAGTGATTGATTGATTGGTTTATTTCAAGCATAGATTGAAAATACAGGACAAAACACACAATTATTTCAAACTCATTGTAGAGTTGGATTGATTGCTTGAAAAGGTGTGGGAAGAAGCGAACTTATATAATCCCACCCCTAATATACTACAGTGAACTGTAAAAATAAATAAAGAAATAAAGAAATAAATAAAGATGCAAAAGATTGAGAGGTGAACTGAGATTTATTTATTCATTTAATATTGGAATATTAGATTTAATGTCATTTAATCTTGATATTTTATGCTTTTTACCACATATTGTATTAGAAATAAAAAAGACACATGTGGGATATGAAGTAGCTGAAGAGCTTAAAAAACAACTCCAATGAAACCATGATTCTTGGTGTTTTTAGGCATTTTTCTAATAACAGAAAGCTGATATATTAGCTAAACTCTAAATTAGCCTACAAAACAGCTAGCATGTAGCTGAAATTTTAGATAAACTCCAAAATAGCCTAAAAAACGAAAAGAGCCTAAATTAGCCAAAATAGTTAGCATGTAGCTGAAATATTTGCTAAAATTCAAAACAGCCTAAAAAACAAAAGGACTAAGTTAGCCAAAATAGTTAGCATGCAGCTAAAATATTAGCTAAACTCCAAAATAGTCTAAAAAACAAAAAAGCCTAAGTTAGCCAAAACTGCTAGCATGGATCTACATAAATTAATTTACAATTACAACTGCGTTTCTGAATATTTCTTAATTCAAATCAGAAAACCAGATGCTAGAAAAAGCTCAGACTAAAGACACACCTGGATCGCTCAGGCTGGTGTGTGCGATCCATGATGACCGTTTGACACTCGTCCTCCAGCGAATTGGAATTCTGGCTCAAAACTGTACGACTAGATTGTTACAATATTGCTTCTTAATTTAAATTTTTGCGCTGCTAATGTTAGCTTGTGGCTATAAAGCTCCAACAGAGCTCTCAGCGACGGGGAGGGGGGTAGGGGTTGCTCTGTGTCAATAGTCACGACCACAACCCAGAGTTGTATCGAGGACCTCGCCTGATTGATCAACGATCGGTCGGCGGCGTCGGCTGATGGTTTATGGCCGTTCTGTAAAGCAGAGTCTCTACAGCTGAGACTTCTGTCCACTTCAAACTTTCTGTTTCCGTCTTTTTAACTCAAACTTGTTTTCTTCATCTATTTTTTTGTCCATATTCAGATAAAAAATTCATAAAATCTCAGTTTTTGGAAACGTTTATAATCATGTTGTCAGTGATGGCTTATTTAACGCCTGAATTTATTCTTTAAAATTCACTTATGTTTTGAATAGATGCTACATGAAGGTCATTTTGGAGCCAAAGTGGTTTGACGCATCAACTGGAATGAACGGTTTATGAGCTTCAACTCTTCATTCCGTTTTCCCTTAAGGTTAAAACTGAAACTTATTTCAGGTCGACAAAGCAAAACTGGAAAAGAGAAAATCACTGAAGGATGGAATTAACAATATTTAGAGCCCTTTGCAAATGTCAGCAAAAGATTACCAAAAGAAACAAAAATAAATAAAGAAACACACACAGAGCGATCGATAACTCCGCAGCTCCTCTCCGTGTTGATTTTCCGAGCCTCTGGAGCATTGTAAGTCAACACGGCGTTGTGTTGGAGTGTGCACGCTAATCCTGTGTGGCAAAATGTCATTGCACGTGGGGCAAGTGTGAACAAAGTTGTCATGTTAATTTAGCTACCTTTATATAAAGGCTATCCTAGTATAATCTGCTCGTGGTGCATGAGCTCGTTTATTAAAAGCATGCTAGTTAACGTCAGTCTGAGTTCGGTTTGTGAGGCTTCAGTGAAAGCAAACAAAGCAGCTTCATCTCAGTGAGACGAGAGTCGACGGTTTCTCTCTGACTGCAGAGAAAAAGGAATTCAAATCATATTTATACATCTGTTTGTGTTACACAAATGGAGGATTTTGCGTTGTGTTTTTGTGCTGGCCGAGAATAGAGCTGCCAGCGGGAGGATGACTGGATATTGCTAAGGATGCTGGGTAGGTTGCAGTTTTGCCCCGGGGAGGAGTAGGTACACGAACACTTGTGAGTTTGTTTAAAAGCGAAAACATTATTCACACATAGACACACAGTAACACACAACAGTCGGGAGTGAGTTTGGCAGAACCTCAACAAGTCCTCGGAGGAGACGAATGGAGCAACTTTGGAGGCAGAGAAGCTGCAACTCCTCAGCAGCATCACACAACCACACACACACAAACACACACAAACACACACACTGCTTCCTGCCTCATTCAGTCTCTAGTTGACAATACTGGGTTGTCACTTCTTTTTCCAGAGACTGCACTCAAGTGCTCTAAAGCTCCTGAACTGAGCACAGATTTTAAGGGACTCCTTCTCTGCACCATAAATGTAAACCTCACACTGTTCTAACTGAAGAGCAGAAAGAAGTAAAACAAAGAAACGTGGGTGACAGAAGAGATGATATTCACAAACAAAAAACCTCATACATCTCAGCAGTCCCTCCAGGATTTTGTGATGATGTGATTCCAACTGTTAACGCAAATTCAAGCGAACCTCACGATTTGTTGCTCATTTTGCAACTTTATATTTTAATAGGGCTGGGTTGAAAAAAATCTATTAATCGATTTAAGCTTAAAAGATCAATAATCGATTCACAAAAGATATGAATTGATCTAAAAACTTATAGCATTACCTGCAATAATGCTAGTGACGATGGCTGAAGATGCTGAAATTCATAATGAAAAATGCTGAAGTTGATAGCTAGGTAAAATATTAGTTAGATGCCAAACTAGCCTAAAAAAATGACAAAAAGCCTAAGTTAGCCAAAACAGCTAGCATGCAGCTGATATATTAGCTAAACTCTAAATTAGCCTAAAAAACAGCTAGCATGTAGCAGAAATTTTAGATAAACTCCAAAATAGCGTAAAAAACTGAAAAAGCCTAAATTAGCCAAAGTAGCTAGCATGTAGCTGAAATATTAGCTAAATTTCAAAATGGCCTAAAAAACAAAAGGACTAAGTTAGCCAAAATAGCTAGCATGCAGCTAAAATAGTTAAACTCCAAAATAGCCTAAAAAACAAAAAAGTCTAAATAGCTAGCAGGTAGCTGAAATTTTTGCTAAACTCTAAAATAGCTCAAAAAAACGAAAAGAGCCTATATTAGCCAAAATAGCTAGCATGTAGTTAAAATATTAGCTAAACTCCAAATTAGCATAAAAAAACAAAAAAAGCCTAAATTAACAGCATGCAGATGAAATATTAGCCAAACTCCAAAATAGCTTAAAACAACTGAAAAAGCCTAAATTCCCCCAAACAGCTAGCATGTAGCTGAAATATTAGCTAAACTCTAAATTAGCCTAAAACAGCTAGCATGTAGCTGAAATTTTGGATAAACTCCAAAATAGCCTAAAAAACGGAAAAAAGCCTAAATTAGCCAAAATAGTTAGCATGTAGCTGAAATATTAGCTAAAATTCAAAATAGCCTAAAAAAACAAAAGGACTAAGTTAGCCAAAATAGCTAGCATGCAGCTAAAATATTAGCTAAACTCCAAAATAGCCTAAAAAACAAAAAAGTCTAAATAGCTAGCATGTAGCTGAAATTTTTGCTAAACTCTAAAATAGCTAAAAAAAACCGAAAAGAGCCTATATTAGCCAAAATAGCTAGCATGTAGTTAAAATATTAGCTAAACTCCAAAATAGCATAAAAAAACAAAAAAGTCTAAATTAGCCAAAATAGCTAGCATGTAGCTGAAATATTAGTTACATTTCAAAATAGCCTAAAAAAACAAAAAAGTCTAAGTTAGCCAGAGTAGCTAGCATGCAGCTGAAATATTAGCCAAACTCCAAAATAGCATAAAAAACAAAAAAGCCAAAATAGCTTGCATGTATTTGAAATATTAGAAACTTCAAAATAGCATAAAAAACCTTAATAAATGCCAAAATAGTCCAAAAAGCTATCAGAATGCTATTTTAACTTTCAACTTCACTACACTCTGACTCCATATAAAATATGGTAACGACTAATCGACTATTACATTAGTTGTCGACTATTTTAAGGTGATTAGTCGACTAATCGTAGCAGCCCTGCTAGTGTCCACATAAACGCATCTCCTGGATGTCCTGTCTGCGTTCTTCTGTCCAAACTTTCAACCTGCTGCTCTGAAAGCGGATATGATGACTTCTCTTTTTTTCATGTATCCAGAGCAAGGTGAATGCACTCTGTGAGGAGAGGGATATCAACTCCCTACACACAAACACACACACTTTATCCAGATTTGACAAGGTTAGTTAATCATCTGTCATAGAGTCTGGAAATGGACACACTCTCCTCTCCTCTGTCTGTCCTCAATCTTTCCCTTTCTGCTTTTCCCTCCATCACTTCCTCTCTCCTTCTATCATCCGTCCATCCAAGGACATATCAGCCCTTTCTCCCTGTATTAACCTTGTGCATCTCACCGCCCAGCTCTGTTTTTTTTTCCTTTCTTTTACATCAGTCTGCCTTTGAGTTTGCCCCTCGCTGTTCTCCCCGCTCCCCTCCACCGTCCATCCTCTCTGCTGCATTATGAGCCACGCCGCCGCCGCCCCCCCCCTCCTCCTCCTCCCAGGTAGGAACAAAGCTGTCTCTCCATCATTCAGCGCTCCAATCTGCCACGCATCATTGCCTCCCCGCCGTTTAGCTCAAGGTAAACCTAGTGGTCCGTTTTATGAGGAAAATGGATATAGAAAAAATAATGAATGGCTCGATTAGTGCGTGAACAGATTGTTACTGTAAACTGTTAAAGACGGCTGAGGTGCCCAAGAGGTGAAAGAGAGAAGATAGACACCTTTATAGATTCAATAAAGGGTGTAGGATGAAGAGATCATAGACTGTAGATGAGTGTGGGGGTAAATTTAAGCTGATTTGATGGATTTAAGTGAAATAAACTTCAGTGCTTTAGCTAATTTAACTTAAAAATGTATTGAAAATTTGATGACTCACCAGAATCTGTGCCAAGACTGACAGAAAAGAGCCAAAGCACAAAACCGGATGAATGTTTACATACTCAAGTGGGTTGCCATGGTAACAGAGAAAATAAAAAAACTTTAGTCTCAAAACACGTGAAGGTCCCACAAAAACATGTTGCAAAAATGAGATATCACCTTCATAAAAGGTAACATCTAAAGTTAACAAGTCATGTATTTTTTGGTGACTTTTCATTGATGTTAATAGTAAAAGTTTCTTCTTCAAGTAGTTTAGTCTTAATAAAGTTACTAAAAACATTCGTGATTTCCAATAGCATATTTGCAAAGATAGAGTCCTTTCAACTCGATCAGCATAAAATCAATAAACCTGTTCAGCCAAGTTGATCCATTTAGGGTGAATTCAGACTGTAAAGGTCCGTTGGTCTGAACCGAATCCCCTTAGTTTGTTTTGAGTCCCGATTCTCAAACTTTATGTTTGGTCTGTATTCAGACCGCTGTCAACCGGACAGTTTCGAACTAGGGCTCCACCATATTAGAAAAACTCACGATATTAGTGAGCAATATTGCGATAACGATATTAATTGCAATAAATGACCATGTAGTGAAACAACTAACATAACATATAAGATTGTGTTTTTACGTGTAAACATTTAAGGTAACCATTTATTGCACTTTAAGCCGCCTTTTCGATGCGTGTATTGCACAGCCTGATATTGTGATTACGATAAATTTGCAATGTATTGTGCAGGCCAAAGCTTGTAAATAAAACCATGTGACTAAATATCTCATCAGTCATTGGCCAGGAACTACGAGGGAGGGGCAAAGTAACAAGGGAAAGAATAATAATAATCTATCTTTTGCAATCCTTGTCGGGATAGTTCACTCATCCACACATTTTATTTCGCAGACTAATTTTAAACGTCTGTATCAGTGTCACTTTTTACTGCTGCTTCGGTTCGGTGGAGGAATTCTGCAAGGCGGTTACTGAGGAGACGACGCCATGGAGGTACGCTGGTAAGTGTTATGACTGATGGATTGACAGTAAGAAGCGATGTGTGTCACATTAAAAGTTCTCTACATTCCATAATACTCGGCTACGGCGGCCATTTTGGTCCAGTTGTTCCAATCCGAGCATGGAGTCTATTCAGACTGAGGAAACTCAGAATGAACCAAAGCTCAGTTCAATTGGAAACAAACCGAGAGCACCTGGAAAGATGGGTCAGTGAGTGGATGTATTCAGACTGAAAATATGTCTTAGATTATTGGAGTAAACAGACTCTAGTTCACTTTAAGAGAACCAAATGTGTCCAGTCCGAATACACCCTTACACTTAACTATGTAGATCTGGTCAACTGATGAAACTGAAATCTAAAATTATACCTGAGACAGCCAAAGTTTTTTAAGTTTTTTTTAGAATTTCTCATTTTTTTCTTATGAGGCACATTTTGATCAATAGTTCAAAAACTATAAAGTCTGAAAATACCAAAAGTACAAGCAGTAATGTCCTGAACAAGCTAAATGTTTTAATCACTGAAAATTAGATGAAATTTGTACGTGTTGAAAAACGTACGGAAAGGAGCAGGAGAATCACTACAGTGTGAATGTTTAAGCTTTCACACAGCAGAAAATAAAAATGACAAACATAAAGACAAACTGAAAGACAATCTTTGTTTATAACCTAAAAAGTAATAAAATGAATGTAAGAAGAAATGCAAAACAAAAGGTTTAAATAAAGTTAAAACTAACTAAAATAAAGGAGCATAGGGAAGTAAATACAAGAAAAAAATTAAAGTTGGAGGTATAAGCACAAAGCATCCATCAGTGCCGGGCTCACCGCGAGAAGCCGGCGGGGACAGAGACACCAGTCAAGTCAGGAAATAAGAAAATGATTAAGAGCGATTTAATGTCACGCCAGCACCAAAACGCACATCGGTCACAGTGAGACCAATGCCACCGCCCCTCGCCTGCACCTCCCTCTCTCCTTCATTACAGCCTCTTCAGCATCAGCCGGGCTGTGACCCTCCAGAACACCGTCCTGTTCCGGCACTCTCAACTTTCAAACACTGCCCCCTTCAGGTTGTTGCTCCCCACTACAACCTTCCCAATCATTTTAAAAAACACAACATTTCCGATATATCATCATCTGAAGCGCGTTGAATCACGCTGCGCATGACCTCCTGGCACTTACCGTGACACTTTCCTCCGTTGGTGGGGTCACCATAGTAACCGGGCATGCAGCTCTGACAGTGCGATCCTGCCGTCAGGTTCCCACAGAACTCGCACACGCTGCCGTTTACGCACTTGCTGTGTCCATTACACTGACACGCTGAGGGGGACAGAGGCAGACGATGCTCAGGGGGACGTCAGAGCACAAAAATACACTTCCAGTCGACGTTTAAAGGACTGACCGGGACACTGCACGAAGGCCCAGTTGTAGCCTCTGTCGGTGGAGCAGAGGCTGTGGTCCACCACCATGTCCCCGTCTCGCAGTCTGCCTCTGTCCCTGGATCCGGGCCGCGGGTGTGCGGGTTTCAGGGGCCCGCGGTAAGAACCCTCCATGCACACGCCCCTGCCGGTGTTGCTGGGGTCGCCGCACCAGCCGCATTCGGCTCTCTGCAGACACTCCGCACACGTCCGCAGACCTGAGCAGTTCAGAGCTGAGGAAGAAGAAGAATAAAATAAGAAATAAAAGCTGCTGAATTTTTATTATAAACTAAATGTATCAATTAGGATGTAGCTTTGCAGCTTTCATGCAATGAAGTCAGATCGAATCAGCATTTTGGACAGCTCATGGACACATTTCTAATACATTAACAAAAACATGTTAAACTTCATCTGGTTTGGTTTCACACTCTGATCTCTCTGGAACAAACCAAAAACAGACGAGAGGCAACAGGATTTAAGAAAAAAGCTTCTGCAGTTCTCAAAGTTGTTCACTTAAGTAGGTATGTGACTAAAATTATAAAATTCAGTGGATTGTTCTGATCTTTATATCACTTAAAGCACATGTCAAAGTTGAGGCCCGGGGGCCGGATCCGGCCCTCAAGGTAATTCTATCCGGCCCTCCAGATCATTTTATTTTATTGTCATTAATAACCTGATGTTATCTTGTTCTTATTTGACAAAACATTTTTTATGGAGAGTAAAACATTGAAAGTTATATAAGTTAATTTATTCTAGAATAATATTCCTGCAACTTTATTATTCATAATTATGTTGACAAATGTACGTTTTTAAAGTTTAAAAAAAAACTGTCCTTCTGCTAGTTACAGTATCTTCTATTCTATTCCATTTTAGGCTATTTTGGAGTTAAGCTAATATTTCAGCTACATGCCAACTGTTTTGGCTAATTTATTTATTTATTTTATTTTTTTTTTTGCTTTTTAGGCTGCTTTGGAGTTAGGCTAATATTTACACACTAGCTGTTTTGGCTAATGTAAGGCTTTTTCAGTTTTTTAGGCTATCTTGACGTCTCACTATTTTTCAGCTACATGCTAGCTGTTTTGGCTAACCCAAGTTTTTTTTTTTTTGTTTGTTTGTTTGTCTTTTATGTTAATTCAGCATTAGCTAATATTTTAACTGGCTAACCTAAGTTTTTTGTTTGTTTTTTTTCATTTTTTAGGCTAATTTGGCATTTAGCTAATATTTTTTGCTAGCTTTCAGCCTCAGGGTTTTCAGTTATCAGCTCCAGACATATACATAGACCCCCTGCATACTTGTAGACATCTGTTACAGCCAATCAGCTTGCTAAATTCGGTCACATGACCTCATGTTCCAGCGCTGAATTCTTGGACACAGAGGCTTGAGAATGAAAAAACAATACCTGCTAATTGTTATTTTCACATGAAATTTTCTGGAGAAAACAACAACAGTAATCGACTAAAAAACTAGACGACAACTAACTTATCTTAAAAAGAAGACAAGTGGTTTTGTGAAACACAATTTTCATAATAATAACCTATAAACGCATTAATAATGTTTATTAATGTGTTAATAAAGCCTGTTAAGGAATCTTAACAAGTAATGTTACCAAGGTTAAATATATTGATTAATATATTTTTAGATATTTTATTCCTTCGTCAAAATGACCTTCAACCAAACCAAAATCAGTGATCTTTTTTAAATATAGTTATTGACTTTAGCGTGTTTAGGTTTTGATTTTTTATTTAGTTGTTGAACCCGAACTCCAATACTGATAAGACCTGAGTTCATGATACTATGTGTGTTTTTTCTATAACACTGCAGAGAAAAACCTGATGTGGGTCAGAGTTCTTCTGCTGAACTCTTTCATTTTTTGTCTTTGGCATATTGGCTTTAAAAACATCTGATTTATCAGGAAAATGGAGTTTAGATGAAAGTTAAGCTCAAAAGTCGAGCAGAGAAGAGAAATACATCTCTTCCTTGTTTCTTTTTTTGCCAGAACTGTTTTAAAGTAATACATTTGGAGCCACTTTGGCTTCTTTTTGTCAGAATATCAGTTTTAAATCGTGAAGAAATCAGCACTGGTGTCTCTGTGAGTGGAGATGAGGAGAGAATCTGTGAGGAGGAATGAAAGTTTGATTATAATGGGGAGAAAGAACAAACGAATCAGCAGAGCGGCGCTGATGAATAATGCAGGCCACGCACAAACAGCGAGCTCACCGGGAACTTCTGACGTTCACGGAAGCTTCAAGTCGCGTTTGGCCTCTCGCTCTGCGGCTTCTCAGAACCTCTGAAGACGATCGGGTTCCATGTGTCGCTGTAGAAACCTGGAAAGTTCTACTTTTCTGTTTGTAGCATTTCGCTTCACCTTTAAGCATCCTATTTCTCCATAAAAAACTGACTATAAAATGAAATTTCTCGAAAAGTGTTATTTATAAGAAACTAAATGCTTTAAAAGTGGGTGTCACTTGTAATGTCTACCTGTGAAGAGTTTCTGAATGTCACGTCCACTTTGTGAGAACAAAAGCTTTTGCTTTTCTAGGAAGTGGAATCCAGCAGAATAAATGTCACATGTATCTAAAATGCTTAGGAGCAAAAGTAGGAGAAATCTGACCACTTAAGGCTGTTATTGTGGTTACTGGACAGGGTTGGATATGGTAAGGACTGGAAAAGGGAAATCTGAAGGTTTGGGTTAAATTAACTTAAAGACTGTCAAAGAAAATCACGTTTTTGGTATTTTTAACGTGTTGTTGTAGAATTCCTCTCCTGATGGAGGGAATATATGAAGATAGTTAAGACTAAACTGCATTTTTGAGCATTTACTTATTCAAATAGTTATTAATCAAGACAGCAGCAGAAGAAGAAATGTCGTTGGAAAAGCTTGTATACTCTTAAAAAGTCTTAAGTTACTCATATCGGGATTCTTGGTGCAAAACAATCTACATTTTTTGGGGATATATTAAACGTATTTTACCCAACTTATGTATTTTTTCTCAGTTTCTTTTAATATAACCCCCCCAAAAAAACAAAAAAAAAGTTGGTCCCATTTTGACGATGGGGTATTAGGGCCAGTTCACAGAGACAAATAAAACAAAACAGAAAAAAATAGATTCAATATGGATAGAAATAAGTATCACCCGATTTATGTGTTTAAAAACGCTTATTTAGACTTTTTTATATTAATTATTGGGAATATCTGTTAAAGAAAGTGGGAAAATGTCAATTTTCAGCAGATATTACTCACACTCTAAGTTCATAGCGGATGCTAAGAAAACTCTAATGACCCAGCATTCTAGTAGTATTTGAACGCATCACTCACAGATGAATCCGTTTCGTCCAAGCGTAAGAGGTGATTTGTGCATAATTTTTAAAGATCTGTTGTTGTAATTTTAATTTGTGTAAACTGTATTTTTTAGATTTTGTAATTTCTTTACTTGTGCACAAAACGTATTATAGGAGTTACAAATCAAGAATTATGCACGCACAAATCGGAGTGAGTCTATTTTCTCTCCATACTTCAAATCTTGTAAATGTTCACGAAAAAAGTTGTAACTGTTAAATTGGAAGAACAAAGTCGTATATTTATGACTTAAACGGTCATATTCTAAAATTATGACTTCTTTTGCATAAATGTACGAGTTGATATCGTAAATTTATGTCTTTAAATCGTGTAAATGTACAAGACAAAGGTTGTAAACTTGGGAGAAAAAATGAGTAAATTTAAGTGTTTTAAAGTTGTAAATTTGTCTTTAAATCTTGTAAATTTATGAGAGAAAAAAGTCATACATTTTCTGCAAAAATATGGGTAAATATTTGAGACTTCAAGTACTAAATTTACAAAGAAAACCTCGTGAATTTATGTGTTTTAAAGTCATAGGTTTATGTCTTTGAGTCTCGTAAATTTGAGAGAAAAAAAACGTAAATTTACGAGATAAAACGTCATAAATTTATAAGAAAAGCTTGTACATTTACGTGTATTATAGTCATAGATTTATGTCTTTAAATCTTGTAAATTTATAAGTAAAAAGTTTTAACTGTTAAATAGGAAGAATAAAGTAATATATTTATGACTTAAACTGTCATAAGCTAAATTTATGGGGTTTTTTCTCGTAAATGTACGTATTGATATTGTAAATTTCTGTCTTTAAATCTTGTAAATTTACAAGAAAGAAATCATAAACTTGGGAGAAAATAAGTCGTACATTTACGTGCTTTAAAGTTGTAAATTTGTCTTTAAATCTTGTAAATGAATGAAAAAGAAGTCAGATTTTTTTTGAAAGAAAGGGGATTTTTTTTAGATTTAAAGTCATAAATTTACACACAAAAAAAAATCTAGTAAATTTACATGTTTCAAAGTCGTAAATTTATGTATTTGAGTCTCCTAGATTCGTGAGAAAAAAAAGTCGTACATTTACGAGATTTAAAGTCGGAAATTTATGGTAAAGAATGTAATTAATTAATAAGAAAAACTTGTACATTTACGTGTATTAAAGTAATATATTTGTGTCTTTAAATCTTATAAATTGACAAGAAAAAATTGTAAATGTACGACACTTAAAGTCATAAATTTACGAGATAAAATATCATAAATGTATAAGAAAACCTTGTACATTTACATCTATTAAAGTCATAGATTTATGTCTTTAAATCTTGTACATTTATAACAAAAAAGTTGTAACTGTTAAATTGGAAGAATAAAGTCGTATATTTATGACTTAAACGTTCATAGGTTAAAATTATGATTTTTCTTTCTCGTAAATGTACGTGTTGATATTATAAATTTATGTCTTTAAATCCTGTAAATTTACAAAAAGGAATAAGTCGTAAATTTACGTGCTTCAAAGTTGTTAATTTGTCTTTAAATCTTGTAAATTTATAAGAAATAAGTCATACATTTTTTACAAAAAAAATTGTAATTTTTTTTAAATTTAAAGTCATTTACCCCCAAAAAAAACGTAAATTTACATGTTTTAAAGTCATAAATTTATGTCTTTTGAGTCTCGTAAATTTGTGAGAAAAAAAGTAAAAGAAAGTAAATTTACAACAAAGAATGTCATACATTTATCAGAAAAACTTGTACATTTACATGTATTAAAGTCATATTTGTGTCTTTAAATCTTGTAAATTGACAAGAAAAAAGGTGTAAATTTGAGATTTAAAGTCATAAAATTAGGAGAAAAAAGTGTACATTTTCTTTTAAATTTAATATTCCTTTTTTTTAAATACTCCATCATACTTTTTAACCTCAGAGTTGACATAAAACAACCCAACTTGGGTTCTTTTTAACTATTTAGTTCTTAGTGTGTAGTTTTGATGTAAAATCTACCATCAACAGGGCACAGGCTCCCTGCTCCAGACAAATAGATCCATGAACGTCTTTGTTTTCCTGGAATCGGGGTCAAAACTGTACAGCTGGATGACTCTGACATTGCTCACCATTTTTGTTTCACCAGTAATGTTAGGCTGAGGTGGTGAGGGGCTGTAAGCTACAGGAGAGAGCGTCCCGCCCACAACTCAAAGGTGAACTACTAAGGAACTCCTGCCACTGCAGAGACTATGTCCTAAACGACACGTTTTTGGATTTTGCCTAAAAACAGCATCATCAAAACCACCAGGAATAATTTTATGACAGATCAAAAGATAATAGGAGTGGAACTTTAAACTCGCCTCATCATTTTTAGGTCTAGCAAAGCTTTCAGTGCTCAAAATGTTTAGATTTCACGCTCATTTTTTTAATTTTTTTAATTTTTCTTTACTAAAGGAGCCATGTTGCTCCAGTTTAGTTCTAAAAATTAAAACAAAGAACACAATCTTTTGCATAATTGGACATTTGTACTGCAAGAACTTTTTTTATACTATCCATCATCAAACAAAGCAAGGAAAACACATTTGAAGGGAGTATACAGTAATGACAGCCTTGTTTATTCATGGGGTGCTAATTCTCATTCGGCTAATAAAAAATTCTCCTTTTGCTGCCACGTTCCCTCTGATCACATCCAGTTTGATATTTAGTGTCCCCGGACAGCACAGATCTTCCGGCTCTCCTCTTGGTGTGATCTGTTTGCTTGACAGTAAGCATCACTAAGGCCAGCGCCGAACAGATCTGTGAGCCTGCATACATAATACATCAAGTGTCAAGGCCATAAACTGTCTTCGCCTTCCTCAGACTCTGTGCAGCTCGACGACAGCAAACAGACACTGTGTGGTTTACCCGCAGATAAAAAAATAAATAAAATAAAGTGAAACAAACACTGAAAATTGCCCAAGAGAAAATAAGGCTATTTCTCTACGGAGCAAAACCAATATCAGCTATACAACAACATAACCATCATCTGGCCTGAGTGGGTGGAGAGACAAACACACAATAGGTGACCACGCATTGTAATCCAATACGTCTGTGTTTAATAACTGTTGTAAGACAGAGTGTAGGAAGAAAAGAATCCATAAAGGAAGAAAACACAAGCGGGTCTGAGCAGACGGAGCTGGTACCAAGACCGGAAGTATTGGATATTCAAAGATTTTTATGTTTAGTTTTACTTTTATTTGCCATTCTGAAACCATTTTGATGCAAAAAGGTGGAAGAATAGGATAGATCTAAATCAGAGGTCGGCAACCTTCAACCCTTAAAGAGCCGTTCAGGTCGATTTCTCGCCAACCTAAACCCAAAAAGTCTTCACCCACCCTTTAGGAAAACAAGATCCTGATTTATATTTATGTTTTTGCTGCTGCTATGATACATTTAAATAATCTATTTTGTTTTCTTGTGATCTGGATCACAGTGATCAACTGATCTGGATATGACAAGAAAACATTTGTTATCTTAAATTAATGTTTTGTGTGCACAAATTCAGAGACGTTAGTATTAGCATTTTCTTGTTTTTTTTCTACATATCATTTTGTATTTTTTGTACACGATTAAGTAGTTTGAGTCAAAGAATAGTTATTTAATTAGTATTTTGTGTGTGCAAATAATTATGTGGACAGTAATGGTATTTTTGCACACAAAACGTTTTTTATTAGCATTTTGGATGCTAAAATCAGTTTTTGTGCAAGTTAGCATGTTAAACATAAAAAAATTGTCTTTTTGCTGGTACAAATTGAATTTTATGTGCAGAAATGAGCATTTTGTGCAGATAAAATTGCATTTTGTGTACACAAAATAATATTTTTTTGAGCATGTTACAACTTTTTGTGCACAAATTAGCCTTTTATGTGCTTTTTGTGGGCACAAAACACACTATTTGTATTTTGTTACCAGAGATTACTAGTCTATTTAAAATTAGTAATTTGTGTGCACATGTTATTATTTAGGAAAATAAGATCCTGATTTATATTAATGTTTTTGTTGCTGCTATGATTCATTTAAATAATCTATTTTGTTTTCTTGTCATAAATAAAACATAAACATGAAGAGAAAATAGCTTTTTTTAAAATGATATAAAATAGTTTATAATTTTTGACAGAGATTTGCATGACTTCCCTTCAAAATAAAAGACATCCTACAGCATAAGATCAATGCAGCAAATGTCGTAGGAAGTGTTGCTGTGAAAAACGGTTTATTTTACTGTTTCTGGTGCATTTTAGCGACAAATTCATAAATGTAACCAACAAAAACTAAATTAGAGCTAACAAAGTGACCTCTAGCATATATTAAAACCACGAGGAACACTTTATATCCTTGAATTTGGTCAAAATAGAAAATCTGTTTTATTATCCAGTGGATTATAATTTAATGTAGCTTTAATTCTGGTTGTGCTTACTGACAATAAATGGATTTTTGGTGATAAATGAAGCTGAAAATTACATCCAAGTGTGTCAGTATGATGTCGATAAACTACAAAGGATTGAAGGACAATTACGGCTACGGTTGTTAGGATCCTCGTTGGATGATTCATACTGTCTTTCAGCTGTTTGTGAATGAGTTGAAGATTTTACTTTATCACTTCCTTTTAACATTTATTTTAAAAACGTTCCATTTTAACCAAAGAGCCACAATGAAGGGGTAAAAGAACCACATGTAGCTCCAGAGCCGCAGATCCAGATCTAAATGATCCAAAGAGTTCTGCTACTGATTCATCTTTTGGAGTGGAAAAAGTATTTAAGACCAATTCAACAATACACCAGTTATCCCAGAACTGGGACATCATGGCTTCAGAGTTAGAAAAGTGATTCTAGACCTGGGATTCTTTATCCCACCTGAGGTGTCACCTGTGATGCTTAAACACTAAATCTTTAACATGCTGTAACTTTTCAACCATTAACACGATAATTCCAGTAGATTCTGAAGGAGACAAGCGGCTTGTGCGAAACAAAAATGTGCAGTTCATTAACACTATAAACATTGTTCTGCCTCTTATGGAGGGCGTTTCAGTTTGGCCACTAGGTGGCAATCACAGTATAGCATTACACTTTATTCCAGAAGAAGAAGAAAGTTTGAGAAAAAAACTGTGTTTTAGACCACAAATGGTTACTTTAAAAGTATTCCAATGCACTTCTAGTTGTTTTATTTTATTTTAAATTGTAAACATGTTTATTTTTGTGTTGTTGGTTTGCTTTTATAAATTGGTAAATGGATTATAAATCGCATTAGTTTTGTATTTTATATTGCAAAACATAAAATGTGTTTTAAATTGCATTTCTTTTTAAATTGGTAAAAATGTTTTTAATGTTTAGGCGTTTTATATGTTTTCGTAAAAGACTACAGATGAAAATTAGCTATTAAGCTAAAATCTGATGTAAGCATCTTTGCTTTTTAAGCTTAATGTATTTGTAGGCTGTCCTGATAAATTCGTAAACCAAACCAAACCTGTAATAGATCCTCCGATGACCCAAACTCATTCGTGTTAAATGTGATACGCAGGTTTATTTCCTAAAAAAAAAAGTATTTTTTTCTACTTTTGTGGTCTGGTGCAACTATTATAAACCTAAATCAATGCAATTACATTTTTATTTTTTTCAGTGGAAACAAATCGAGAATTATTTAACTCCTTAATTTATTTCCAGCTATAAAAAAATTATCTTGTGTTTTTTGCTTTTAAGCAGATGCTACATTTAGATCATTTTAGGGCAAACGTGGTTTGTCTCATATTTGAGACAATAGGCCTTATGGGTTAAAAAAAAAAAAACACTGACCAGAGCAGTCCTGGGTCTGCCACTCCAGACACTGGCCGTAGGGAAAGGAGATGACGTATGCTGAGGAGTCCACGCAGCGCTGAGTGCTGCCACACCACATGCACTCCATGGCCTGGCTGGTGCAGTTGGCGCAGCTGCTGCGGAGGGCGCAGGGCGTCTTACAGGGACGAGCGCTAAGACTCTGCGGCCTTCCTGAGGGACGCAAAGACAAAACTCAATTATTAATAAAAGTCTTGTTTTCTCACATCTTAGATGGTCTGAAAAGACTTGAATCTGACTCGTTGGTTCTCTCACCGGCAGGTTTTTCGCAGATCAAACCGTCGGTTGTGGCGGTGCAGGGGTTGGCTTTGAGACCCGCCATCTGGGCTCTCTCCAAGTAGGCACAAAAGCCAGAGTCACTCGGTTCCCCTGGCAACCATCGCAGGCTGGTGTTTGTGAAGGGTGAGGCGTCCTCCCAGCCCCAGTACGACACGTTGATCTTCCTCAGGCCCACCCATGGAGAGAAGCTCTGCTCAAGAACATTATAGTGTTCAGGAATTGAACTACAGCAGACATATCCCCCATAATGCATCATTCTTTGAAGAAGAAATGTGGTATCTCAACACATGCCTCCATTTCTTCTACTTGAAAGAGTCTGGATTTATTGGTTTAAAGAAAATAAAAGCTAAAACAGCAATAAGGTGGCTTTAAATGGGTTGTTCCATTTAGAAGGGACCAACGATATGGGAATAAATCAAATAAAAACATTACAACCCCATTACCAAATCCCACAGTAGTGCTGAAATTAACGGCCGAGCTGGAGCCATGCAGGAACGGCTTATAAAACAAAAGTATTTCAAAT
Source organism: Oryzias melastigma (assembly GCF_002922805.2). NCBI lineage: Eukaryota > Metazoa > Chordata > Actinopteri > Beloniformes > Adrianichthyidae > Oryzias > Oryzias melastigma. The sequence continues at coordinate 17,807,364 of NC_050526.1, forward strand.
AAAAATGGATCCGAAATGAAACGTTCTGCAGAATGCTGCAATTATTATAAAAGCAAAAACAAAAAAAAGTTTTCAAAGGGAGCTGGCAATCACTGAAGCAGGGTTCAGCGAACATTCAAATTATCTGCTGACAAAACAGGAGATGATTGCTGGTAACGATTATGAAAGGAATGTTTTCCCACAGCTGGGGTTTACTACGCAAAAGACTCACACATCGAGTCACACATGGATGCTGTGGTTACACGTCTAGTCATGTTGGTAACAACGTCCATGTTTCCCTTAAAGTTTAAGACTTTAGTTAAAAAAACAAGGACATGTTTCAAATAATAACTGTACTAAAACGAACCAACAACACAGATCTGGATATGACAAGAAAACATTTGTTAGCTTAAATTCATGTTTTGTGTGCACAAATTCAGAAACATTAGTATTAGTATTTTATTGTATTTTTCTGCATGTCATTTGGTGTCAAAGATTAGTAATTTATTTTTTGTACACAAATTAGTATTTTGTGTGCGCAAATAATTCTTTTTTGAAGAATAATGGGCATTTTTTGCACACAAAATTGCATTTTATTAGCATTTTGCATGCAAAAATTCGCTTTTGTGCAAGTTAGCATTTTGAAGATAAAAAAACAATATTTTGTTGGTACAAATTGAATTTTATGCGCAGAAACTAGCATTTTGTGCACATAAATTGGTATTTTTTTAGCATGTTACAACTTTTTGTGCACAAATTAGCCTTTTATGTGCTTTTTTGGGCACAAAACACACAATATTTGTGTTTTGTGACCTGAAATTACTAGTCTATTTAAAATTAGTAATTTGTGTGCAAATGTTATTATTTTAAACACACAAATTATCTGGACTCAAATTTACATTTGTGGTTTCTAAAATTTGCATTTTGCGTGAACTCATTTTGCATTTTCTGGTCACAAATTAGCCTTTTGTTCCCACAAGTTAGTATTTTGTGTGCATTTATTTAGTATTTTGTGCACACATTAGCATTTAGTAGTCACAAATTTATATTTTGTGTGCACTGATTTAGCATTTTGTTGTCACATTTGCATTTTTTGGTCACAAATTAGCATTTTGTAGTCATAAATTTACATTTTGTGTGCACTGATTTGGCATTTGATGCACACATTAGCATTTTGTTGTCACAAATTTGCATTTTGTTTCAACAAGTTAGTATTTTGTGCACACATTAGCATTTTGTAGTCATA
>NC_050526.1:17809831-17820761 GCF_002922805.2 Oryzias melastigma
ACAATAAAATAAAATGATCTGGAGGGCCGGATAGAATTACCTGGAGGGCCGGATCCGGCCCCCGGGCCTTGACTTTGACACATGTGCTCTAAGGTAATATTTACATGATTTTTTAAGCAATTTCTTTCTAGAAGTAATTGGTTCAGCCTAAAATAAATTAAGAAAGCCCGATTGATGTTGTTCATCATCTTCTAAACCCGTTTCATCCCTTTCTGAGTTACAGCCTAACATGTGGACAAAGGTGGGGTCCCCCCTGGACAGGTTGCCAGTCTGTCGCAGGGCCACAATCACACATCCATACACACCAAGGGACAATTTATAGTAACCAGTTAACTTATAAACCATGTTTCAGACTGTAGGAGGATGCTGGAGTCTCTACAGAATCACACGGGGGAGAACATGCAAACTCCACACAGAAAAGTCCCAGCCGGGATTTGAACCAGGAACTTCCTGCTGTGAGGCAACAGTGCTAAGTACTGCTCTCTCTCTCAGTCTCTGGGTTCCAATTTGTTCATTTTTACTCTAATATTATAAAGAACAGTATATGTGTCAAACAATTGGTAAAAATTATCAAGAAATTCCTTTCATGTTTCGTTCTTCCCCCCGATTCAAGGGTCAAAAACAGTTTTTATTGGAGTGTTTTGCTGCTACATGGCCCCAAATCCAACAACAGTTTTAGTTGCCCACAAGGCTAAGAGACTTTGATGTGGCCATAAACAGAAACCAGGAAAACATGCTAAAAGCTACGAGACGACACGGTTACAAGAAACAGACCCTTAGAACCAAACAGCCCCGCATGATCTCACAGAACTGGTGAATTAAACGGTTTTATTTCCCTTTAGCTTTCTTAGGATCAAAGTCAGACTTACAGTGGAGCAGCTGGTAAAACTGATGCTGATAATTGGCCCACTTCTCTTCAAGTGTCAGATCATGACTGTTTCTCAAACCTGTCGGAAAACGTTTTTCACTGACTTTTTGTGAAAATAAGGAATATATATCTGTATACTCACTGGCCACTTTACTAGGCACACCTGTCCTACTGCTCGTTAATGCAAATTTCTAGTCAGCCAATCACATGGCAGCAACTCAATGCATTTAGATCTACAGACATGGTCAAGACGATCTGCTGTAGATCAAACTGAGCATCAGAATGTGAAGAAAACTGAATAAAGTGACTTTGACAGTTGTTGGTTCCAGACGGTCTTCAGGTCAGAGTGTTTCAGAAACTGCAGATCTACTGGGATTTTTACCCACAACCATCTTTCTAAGGTTTATAGAATGTTCAGTGTTACGTCCTGCTGCTACTGCTGGACGTTTTCCATCCAGTCCTTCTGCTCACCTGTCAGGTGTGGTCAATGTGCCTTAGCACCTGCTGGCTACTTAAGACAGAGGAGGCCACACCAATGCAAGCAGGGAGCAGAGCAGCAGGCTGTGCTGGTATGTTTGTTCTTTTCTTCCTCAGCAGTCTTAGACTGCTGGGTTTTGTTATTTTAGTTTGGGGTTGGACCTTGGTAGTCTTGATTTGTGGGCTTTGTTAATTTTGTTTTCTTTAGGTAGATTTTGGTTTAATCAGCAGGGAGCTGCTGACTCTGACAGTCGACACTACTGAATTATTTTATGTTTGGCCACACTAGTTCCATGTGATAGAAAGGCAACACTAACTCAAATAACCACTGATCACAACCGACGTCTGCAGAAGAGCATCTCTGAACGCACAACAACCTTGAGGCAGATGGGCTACAGCAGCAGAAAACCACATCTGGTGTCACTCCTGTCAGCACAGAACAAGAAACTGTTATGAAATGTCCATTGTTGAAGTTTTTATTAGCTTAATCTGACTTCTCCTGGATGCCTTGCCTTCATCTGAGGTCTCCTGAGAGTCACAGATATCATTTAGCTCCTATATAAGGTGTCTTTGACCACTCTCTGTCTTGGTTCTGTTTGTTCTAGACCTGAGGTAATAAACCTTTCCTAATTTGAGGACCTGTGTCGTGTCCTTCCTGCTCCTTGGTTTCATTGTTGGCCAAACCGTCACAGAAATTGAGGCCACAATTCACACAGGACCACCAAAACGGGACAATTGGAAAAACGTTGTCTGGTCTGATGAGTCTATTTCTGCTGCCACATTCAGATGGCAGCATCAGACTTTAGTACCAACAACATGAAATCATGGATCCATCCTGCCTTGTATCAATGGCTCAGGCTGGTGGTGGTGGTGTAATGGTGTGGGGATATTTCTTGGCACACTTTGGGTCCCTTCATATCAGCTGAGAATTGTTGCTGATCATCTCTTTATGACCACAGAGTACATCTTCTGATGCTACTTCCAGCAGGATAAAACTCCATGTCATAATCATCTCAGAATGGTTTCTAGAACATGACGATGAGTTCACTGGACTCTAATGACCTCCGTAGTCACCAGAACCCAATAGATCGCCTTTGGGATGTGGTGAAACAGGAGATTGTTATCATGGATGTTCATCTGACAAATCTGCAGCAACTGTGTGATGTTATCGTGTCGATATGGACCAAACTCTCTGAGGAATGTTTCTAGTACCTTGTTGAATCTATGCCACCAAGGATCAAGACAACCTGGTACTAGCAGAAGTGGCCAGTGAGTGTATGGTCGTAAAAAATATTTCTTAAAAGCCTTAAAAAAAGTTAATAAACTCAGCACGAAACTCAGTAATCCCAGACTTTCTGTATAATTTTGAGTGGAAATGTGAAGCGTCTCCTCACCTGGCAAGGCCTGACACTCCTGCTGCTGAGGCTCCCACTGACAGTTGATGTTCAGGGAGCAGCTCCTGCAGTTCGCCAGCCGGAAACACTCCTGCTCCTCCCTGCGCTTACACCTGGACGCGTCCTTCACCGACTTCATGCACACAAAATATCACAGAGTTCCATCAAATACAAATCAGTGCAGTGTGCAACCAAATATACTGAAAGGTTTCATGGGATGTATTGAAAGAAAAAGCTAAAACTTAAGTTGAAATGAAAGACAGTTTGGATCTAACTGCATAAAGAAGGAAGTAGAGACATGAAAGGTCAGAACAGGAACTTTGAATTTAGAGACTCGGACGTGATTAGAAGGTATATCGGGTGTGATCAAGAGACCAGATGGAAGGCTTATAGATTGGGAGAAGGTTCATTCATCAGAGCTCATGTCAGATGTTTGGGAGATAAACGCCTTGAAGCCAGATTGAGGTGTTTGGACACATTGAAAGGAGTTGGTTCAAGGATGCTGAGGAAAGAGGACATAAAGAAATATGGAGGTGGAGGCAGGAGGTTCACAGTCCAAGAAGACGATGATTTGATTGCACATGATGAATAATGTTTCAGGTTAAACTAGTTTGGCTACTGCTGTGAAAACAATGACCTTTCTATCAGATATCTTTGGAGAGAGGAGGTATAAAGCAGTACTTTTAGACATTTTATCATCATGAGACAGGGCTTCAGTTGAAATGATCCTCAGACATGTAACAGGAATGTCAAAATCACAGCAACCTTAGTATTAGTCTTTTAAAAAGTCTGTTGTCATCTGCGAAGAATAAATGGAGAGAAAATAGACTCACCGGATTTGTTTATTTGTAATTCTTGGATTATGACTTGTACAATACATTTAATGTTTAATCGTGTATCGCATGTATATCCAATATAAAAAAAACCTACAACTAGAAAATACTATTTATTCACACGGACAACTTAAAATTACAGCAGCGTAACCCTTTAACGGCGGGAAACATTTAGAAAACATGTTTTTCAAAATATTGATTGTGTGTATTACTCCCTAATGTACGGAGGCCCTAAAGAGACAAGGGAAAAAAAATTGAAGTAAAAAATACATGTTTTTTTCCCAAAAATTGAAGTAATATATATATATTTTTCTGGTTTCTACCAGAGAGTAACCAGAAAAAAAAATATTTTCTTTATTTTTTTAGAAAAAATATTTTTTTTCAATTACTATCTCATGTGCACCAGTTACTAACCAGTACATTCTTATTTCTAAAAATTGAAGTAAAAAAAAATGTCTGAATGATAACTGGTGTGAACCAGATAGTAACTTTTGCAAAAGCCCTGTGAATTTTCAGAAAGAAAAAAAAAATTTCATTTCATTTTTTATTTTTTTTTATTTTGATGTCCTTTTAGGGACTATTACTAAAAAAAAAAACAAAAAAAAAAACAATAATATCGCGATTAATTTTTTTCCAAGTTTGCGATTAATTAGTTAAATATTTTTTTTTTGTTTTCTTCTCCAATCTTCAGTAAGAGGCAATCCATTCCTGAAGTCCAAATGGTCACATCTTTCCAAAATAAAAACATTTAATTATTTTGATTAAGATTTAAAACTGGGTAAAAGACAAGCGGAAGATTTTAGAAAAATCCTGAAATCGCATCTACTGCTAGAATGGGTCCAATTCTACTTTAATGTTGAAGTTCTAACTTTGTTCTGAATAAGAAGGTGTCAGAGATACACACATGTCCCATCCTCCGGGCTCCATGCTTCCACAAGCTCAGCTGATGTTCAGACAAGATGGACGGAGGAGGAGACAGAGACAGAGCGCCGCCATGCTGCTGGGCCAGCTCCAGAGTTAGCTACACGCATACAAACACACACAAACACACAAAGAGCCATTTTTTCACATTCAAGTGCAGCCAGACAAATGAAACCACAGTAAACATGAATAGAAGACAGATAAAACAATGAAAACAGAAGAATTTAGGCTTAGATTTCTTGGAATTATTGTCTAGTAAATATGGTTCTTTGACCAAAAATTAATACCACAGGGAAAAGAAGCATTTTCAGTCTATATCAAACATTTATCATATTTTTTTAGCATTCGCATTTCTTTTTTTTCATCACAGATGATACACATTTGGTAACACTGTTCGAGATCTTTAAAGCTTTTCTGTCAGCGCACTTTAAAGACCCACTCCAGTGAAAATCTTGCTTTTAGTGCTTAAGGCATTTTTACCATATATTCAAAAGAAAAAGTCATTTTAAAAGGACATTCATTCAAATCAATGTAAATCAGGAGCAGAGGGAAACAGATGTATCCACTTGTAGACGACTTGATCCACTTTGGGTCGGGGTTGTGAGGTGATATAAACTCGCAGGAGACTGTAAACTAAAGGGATGATGGGAAATGAGGTCATACTTAACCCATAAAAACCCAGATCAATTTTTCTAAAAAAATAAAAATATGTGGAGAATACCAGAAGTTGACCACAGAAAACATTTGAGATATTTTTCTGTTACTCTGAGGTCACTATTGGTTCTTATGGATTAAGGTCGTGTCACACAACCGCTACGTACAATTAGCGAATATTTCACGGAGGAAAATTGGTCATAGTTGTGGTCTTTTATGTTAAATTGTCACAGATGTATCAGGAATGAACCACATTAAAACCACAGAAGAAGAACAAATGAACAATGCATAGACATAAACCCGTACGTCATTGAATTTCTTCACTTTGACATTCAGATCACTGGATAGAAACCACATTTTGTGATTATTGTGCTGTTTCCATGTAATTCATTAGTAATCTGTGTGTGATGTGTGCTCTGTGAGGCAATATAAAAGTTGTACATTGGTGGTTCATGCGTAATAAATCCGTTAGACATAAGTGGAACAGTCGTAGAAAGTCGCAAATTTGCATATGCATCTAGAAAAGATCACGCTCAATGGATTTACGTAAGATTTGTGTATAAACTATGTAAAACACGCATGAACTGCGAAATTCACAACTGACCAAAAATTTTGAACAGCTAAATATGACCTACACTGTAAAAAAAGTTGTTTTTGTAGAATAATTCCATCAGCTGCGATCATCAGAAAATTCAGTAAAAACTACTGTTGTGACGTAAATTACATTACAGGAAAAAAAAACGATTTACAGTAATAAAAATCGTATCTGAATCACTTTGAAAACCTGTGAAGCCAAATAAAAATTTCCTGTTAAGTTATCATAACTTCTTTATAAATAAATTAACATTTTAATGTAATTCTTATATTCCATCTTCGCAGGCATCAATGCAATAAGTGATTACTTTTACAAGATTTTGTCATATAAATTACAGACATGATTATTTAAATATATAATTAGTTTAACTGCAAATTAAACTAAACAAAATGGGAACATTTAATGGTTAGATGAGTTTTTAACATGAAATTGTTGTGTAATTAATCATTTCAACCATTATGTTTTTTTCTGTTTTTATAGTCGATCTTTTACAACTAAAATTTTACATGCAGTCACTATTAGAATATTAGTTAGGGCATTTAAGTGTTTTTGGGAGCAAAAAACATTGTGGACATTTTTTTAATAAGATAATTATGTATTTTATACAGAACAAATATGTAAAAATTATTGGTTTGAGGCTCTTGATTGAACTGTCATTTTATTTTTTCATGATTACGGTTGTTAAATTTGATGATTTTACACTTCTTTTCAGTAAAAATTCCTGACTTTTTTTTAATAGTGTAGAAAATGACATTTTCTGGGGGGAATTTTGGTTAAAAATGACATTATCATCCAATCATAATGATTAGAGAATAAATTCAGTTTAAGATTAAATGTTTTTCAACCACTTTTTCATACAGATGAAAAAATGAAAAGATTAACAAACATTCCGTTGATTGATGAAAGGTTTTCCTGCAAATAACACAATTGAATCGGATAAAAACATTACAAAAGATGACCTTTTTAAAAGTAAATGACCGAACAAACCAACAGCAGGACTGAAGCCCGGCCGACAGGATGGGGGGAGAGTGGACTTCCAGGCGTTTGTGCGGACTCACCACAGTGCAGTTGCTGGAGGCGGAGATGCACTTTCTGTCCTCGCACCACTGACAGCCGCGAGTGTTGGAGGTGCAGCTCGCACAGTCGGGGAAGCGGAAACACTCTTCATCCGAGCTGTCTGCAGACGGAGCGGCGGAAAGTCGTTAGCACTAATCAGGTCAGGACTGTGGGTATCGCTGCAGTTAAACCGACCACAAGGAACACGTCTGTGGATTCTCCCTCCACAACCATGATCTTCTGGATTCAATGTAAATGCAACAGATCAATGAACATTTGGCAGAAATGGATTGATCGCACGCTAATCTATCTGGGTCATCAGGATCAGATTATTTCTGTTTTTTTTATAAATATGTATTTTATTGTTTTATTTTTATGTATTTTTTATTTAGAATAATAATAATAAATGCATAAAAACAATAATTATAATATTTTTTTATTGTTTTCTTTTAGATCCAATGACTGAAGGTTGATTTTTTTATAATTCTTCTTATATTTATATAGATTTAATGCACCAATGTAAAAATGTAAAATGATCTCAGTAGAACTTGACTTTTATTTTTTAGAGCTACCTCAGTTTAAGAAAAACATGCCAAAGTTACAGGTGTTTCAACGTAAAAGTGGAGAACTTTTCCAATAGTTTATTATTTACAGAGTTCTGGACAGACGAGGTTCAAACTTCAGACGAATCAAACAGTCTGTTAGATGATGAAAAATCTGGTTTGAAATGTTTTTTTTTATTCTAACATTATTTTTGAAGAGTATTTGTGAATGACGACACAAAAAATAAATGTATAAAAAATATAAATGTTTTTCTCCACTTTTAACCTGATGTCAAAGTCAAGGCTATATCTGATAAATCTGATACTTTTTGTTTTTTCATTCTGACAGAACAGAACTAAATCCGCCTGTTGGTGCTGCACGTTCCTCCAGCTGTTAATGATCTGACGAGATCAGCACACACAACAGCTGTGCTTTCATTGAGGCTGCGTCCACATGTCAGCGATGACTGAGAGATAAAATTAGCTCACATGCCCGGCTTGTGCCGAGCTGTCAGCCGAATGTTTGCCGCGACTGGCTGAGCACAGCAGACGGATGTGTCAGGGTCTGAACTCGATGCTCTCCTCGACAGAGGACGCCGAGATGGATCTTTGCTGGAGACCGTTGGATGTTTACAGAGGAGGACGCTGTCACTCTGGTGCCGTTTACCTGATTCTTCACCATCATTTTCATTTATATATTTTAGAGAATCAACAGAAAGTCAGCAGCAAATTTCATTTTTGGTTGTTACAAAATTTCAACTTTCAACTTGCATTTATTGTAAAAAAGTTTTTTAAATTAAAATGGAAACACAATTTTGGAATTAAATGAGTCACGTGACCAACGACCGGACACCACAAGAGGTCTCACAGCGTCAGCTCATCAAAAAGTTGAGTTTGTCGTGGAATAGTTGGATCCACAGCTCCTCTGCAAAACCACCATTTCCCAGAATCTCGCTGCTCCTGAATAAAACGCAGACGTCTCCTTTGATGATGAGCGCTAGCACTGTCACATAAACAAGAATGTATCTGCTATAAATCAAATGACGTATCACGTGAGTTGGTTTGTTTTCATTTGCATAATTATGATTTAAAGGTAACTGTGTGATTGCAAAATTGCGTTTTTATTTTTTCCATTTATGGAATTTAAAAATAAAAGAGCATTTGTGTGATGGAAACGCAGCTATATTCTGTTGATCGTTAACATTCGTCCGGTCTCCACACAGATTTCTTCTTTAAAATTAAAATGAAAGAAAATGTTCATCATAAATATACCAACAAAGGAAATGCAAATTATTTGGATTTAATTTCACCTGGGCTGCACGGTGGCGCAAGTGGTTAGCGCTCTCGCCTCACAGCGAGAAGGCCCTGGTTCGAATCCCGGCTGGGACCTTTCTGTGTGGAGTTTGCATGTTCTCCCCGTGCATGCGTGGGTTTTCACCGGGGACTCCGGCTTCCTCCCACCGTCCAAAAACATGCTTCATAGGTGAATTGGTGACTCTAAATTGCCCCTAGGTGTGACTGTGGGTGTGACTGAGTGTGTGATTGAGGCCCTGCGACAGACTGGCGGCCTGTCCAGGGTGTACCCCGCCTTCGCCCATCAGTGGCCGGGATAGGCTCCGGCACCCCCGCGACCCCGAACGGGATGAAGCGGTCAAGAAAATGGATGGATGGATGGATTAATTTCACCTGAAAAATACTAGTTTTACTACAGTTCCTGTTGAGAAAATCAATATTTTTACATTTATTCAAAGTCTTTGAGTTTATTTGTTTGTTTAAATCATTTTATCACACCAAGTCAGTTTGTAGAAATGTTGGGTTTTTATATATATATATATATATATAAATATTTAACTTTTATTATAATAATGTTTAGTTGATAGAATTTTTAACACTAGATTAGACTAGATTAGATTAGATTAGATTAGATTAGATTAGATTGGATTGGATTATAAATGGTTTATTTCAAGCAATTAAAGCAAGAGAAATGCCTAAACAATAAAATAAACAGATGTTCCAATCCATACAAAGACATATGAAACAAAAAAAAAAAAACATTGAATTGTAGATTGCTGGAAAGGGAGTGGAAGGAAACGAACCGATATATACAGTATATATACAGTATATATACAGTATATATTCAGAATATATATGTATATATACTGTATATTTGTCAATCAGTATCCGGGTTATATGCGCACCTTCAGTGTGCAGCTGGAGCGTAACCATCTTCTGTTCACTCCTTTCTAAAAGATCCATTTTTGAGTCGTACTGAACCTTCTTGTGTTTCTTCACAGTCTGTTTTTAGAAAAAGTTTTCTAACAAGACCCATTCCAATTGTTTTAAAATGTTATTTTGGCATTTTTCTCACATATTAAAAGAAAATTAGGCCAAAAAATGGCATTTCTGAGTATTTCTTTACTCAAATTGTGGTAAATCAGGAGAAGATGAAAAGATTCTGTTAGAAAAAGTTTGTAGAAAATACGCTGGGCGGGCCACAAGGTCCCTGTGAACGACTAGATCCATGTACGTCTTCGTTTTCCTCGTCTGAACTACATCTGATTCTAAACTGTACAGTAGAGATGTGAGGGGCTGTAAGTCAGCAGGAGAGAGTGTAAACAGATGGGTGACGGGAAGTGGGGCAGGCTCTGCACCAATGGTACCGCCCACAATTTAGAGGTGAATTTCTAATTAACTCCTGACGCTCTGCAGAAACTATGTCCTAGAAAATGACACAAGCTTTTTGGATTTTGGTTAAAAACAGAAAAATTATAATCAAAAGATTACTTAAATAGAATGTGTCTTCAGGATTAGAACAATTATTGAGGTAAGTTCAGCAATGTTGACCTTCTGCTTTGAGAATAATGACTGAAAAAAGATTGAATTCTTCACAAATAGATATTTTTTAAATAAAATAAAAGCTTTTCAAAGACGTTGTGCTTCTTAAATCAGAGAAAATACACAACAGTGAGACAGAGAAGAGAAAGGGATTATCTGGGGATTTACACACCGGGTCGTGAAGGGCAGAAAGGAGCAGGAACACTCTGAAGAGGTTGTGTCCACTCCCAAGGGACGCATCTGTCGTCCACCCACAGGCAGCGAACGCCCGGCCCAGCAGCAAAGCAGGAGGCGGGGCTTAAGAAAGCCCGGCAGGACGGCGGCGTGTAAGCCAGCACGTCGTTTAGAAGGACTCCCGAAAAGCCCCCGAAGATGTACATGGAGCTGTAAAAATGAAAAAGAGACAGGTCAGTGCAGAAGGTAAACAAAAGCCTCAGCTGAAGGACTCGGCGCCGCCAGACGGCGTTTTCCTGAAGGAAGAGCCGGGGGCCTTAAAAGAAGGAGAGGGGGTTTGAAGCTGCTGCTCTGAAGTTCAAAGCTGACATTTGGCCGTTCAAATCTGACTTTGTGGTATTTGAAAAAAAAAATCCATGCTGCAAACATCAAACTTTAAAGAGTTTATCACAATCTGATATTAAAAATTTAAATACTTTTCATCTTCACCGGTATAATGTGAGGGTGTGTCGTATGACTGGATCAGGTATCACGAAAAGCATAAAAAACTCAGTTAAAGCTAACTTTTCAGTGTGAACAGA
>NC_050526.1:17821005-17824305 GCF_002922805.2 Oryzias melastigma
AAAAAAAGTTAGTATGTACCTGAAATATTAGCTAAACTCCAAATTAGCCCTAAAAAACTGAAAAAAGCCAAAATTTGCCAAAACAGCTTGCCTGTGGCTAAAATATTAGCTAAAGTCCAAAATAGCATAAAAAACTGAAAAATGTCTAAATTAGCCAAAACAGCAAGCATGTGGCTGAATTATAAGCTAAATGCTAAATTAGCCTAAAAATCTTGTAAATACGTAATTTAGCCAGCTAGCTAGCTTAAAGTTAAAATGCTAGCTAAGCTCCAAATTAGCCTAAAAATGATTAACCGTGTAATTTAGCCAAAACAGCAAGCACAAAGCTAAAATATTAGCTAATCTCAAAATTAGCCTAAAAAATCGTAGTGTGTAATTTAGCCAAAACAGCTAGCATAAAGCTAAAATATTAGCTAGGCTCCAAATTAGCTTAAAAAAACGGAAAAAATTCTAAATTAGCCAAAACAGCTAGCAAAACGACAAAACTAACAAAGATGTACATTCATTTTTTTAAATATGGCATCATAGATCGCCAGGATTTTACCGTAATAACAACGCTACACTGTAAAAACACTTACACTTACCAAATTTCCCTGCGGGGATAAATAAAGTTCATCTTGAAAACTATTTACTGTAAACACACAGTAATTTGCTAACACAGGTAGTAAAATTCTGTTTTCTTTTTTATCTTAACTGCAGTCATTACAGTTGTTAACGATCATGATTTTACTGGGTTTTTTTTCTATACAAATTGCATACATGTTTTTTACAGTGTGGCAGTGATAAGTGGAGGCGAGCCACTCACCCGTTGCTAACCACGGCGGAGTGTCCAAACCGGTTGGCGTCCCGGTGCAGCCCCGGTCTGGGAAGGGATGTCCACCTGTCACAAGCTGGGAACCAACAGACAAATGTTCTTTTTAAAGTCAAACCTCTCAGTTGTTGCTGAAACTGGATGTGTTTGGAGGTGTACAAGTTTAGAAAAAAAATATTTTGGAAAATAAAAGAGCTTTATTTTATTTCCTTTAATTTGATCTATTCATTTGATAGGGACAGTCACATTAATAAGCAACTATCCATATAGCGATACATTTAAAGGCCCCATATCCAAAATTAACCTTTTTGAACTTCTAATTCTATTATAATGTTCATTCATCACAAAAAACGCGGTATTTTGCTCATCTGAGCATTCCTCTGAAACTCTGCTCTCTGAGCACCAGCCCCTTCCAATCCACGAAAACAACTGGGTCCCCACCTTCACATGTATAAACGTGGGGGAACACCCACAAACCCCACAGTGCTGCCCCCAGTAACACAGAAATGCTGCTGAGGCCGGCTCTAGGATGATGTCATGAAATGGGCGGGACCTACAAGGAGCGAGGGCGGAGCCTCAGAGATCGAGTCATCTTACTTCTGGGTAGGAAGAGCAGTTATTGAAAATAGCTAATTTAAAAACCTTTCGAGCTTTTTTGACTATTTTTGGCATTTACTAAGCTTTTTAGGCTGTTTTGGAGTTTTTCTAATATTTTAGCAACATGCTAACTGTTTTGGCTAATTTAAGCTTTTCTTTTTATGTTTTTCAGGCTGTTTTGGAGTTAGGCTAATATTTACACGCTAGCTGTTTTGGCTTATTTAGGTTCTTCTTCATTTTTGATGATTTATTCTGGAATAATATTCCTGCCTTTTTATTATTCAAAATTATGTTAAAAAGTTACGGTTTTAACGTTTTAAAAATTTAGTTTTAGTATGTTCAATAAATGATTCTCCTGTTAGGCCTGCGACCTAATTTATGTTTTGGATTTTGATAGATATGTAGATCAGTAGATATAAAGATGATCCAAGTGGGATTTAAAAAAACAACTTCACATTCAACTGTTATAATATGAAACCCAGAGAAGACAATTGTTATGACTTTGTAAAACCACTAAATGTTGATCATTGTTTACTTCTTTCTCCTCTAGCAATCATCTCTGTTTGACTTCCTCGATACTCCTTGAGTTACTGAACGGCTGCAGACTTCAGCGTTAGCTTGTCTGCGTGTGCACGTGTGGACAGACACTTAGGTGAAAATGTGTCATTTAGCCGTGTGAGGCTTCATTAAACATCAACACAGACCGGGCAGAGTTTGGGATGCCAGGTTGCTAATGTCCTCGTTAAGCAGTGTTAATTGAAAGCGTCTGTATTTAAAGTGACAGTGTAATGACGGCATGGTGGCGGGAAAGGGGGGAGGGAGGACGGGAGTCACAAATCACAGGTCAGAGGGGTTAAGATGGAAACTCAAACAACAATGAGTTGAACGGAGGTGAAGGTTTACAGAATTGATGAAACGATTTTTTATTTATATCAGAGTGAAGCCCTCCTATCCCGGACCACCACTTCATCACAGGACTTTTATGTTATAAATTATTAGCATTAACAACACTTTAGATCTCATTCCAGGATGTCAACATGTCAATTTATTGAAAACTTCTGCATTTTATTATTTTTTAAATTGGTTTAATCATTTATTGTTCCTTAAAACGACCAATACTTGTAGGCATTTATGAAAATTATACATTTACGATCAATTTTCCTGAAAATATACGTTGTATTTAAGCAAACACAAATATTTTTTTTGTAAAATGATGTGGTACTTTGATGATATACATGTATGTAATGCTTTGCTTTGTCCCCAATAAATGCATAGTAAGCAAACACGTCAGAGTTGTTCCCATTACTTACATTTTAAAATTTCTAGAAAAAAATATTGACTAATTTGTTTTTCTTTAAAAAAAAAAAAAGGAATATTTCTTGTGGCGTTTTCTGATAATAGAGGACATAAACAATGAAAATTAAGGTAAAATTGCATTTCTGACTATTTGTATATTGAGTTTATTTATGTCTATGTTGGTCATTTCACACTAAAAAGCCTTGGTATTGCTTGCGGTGTACCCCAGGGGTCAGTGTTGGAACCCTAAAATGTTCATACTATATATGAAATATTTATAATTTCAAAAACATCAACATTTTATTTTTGTTTGCAGTTGATACAAATATTTTTTACAGTTGTGACAATTATCCAAATCTAACAAGACGCTTGATGAGAAACTAAGAACTATAAAAAGATGAATGGACAATAATAAATTATCATTGAATATAAATAAGACAAAAGTAATGATATTTAGTAGTCAAGCAAGACATTCTGAACAGCCAATAAACATAAACAGCATAGAAATAGAAAATGTGCAAGAAAGTAAATTCTAGGAAATCATACTAGATAGTAAACAGTCAATGAAACCCCACTTTAGACACACAAAAATAAAA
>NC_050526.1:17824394-17834512 GCF_002922805.2 Oryzias melastigma
TTGTTATTGGCATGTTGGGAAAATAAAATTAAATAAAAAATCATATTCTATTCTATTCTCTATGAACTCCTGCCGCTCTACAGAAACTATGTCCTAGAAAACAACAGTTTTTTTTCTTCATTTTGGTTAAAAACGACTAAAACAACCACATAATACTTTTAAAATAAATCAAAAGATAATCAGAATGGGACTTTAAGGGGTAAACGAGTGGAACAACAGCAGTACAGCAGGCACATTTAGGCATTTCTTGAGCAGTTTTGCACCATAAAGAACAAATGTTTGTTAAAGAAAAAGCTGAATCTGCTGCTCTGCAGCTTCAGTCAGCTACTAATAATATAATAAATTCTCCCACCATCTAAGGGATTTGAATCTCAGATGTACTAATGTAATCTATTCCGAGGTCTCGCACGGGCACAGCTGCTTTCTCAGCTAGATTTTAATATAACCTGTAAGGCCCTGCATCACATTGGCACCTCTGTTACGGTTATCATCACTCAGCAGGTGTGTGCAGCTCTGTGACATCTAAAATCCATCTGAAGCTTGCTGCACATGTGCTGCTAAAATTTTAAACACTTCTCACCTCTGCCACTTGGTAATGTGAGCATTGAAATAACTCTGCTGCTACAACTGGGAATGGGTAAGCGGGGATCCTCCTCTGCGACTGCGGTCACAGTTTTAGCAGCTGTAAAACAACATTTTCACAAATTCTAATCCCAGATATTCAGAAAAACTTTCTTATTTCACATGTTCTGCTCGTTTATCTGATATTTGAGCTGTCAAAACTGTTGAGCTGCTGTCTCAACACATACTAATCAGGGGGAAACACGCGCAGACCCACACATCACCGCCGATTTTAATTTCCTCTCAGGATATGAGAAAATCTCTGTTAATAATGCATGGCGGGACAGACGGCGAAAGCGGCAGACGCCCCATCTGATTGACAGTTTGATCGGATCTACACTAATGGAAGTCTCCAGGAGGAGCGGACGCGGCGGAGGCTTGAACGGCCGCCGGTGTCTGGTTCCGTGAAACATCGGGGCTTAAAAAGCGGCTCCTGAGGCCGTGCGGCGGGATGTGCTTTTGTGCGCGTTCGTACAGTGTGTGGGTGTTAGCCTGCGGTGTGTCAACTTGGAGAAGACCTTGTTTTTAATCAGAGTTCATTTTGCCCCCCCTCCTCCCAAAAAAAAATCTAATTAGAAGTGTGAGGGTGGCAGGATGGAGGGTGAGGATGGGAGAAGAGCTGAAGGGAGGAGAAGAGGAGAATTAGATCCAAATGAAAAGTGCTCTCCGTGTCGAGCTGAGTCTAATGTGTGGCGGCGGAGCAGCAGTAGGAGCTAATAACGGCGCGTCATCGCTCCAAGGTTAGCGCGGCAAAACAAAAACAAATTAGTGCGGCAAACTGCCGCTTACAGCGAGCACGTAGGAGCAAATGAAAAACGGGACACGGGCGGGTGGGAGGAGATTTCCACAGGTGGAGATGATTCATGAACTCCAATGAAGAGGATTTGAGGGGGGGGGGGACAACCCAGACCTAAAGAACTTTAAGTAAGAATATAATGATGTGCACGAAGTTTCAAAGTTTGATGTTGAGAGCGATTCCATTCAGAATCAACTGTGCGACCTGAAACAACTGATTTCAATAAAAAGTCAATGTAAATGCTCATTTTGGGCTCCACATTCAAAACTTTGCATTCACAGGTAGTTCAGTAAGTTTCTACGACTGTTTTTGGGCTCTAAGTGCAAAACGTGTCTATTGAAGGAAAAGTAAACCAGTTGATCAATCAGGGACTTTGGTTGTGACGTATGGATGGCGACCCTTTAATTCACAAAAATGACAACCTTTTGAAAGTTGAAAGGAGAAAATAATTGCAGATTGTGAACGGATGGAATTATATGACACCAAGTCTTTCAAATATCGGAACAGAGCTGTGAGAGAAATAGTCTGAACAAGGGTCATCCGATTTGCACAACTTTGACATTTCACACCAAACTTCTTCCAACTGTTGGTGGCGGACATGTTAGCGAACAGTAGTAGTAGAAGAACACAAAAAAGATAAAGACTAAGAATATGTAGAAAAAGAAAAAGCAGAAAAAAACACAAAAACAATAACTAAGAATATGAAGAAAAAGTAAAAAGGATGAAAAATAAGAAAAAGAAAAAGACAAAGAATACGAAGAAAAAGAAAAAGGGAAAAAAAGGACTGAAGAAGACAAAGAACATAAAAAATAGAAAAAGTATGAAAAAGGAAAAAAAGACGAAGACTGAGAATATGAAGAGAAATTTTAAAAAGAAATATAAAAAGACGAAGACTAAGAATATTAAGAAAAAGAACACGAAGAAAAAGAGAAAAGAAAAAGAAAAAGAAGTAGAAGAACAAGAAAATAATTGTGTGCATGTCTGTGTGCTTGTGAGAAGTGTGGCTGATGAACTGAGAGAAAAAAAAAACATCCAGGTGATGTCAGGAAACTTGTGACGTTGTTTTGTCAGAATCATCGTTTTTGTCTTTGGATGGACGACTAATGTTGACATCAGATTATGTTCACTGCAAAAACCCAATTTCTAGAAAACAAGTAAAAAAAATATCGAAAACTTCATTTAAGCAAAAAAAAAAGTATATATCTGTGAATGGGGTGAGAAAAATGGTCTTACGAAGGATTCTTATTTAAAGAAAAAAAAATATTTCCATGAAAGATCACTTCTCAAGATAAAGAGTATTTTGCAAATAAAAACGTTCTTAATATGATTATTTTTCTTACAGGACAGAAAATAAGACAAGAATCTTTTTACTTTCTTAAGATGTAGTTTTTGCAGCATGGAGAGTACCATTAACATATTAGTGATATAAACTGCAACCTGACTTATGTTAGAATGTGAGACTCAGCTTCTAGTCTTTTTCTGTATATTTAGCACATAATTGATGCATTTTTTAGTTGAATTTTGTCTGTTTTAGTCCAACTTTTACATTTAAGTCATATTTCTTTACACCTGGTTTCAGTGTCCCATTCAGTTTGGCATATTTTGTCCAATTTTTTTTTTTAATTTATTGTCATGTTTTAGTACATTCTTTTTTTTTCAATCTGAGTTAAGTGTTTTATGTTAAAATAATGAAAATATTTACAATTTTACTAAAAACAATCACTATAAAGTCAGTGACACTTCACCTCTGATTGAAATACTGTCCTGAACTCTAGAATTTAAAATAAGAAAATATGTTTATACATTAAAAAATGAAGCGTATGTGGTCCAGGAAGTATGAAGAACCTTCAGTAAAGCTTTATTGATTCAACATTCTTTTTTGTTGCATTTGTGACAGTGCAGGGCTCAGCCGCCTGCTTGGCCGGTAAACTTTGGCAGACTAATGTGCTGGCATATCAGAGTCAGAGAGAAACAAATAGAGCTGAACCGAGCCGACCCTGCCTGATGGAAGGGATTGTGTCCACCTAACCGGGCCTCATTAGCTGAGCTCTGATGGGAACCGTGCATTCAACGTAACTCGATAAAGATAAAGACCAGGGGATTGGATTTGTGTGGCGGAGCAACTTTCATTTATTTTTATAGAAAAAAACACTAAAATGTAACTGAAAAATAACATTAAGCAGCTGAAGAGAAGCAAATAAATAAAAGGACAACAAAGAAAACTTGAAAAACAGTAAATGAACCAAACTAAAATTAAAGCGTAACTAAGCATTATCTAAATTTTTAGCTTCTCTTCAAGAATTTTTGATCACTTTAAATGTAAAATTTTGATTTTTAGCTAGCTTTATTTAAGCACAAAGATCAAACAACGAGACTTTAGAGGCAGGCTCTTGCAAAAGAGCTGCAAAAGTCCTCATTTTGTTGTCAAGTGTACTATTTAAGCATTATCTGTTTTTAAATTCATTTTCTTTTCAAGTTTTTCATCTGCTTTTCTTTTTGTACACACCCCTTTTAGTTTTCCACTGTAAGATTCTATTGTATTTCTGTTTAATTCTGCTGCATTTCTTTAGTTTTCTTGCCCACTTCTATTCATTTTTGTGATAAATCACTGAAGGAATTTCTGAATTTGTCTCTAGACCTCCTGCAGGTTTGCTCATCGCCCCACTAGAAAACTATTATTTGTTTGGTTATTTTTACTCCTCTTTTAGATGTAAATCTTGTGGGAAATTTGCTCATCAGAAGCAAAGAAATTCTAAAACAGAGATACAATTCTGTTATTCACACTCTAATAATATTCAATTTGGTTGTATTGACACAGAAAAGAAAATTCTGTTTTTTGTTGAACAACTTTTTTATTTTGGGTAAATATTTTATTCACAAATGTCTATTTTTGGAAGAGAGTGCCATTTTATGTTTTTGCTTTTTATGTATTTCTTCTTTTTTTTGTCTTTTAAAAATATCAAAAATTAAAATGCAACAAAAATGTTTCATAGTTTCTCAATTTACCTGGACTGATATAATGCTTCCTTATCCTTTAATGTACTGATACTCTCAGCTGGATTCTTTATTTAATTATTGATTAATTCCAATTTAATTTAGAGCTCTGCTCTGAATTTATTTATGTTGTTGTTTGTTTGTTTGTTTTGTGTTATAGTTGTTTTTTCCCTTGATGCTTAGAGTGGGATTATTTTTTTCTTCAAATATAAACATGTATAATTTTGATGTGATGCCATGTTTTGTAATATTGTGTAATTAGTCAAAAACAGAAACGAAACAGACATTGACGGTTTTAGACAAAATTTTAAAGAGTTTTTTTTATTTTAAAAGCTACAACAGTAACTTCACACAAACTGCTCATCAAAAACGAAATCTGAAGAAAGTAAAAAGACTCTTGTTTCAGCAAAAACTGCTCTGTCTTGCAAGAAAAGTAATCTTCAGTAGCAAAATACTGTTTTAAGTCTTAGTGTTATTGAATAATTTGTTGAATAAAAATAAGAATTTGGGGGGTTTGTACTCCATTAGTATATTTTTTTTATTTAAATAAAATCTGCCAGAGGGATACAATTTTTGACTTCTGTCTAAACATATTCCTTAAAATTTTTCTTTTGGATCTTCTTCTTCCACAGAGGAACCTTTTTTTCTAGATTGTCCTAAGCACAACAGCGTGGGGAACTTATTTTTCAAAAGAAAAAAGAAAAAAATTAAAGGTTTATCGAGAACCGAGTAATCTAAATCATGCAGAAAACATGAGTTTTGCTGAGTTACTAAACCATTTGTATTTCCAAAAGCTGCACTAATTATAAAGTGCATTTTATCTCCAATCGCTCCTTCAATCTGCTTCTTATTTCCAGCTAATTGTGTGTCTAAACATGGCGCTCCATTACTCTTTCAGGCATCTCTCTATCTCTGAGCGCAGTGCTGTATTTTATCTTTAATACCCTGTTTGTAGACCGTTCCTCCTCAGCCTGTATCACAAACAACAACAAACGGATGATGTCAACAAATAAAAATGTGTTTTTGTATTAATTCTCGGTCCTCTTACGTTTGTGGGAAACCTCCGATGTCCTTTTCTGGCTCATATCTTTGTCTTCATACAAAAAAATGTAAAAGTAAGAATCATTTTGTGGTTCAGAACGATGTCTGCACAAATACTGCTCTTTTGTAAGTTCCAGGTTGGTAAATATTTGGGATCAAAATTAAAAATATATATATATAACTCGGAAACTCTATTTAATTAATAAATATCCATGGATGTGAAAACAGTAAGCTACATAGACACTGAGCATTTAAAAACACACGTTCTTGAACACACTTTCAGCCCATGGTGTTCACACTGAACCAGCAGGGAGGGGCTTCTTCATTTTTTCTTTTCCTACTGTTTACTAGCGCATCTTCACCATCTACAGTTGGAAGTCTTGGTGTGAAATGTCTAAGGAAGGGGTGTCATAAACATTTTGGTTCAGGAGCTGCATTCAACTTGTCTGATCTGAAGTGGGCGGGGCCAGTAACATAACAAAATAACCTTTGGTCAACTTGTAGCTTTGTTTTGTTTTTTTCTCAGTTGGAAAGAATGCCTCAAACAATCTAGTAATCTAATCACTTATTATTATTATTAGAGCTATTATTGTTAGTATCTCTTTGACGACATTTTGGTAATTGTGGCGTCACACCTGATCATTGTTATAGCAACTTAACGGCAGTGAGGCTGGCAGGGAACCAGACTGCATCTTACCCAGGCGTTGTACGCACTCGCAAAGATATGCAGTTTATTTCTTGATCTCTTGTTATGCTGGTATTTCTTTTCTTTTGCTTCCCCTAGTGGTGGAATTGCACATTGCGGCCAGTTCTTTAAAGAACTATAACTCACCACAGGAATGCGCTAGAAACTTTTTTTTTCTCAAAATCCTTAATTTTTTTTTCTCTTCATAACTGGGCCGGATGGTTTAACATTTTTTCACAGGTGTGTTCTGAAGCACAGAAGCTTAGATGTAAATGTAAGTCATGACTTTATTTTTTTACTTGTCCTGTCCAAAAGCTGAGCAAACAGATACGGACTGAGAGCCTCTTGGCAGTTTTTACTGTCACAACAGGGATTTATTAAGTAAAAAGTCATTACTTTAATTTTTAGCCTGACTTTTTAAAGTCATATAACCAAATTTGTTTTGTATTTCTGAGCGCTAGCAGCTACGCGCTAACACAGATGACTAGCGACTATTAATGACTTCAACTAATGGTTATAACATCCAAATTTAAAGACACTATTTTCATACTGCACAGTTTGTTTCTAAACACGTGTTCAATGGCCTCGCCTTTTATACATAGAGCCCAAAAATGGCTGTAGAGACTTGTGTAGCATTAAATTAATGTGAGTTTGAACCCAAAATATGCTTTCATATGAATTTACATTGACTTTTCATTAGAAGTGGACGCTTGAACGCGCTTTTCCAAAGGCGGTGTGACCGTAGCTTAAAACAAAAGAAAAATTCCCTCCACAAGTGGGACAATAATGTTTTCTAATCATGTTAGATTAAAATGCTAGCATGTCATTTTTATAACTGCTCTGTTTCAGACGCGTATCAGAAACGATCCTTTCTATCAGGATCATCTGAGGGATTAGAACCCAAAGGAAAGCTCCAAACCTCTTGAAGTGCGACTCCTGATGGCCTCATTGCTCATGGAAACGTTTCCACTTCAATATCATTTCATTATTTTGTGCAGTTCAATTATTTGTTGGTATTGTTAAATCAAAAGTTTTTCCTTTCTAGATTAGTTTCTTCCTTGGATAGGTAGAACAGCCACCATGGCTAGTGGAAGCTGCACCAATTCAACAGTCAGTCATTGAAGAAAGAAACGGAAGGTTTACGCCTGATTCCCTCACTTCATTCCTCTCGCCCGGGTTATGTCTGCAACTTTCATCCTTCATCCCACGAAAAGGATTGGAGCCAAATTCAGCCTGGGGAAAACCTCTCACTCAGACTTGACAGGTATGCAGAAGCAGACTCGGCACCCCATACTCGTGGATGAAAGCTTTTTTTTTCTTCTATAGTCATGTTTCATCACCTGAGATGTGTCCAGAAAGCAAACCAAAGCTAAAACAGGACTGTTTGTGATGCTACAGACACAGGCATGTGTTGCACTGTCAAAAACAGGATATATACGTGATTTCATGAACGCTTCGTGTTGACACTGAACTGAACACTACCCATACATCACTATTCAATAAAAGTTCAGCTGTCTGGCATTCAAACAGTCGAAAGTTCAACTGGTTTTACTTCCAATCAAAGTCCAGTTAAACCCCGGTTGCAGTGACTCTGACGAGCAGAGAAGAGCTCCACAGAGGAACAGGTGGAAGATTTCCCAAAGTCCAAAGGAATTTCTTCAGACACAAACAACATTGAGATCTGTAGCCCACTCCCAAGGAAAATAAAAATAAAACAAAAAACAACTGACCTGCGATTTTCCTGAGGTTTGTCAATCGAAAACATAAAGTAGTTTTATTGAAGCAAGGAAGAAATCTGAAGAGAATTAACGTTTGTATTAATGAGAACCTCACTAAACAGAATGCCTCTGTGACAAAAAGGCAGAAGCATGTGGATCCATGTCCACACAAGTTTTTAATGGAGGAACTGGGCGTGGTCAATAAACAGGCAGGAGTCAGGACACAGAGAGCCAAGCATAGGAGAACCACACTCAGAATATATGCAGGGCAATACAAGACTTCGCAATGAACTGAGGTGAGAAGTCAAACCAAATACTGGGGAACTGGTGAGTAGATGGAAAACAGCTGCTGAGAATCAGAGTCCTGAGCGAAGGCAGGTGGATGAGGTCAGAAGTCAGGTGAGGGCTCCCTCTGGTGGTTAGAGAGGGAAGCAGCAGGTTGAACCATGACAGTCGACATCGCATTATTGGAGAAAAATGGGCAAATTTCAAAGTACCTGGGTATGAGATTGCAAAATCTATACCAAACTAAATGGCTCCCCTGAGCAAGTCAAGGTATAGCGTCCAAAAAATGGACTTTAAAAAATCCCCAAGCGGCCCTTGGACTGGTACCGGTTCGCGGCCTGGAGGTTGGGTACCCCTGATTTAACGGGAACAGCACGAACATCAAAAAACGACAAATTGGGGTTACCCAAAACGTCAAAAAGGGATGCGGAGGAGGCCCAAACCATACGTCCTTACATGACGAGTTGAGAGTGAGATCGTGTTGGCTTGTTGTCTTAAAAAGAACCAGTCTTTTTTTATATCAGAATGGAGCTGTGAAAGAAAAATCCTGGAGCTCAATTCGTGAGATTTGCACTGCTTCTACATTTCCGTATTAAGATTTTTTCAACCATAGCATGCGCTAGTATCAGAAAGCGACAGTCAAGAGTGACCAAGGCACGCTAAAAGCGTGTACTTGAACGTATCACACATGAACAGAGCATAAGACTGAACAAAATAAAACATCCTTCCCCCACACTCGCCTGCATCTTCATACGGAACCATCACTGTGATCTTTAAGACCAAGGTGCAGCATTAAAGACAGCCAGTCTCCTTGATATGCAGTTATTGGGTAAAATCCCGACAGACCCTCAGTCATCCCGCCTCTCTTCGTCTATACATTTCATTTAACTGTTTCTCCTCCGTGCTATGAAGCATCTCTCTGAGCTGGTGTACATTTCTTCTTCCTTCTGTTAATCTTCGGTTGTTTTCCTCCTGAACAGGTGATGAAATCCCTCTTTTCCTCTTTCATTGATCCCCTCCCTCCTTCCATTTTTTCTGTCCCTGTCAAGGAGTGGAAACTTCCTCGTACCATCTGCTCCGTGGCGTGAATGCGTAGCCGATAATGGGATCTTTAATCATCCGTAGTCTCCACTGCGGGCTGTGTATCCCGACACTTGTTTTTCCTCTCACAGTTGTTTCCCTCCGCAGCTCTGATTTCATCACATCTTTTCGGGAGAGTAAAATCAAAGTACAGTTTCCTTCCTTCTTGTTATTCTACACGGGCTATAAGATCCGTCTCTTTTGGATTCACAGAATATCTGGAATCGATACGGAACTTTGTAAATGTGTCCTAAAAATATTTAGTGGAGCGAAAGCTTTTCAAGTATTGAAAAACCTCGAGCATGCCCTTCAGACGGAACCGTTGGTAGTCTTGGCAATAAAATACGGGGAAAGAGGTTTGTCTAAACTATTTTACTTTTCCAATTTATGTCTCGTCTCAAATCGAACATTTAACATCTATATTATTCCTTTTTCGTTTGATTTTATCCTGGTAGTATAAGGATGAGAAAACACTTTCTGTTGACCAACACAAAACCAATACTAATATAAGTGTAAGTCAGCACATTTACAGACCAAAAGGATTTGGAAACGATTTAGATTAAGACTGAAAACACACAAAAAACAAATTGTTTGTAAAAAAAGATTCTATGCAAATCAAAGACTTCACAGATGCTGCACCAGAGCGCTGCTGGATTCAACGATGAATGCGAGTCGTATCCACAGAAATGTGGTTCTGTTCATGAATCTGGAGATAAACAAATGACGCTCCCTGGTGTTCAGTGTCCAAAAATGCCTTTTCTAATGCAAGAAATGAGAATTAAATGCTTAAAACTGCACTTCGGTAAAATGAAAGTTTTTTGAAAAAATGTATACATATATTTATATATATATATATATATATATATATATATATATATATATATATATATATATATAT
>NC_050526.1:17834603-17854225 GCF_002922805.2 Oryzias melastigma
TGAAGCGAACCCAGATGTCCTGCGAGTCAGTCCAACATCTTAACTATAATGCAAACTCTAATACAAAGAAGTTCAAAAACAGTTCCTAAATATCTAAAAAAAAAAATGAAATTCACAAACAGCAGATCAAATAGCTCGTTTTAGACATATTTTGGCATTAAGTCAAAGAAAAAAAAAATTCTTAATAATATAGCTCAAAGTAAACAGGCAAAAGTTGAAATATTGCTGCACATAGTTGTGTCAAAACGTACTCCATTTGTGGTATTTCATACATTAGAACAAAATACCTTCAATATTTACAACGCCGAGTTCACACCAGACACAGAAGCGCTGCAAAGCGGCGTGGAACGGAGGTCGCATCCATTCAACGAGCTTCTGAAGCTACGTTGTAGTTCACACCAGAAGCGCCGCGGTCAACTGCGGTCCACTGCGGTCCACTGCGGTCCACCACGGTCCTACGCGAACGGCTCACACTATGCAGCAATCGTTTCAGCGTCTGGTCTAGTTTTTATGCGAGCCGCAAGTATTCTGCGTCAATTCTGGCAGGATGTTACGCCAAGACACACAAGAAAATGTGGTAAATTTTCAAAATACAACAAATTTTCACAATAAAATACTGCAATTGATAAATGCGATCATAATTTTGTATCTAAACATCCTATAGTGATGAAAATAAACACACAAACACAACACACAAAGAACAAACAGACACACAGATCAACGTAGTGTGTTACCTGCGGAGTGGGGGAGGGGTGTGGTTTTGGGTGTCTGATGATGGCAAAAACAAATTCTTAATAACCACAGCTGTCGACTGTCGTGGAAAATGGGAACTGGCGGTTAAGCGGATACCGCGCCCACTCCGCCCACACATCGGTTTGAACCGCTTCCGCGTCCGGTGTGAACCAGGCGTTAGAACTTCACCACCATTAACTTAAAAAAACAAGCTTATTTTGGCTTATTCGCCTTTTGTTATGAGACACAGCCTGAGTAACTTAATGTAAGTTTATTCTGTGATGGTGCTTTCATTGCATGTAAAGTTAAATGTTTTTACTTTTTCATTAGTTTACTAACTATTAATATATTAATAGTAATATAAATTTTCTGTAATCGGACAGGTTCTTTATTCTTTTATTCATTCCCAGTAAATGGAGTGGCAATCAGTTTTAGTTTTAATTTTTGAATTGTTTACATTTCATTTTGACATTTGGCAGAACAGAAAGAAAGTCTGGGTATATAGTCTGATCCGCTCGGTTATTATGCAACAAAGTTAATATAACTTCATAAATAAAATCACAGCAACGGCAAAATCACGACCAAAAAGAGCAGCTAATGTGTGGAACAACTCGCAGGTCAGCTTTGTGCTTCTCCCACTCATAAAATAAATATAAATATATGTTTGTAACTCATTTTCTGAAGTGGCATTGTAGAGTGTCCCTTTAGCTTTTCATCTCAGGTGAAAATTTTGATTATTTGTGCCTTTCCATTGGAATGAATGGACTTCTGGTTGAAATATAAACATTTCACTGAGAAAACCTTCTAATGGTTTAAATTCAAGAACTCTGAATGTGTCACAGTAGGATTTGTTGGAATTAACGCCTACAAGATAGAACAGGTGTGCCTGTTGGTGCGTCCTTTGAGACTCGTCCTTACCTATGTCATACGCCAGGAAGTCAGTAGAAAAGCATTTGGCTCCGTTGCTCAAAGACGTGTCATTGTGAGTGTTTCCCCCAAAAACCAGCATGGCGCCGCTCAGCAGCACGGCGGAGTGGAGGTACCGGGCCAAGCCGCTCTCTCTGAGAACCAGCCTGCACACAAGGACAGAAAAAACACTCGTCTTCAGCAGCGAATCAGTAACCAAAGAAATGATTAGGGTCTGGTGGCTGTTTGAGGCATCTCGCCGCGTGCGACTCGGCCCTTCGTAGCAGCTGTTGGGTTGAGGCCTCAAACACACACATTGTAGAAGATCTCAGCTTTCTATGTGAGACTTCAGAGGTCTAAGGTCACATGGTGGAGAACAACTGTGGCGTCTTCCTTTTCTGCTTCCACTGACGAAGAGAAAGTCCCCCACCTTCCTCTTCAGTGCACAGTCATCATCACACGTAAATGAATACCGTTTAAGAGACACAATACACTCAGAGGAACACAATAATAAGCTGTTTATCGTTCTGGATTCTAATTCTAGATTTGTCTCATATCCCTTTTCTAAAATTAGTCTCTTCCACCAAACTTCACTTTTTCTTTTTTGCAACTTCTTTTTCCAATTTCTCAAAAGCTGCTAATGCAAACCACAGCTTGTGTGGAGTAACTGGAAACTGTTAGAACGTGAGAGATGTGTGAGCTCCAGGGAAAACAAACTCCAGCAGGTTGTCAGTTAGAAAGTGAGACAGAGTGAAGTTTGTCCTCCGCTTTTGACCTGCTGGTGAGCTGCAGACACAGCCGCCCTCGAGAACCCTTTGGCGGTTTAACCCTTTAGGGCTGAGTGTCACAGATGGAAGTATTTGGTCCCATTGTTAGAGTTCTAAGGGCCGCTATACTTCCAACGGATTCGTAATCGCTCGTGTCGCAGTGGTCACATGATCTCATATCTCATATGTACATATATGTCAGTTTCCACTAGAACCTTCAACACTTAAAGAGCCATTCGAGTCGGTTCACCACCTTTTAGGAGCCACAAAGTCTTAAGTCACGCTTTAGAAAAATAAGACACTGATTTGCACTAATATTTAACTGTTACTATTATGATAACTATGAATGAAATATTGATTTTTGGTATAAATAAAACACAAACATAAAAAGAAAGTAACATTTTTTCAAAATCTGAAACTTTTTATAGCTTTTGACAGAGGTTCACATGAAGTCTTTTCAAAATAAAAGACATAGTAATGGGTAGTGTGATCTCACCAGTGGTTTAATGGAGAAAAAAAACCTTTATTTTACCTTTTGTGGTGCATCTCAGCCAGAAATTTGTTAATCCAGTTAACGACGATTAAATCAGAGCTGGCAAAGTGACCCTTACTGTATGGTGACTTAAAATCCTTAAAAGCTGTTCAAAAATATGAATTCTGGTTCTCATCTCCACTTGATTTTAAAACATGTCTGCTACAGTCCGACTCAAAGCCACGACGGTGACTGAGAAGACTGATTAATTGTTTACGTTACAGCTACTTGTAATACAAAAAACTTTTTTTTTAATCAGAGAGCCACATTGGAGGGTTAAAAAGAAATGCTGGAGACAATCACGTCTCTGGAAAAGTATAAACTCAAACGTTCATTGCAGTTATCACAGACAGTCTCAATCAAAACCAGATAAAACGAGTATGAACTAGACAGGAATGACTTCTCTATTAATGTTACTACAACGGAGAGAAAAAAGGTGCAACAGTGTGTTAAAATGTAAATGGGCTGTAATTCTGCGTTAGAAATGAAAACATTCTGTAAAAAATAATCTATCTTAGTTAAACGTTAAACAGCCTGAAATCTGGATGTTTTCTAACAGAACTTGTGGAGCCGTGCGGCGGATCCCACAGATTTAGCAGCATGTAGCTGTCAGACTGGAGAGTAAGAGCTGATTTTATTGACAAAATGACAGCGTGTGTTCCTGCTTTGGCCCCTGTGGAGGGAAAACTATGTTAAACAACTGTGTTATGTTGAGGGTTTGTGGTGGTTGGAGTTATACAATTGTAGTAAGAAATCTCAAAATGAAAGTCCAACGAGTCGAAACAAAACCGTCAAGAAAAGCAAATAAATAAACTACTTTATATGCAAATTTTATAAAAAAAGACAAAATTGTGTCTTTGTTTAAAAATGTATAAATAATAACATAAATACATAAATAAATAAAAAATAAAGACAGAAATAAAGTATTATACATGTATATTCTATGAAAAATAGCAAGAATAGCTCTTCAATCAAAAACTATAACTAGATAAAAAAAAGGAATGAATAAATACATAAAAATAACAAAAAAATTAATTATTAAATAAACTACTTTGTATTTATGATTTATAAAAGAAAAAAACAAAAATGTCTCTCGGGTAAAAAATTCATAAATAAATGAAAAAAGAAATGAAAAGACAAATAAATAAAGAAATTATAAATTTTATTAACTAATAATTATTATGTACTTTTTTATAAAANAAAAAAAAAATGTCTCTGTAATTAAAAAAAAATGTAAACAGAAAAAGGAATGAATACATAGATAAAATAAGTAAAAAAATAATAATTGAACTACTTTATATTTATGTTTAATGTAAAAAAATGTTTCTTAAATTTAAAAATATATGAAACATTGAAAAATTGAATGAATACATTAATAAAAACTTTAAAAAAATGAATACTAAATAAACTACTTTATCTTCAAATAAAAAATGAATAGGTAAATGAAAAAAATAAACTACTTTATACTTATATTTTATGAAAGACAAAAATAAAAATAAATAAATTAAAAAATAATAAATAAATAAATAAATATGAATAAATAAATAAATAAAGTACTTTGTATTTATATTTTATGAAAGAAAAAAAACAAAAATGTCTCTTCAGTTCAAAAGTTTACAAAGAATTGTAAAAAATACTTTATATGTATATTTTACAACAGAAAAAAGAGAAAAATGTCTCCTTATTTAAAAACATTAAAGAATACTAATAAAAATCCCCTTTTCAGGGATAAATAACTCACTTAGGAGCAATCAGAACAATCAAACTGATAAAGTCAGAATTTTGTATCAACATAAACTAAATTACTAAAGAGTTCTTTTAGCCAGAATGATCTGGATTTACTCTAAAAAGACACTTTTTTTGGTGTTTCTAACATGTTTTTGTAGCATTTTTCACACGCTGGAGGACAGATATAAAGAGAATTAAGCTAAAAATTGTATTTGAGTATTTCTTTATTCAAATTGTTTGAAAAAGAACTAATTTGTGATTTAGACCACTGGGAACACTTTGAAAACAGATCAGAAGGTTGTCCGTCTTACCATGTTTTCTTGTTGACGTGGTAACGGTACAAGTGATCCACCAGCCCATACTTGTTACTGCTGAGCGCCTTGTATCCCCCGTGGACGTACACGCAGCCGCTGGCCTCTTCGTACACGCTGGTGTGGCCGTAGCCTCCCTGGACCACCGCGCCGCCGGTGGTCACCACCTGCCACGAGTTGGAGCCTGAGGCGCCAATGGGGAGCAAACGCAGAAATGGTTAGTGGAGCGCACACTCCTGTGAACGGGTCAAAGCTGGTCCGACAGAAAGGTTTTGGCGTGTTTGCATCAACACTTTAGTACCAAAAATAGAAGAACCTTGAATCGTGTTGAATCTTAAAGATGGAGAAAAAGGGCGCAAAAAGGAAAAAATATTAATTTAAAGCATCCCTACTGTTGGATGTGAGATAAATACATCAATTTAGAACTAAAAATGTTATAGAGGTCATTCATGAAACAGAAAAGCTCAATTAAAACTTAAATGTGGACATTTTATGGAGCCAAAATAGTCTCATCCGATTTGTGTGTACGCAACTACTGATTTGTAAATTGTTTGTGTAAAACTTTGGATTCTTGATTTATAACTCATAAAATACATTTTTGCATTAACTTTGTGTACTTACAAATATGTATTCATGTGTACAAAAATGACCAAAAAAAAAACTATTTACACATGCGCAACTTTAAATTACAGCGGCTTAAAACTAGCTAAACATACAAACTTTTAAAAATACCGACCTATCACTGGATACACAAACACAAAACTGCATTTACACAAAAATCTGATGTGAAACTAGTTTAAATGCCGTTACAATAGTGAGTTTTCTAATCAGCCACTTTGAATTTAGATTGTGAATAATAAAACTGGGCGAGACTATTTTAGCTCCATACATTTGCTTAGATGAACAAGGAAATAACATATTGATGGTTATTTCAAGAGAAATGTTAAATATAAACCTGTCAGATTCTAGCCTGAGGCTTAATTGAATCAGTCAAGTCAATACGATTTTGTCTTTTATTGAATTTACCTGTAAATTGAAGGGTAACCATCTTGTGTGCTTTGTATAAATTGGGAATGTTGTAATAAACTCGGTCACTAAATGTTATTTTTCTCAAATAACTGACTAGTGGTCCTGATGAATCTCTATATTTATTTCCTGTAACAATTCATATTGCCTTTTTTTGTAATGTTAAGATTGTGGTTAAACGTCTTTCATAAGTATCATTTCTACCTGTAACATCTGCTGTAAAAATAATTCAAAAAACAGTTTTCTAAGATCACTGCTGTGGGGTTACCAACAGGATATTTTAGAGCCAATGTCTACAAAAACACTTAAACGTTACTTAAAAGGAAAAAAAAGTCTCCAAGAAAAATTCTATTTTAGGTCATCAACCAAAAAGTCATTGAATTCAAGAAGACCTGAGTAAATTCATTTAGAGTTTTACTCAAATGATTTACTTTTGACAAATTTTGCACTAAACTGCAATGTTATATATTTTCTTTGTTAGCTTTTCACTACAGAATTTAACCAGCTACACCTGTTAGCAACTGCTTTGAACCATCAAAGTAATCTATTACATGTATTCTTTAAGGGATAGACTAATAACTCTGCTAGAGATGCCACTAATGATCATTTTAATAGTCGACTAATCAACGATTAATTTCGCAAACTGGATGTAAAGCAAACCTCAACCAACATTAGCTTTAAACTAACTAAACACTAGATATAGCATTACCTGAGATAATGCTAGTGTGAATGCTGTAGGCTGAATTTGGCAGCTGAAAATGCTAGTGCTGATAGCTGAAGATGCTGAAATTGAAAACTAAAATCACTTAAGCTGAAAGGCAGCTTAAATATTAGTTAAATGCAAAATTAGCCTAAATCCTTAGCCAAAACAGCTAGCATGCAGCTGAAACATTAGCTAAACTTCAAAATAGCCAAGAAAACAAAAAAAAACTACATTAGTCAAAATATTTAGCACACAGCTCAAATATTAGCTAAATTACAAAATAACCTAAAAAACAGAAAAACTTTAAATTAGCCTAAAAAACTGGAAAATGTATAACTAATCCAAAACAGCTGGCATGTACCTGAAATATTAGCTAAACTCCAAGATAGCCCAAAAAAACTTCATAAATGCCAAAATAGTCCAAAAAGCTAGCAGAATGTCATTATAAGTTTCAACTTTACTACACTCCAACTCCATTTAACATAAAGTAAAGACTAATTGACTATTAAATTAGTCGTCGACTATTTTAATAGTCGATTAGTTGACTTATGGCAGCCCTAAAATCAACAGATATGGGATAGCTAAAGACGATCTCAGCTTTTATGTAGTTTTTATCAGTGAAAAGGACAGAAAGGTCCTCCAAAGTTTAAACAAGTTAACATCTTGTATTTGAAAGGAGAACTCTAAAGACCTGCAGAAGATAAAGTGGCTTTGTAGCTTTACAAACATGAAGATTGGTTTTTTGTTTGCCTTTCTTGTTTAATTTTGATATTGAATTGTCCATTTTAATGATATTTTCCCAGAAACGTTGTTGTCAAGATGAGTTCAGGAATATTCTGAATGAACTTCAGGAAATCAGACCATCTTTTGTTGCAATAAAGAAAAAAAATAAGTTGCAGGAACAGAAAAAGTACTATATAGATGAACTACAGACTACAGGGTGTTTAAGGTCAGCTCTTCTACCGTCTTCAGATGCTAATTGCTGTGAACCGCCTGACTGAGTGGTTATTAAATCCATTTACTTCTGTTCTTTTTCAGGTTAGTCCTCCTCTCTAATGATCCACACAGAGCGTGAAGTGACGGAGGAAAAAAGAATATGAAAGGAACTGAGGATGACCACACGAGGAAGAGGGCTGGACTTTTAGATTTACAGGTGAAAAAGGGAAAAGAAAAAAGAAGTGGGCGAGACCATTAAAGGAACGGAGGAGCGGGATGAGAGGGAAGACAGCAGGACGGTTGGAGGAAGGCAGTAAATTCATTAATCACTGTCTCCTCACAGACGCTCAGGTCACCTCCTCTTAACCCTTTAACTACCCAGGAAAGAGGGAAAGAAAACACAAAAAAGAGTATTTTATTCTGCTGCTTACTGTCTTGGTACGGAGCCTCTAAAGGGACATCAAAGTACAAATAAAAAATAAAAAGTTCTGGTTACTAAGGAGAACTTTGTTTTTCCAAAAATTAGAGTAAAAAAAAAATTGTTTAGTGACTGATGCACACCACATAGTAATTGTTGTGCACCATTTTTTTTTCTATACTAGTTAGTAGTATAGAAGTTCTGCTTGATAACTACTGCATATCAGATAGTAACTGTTTTTTTTTCCTAAAAATTTAATTTAAAAAATGGTTGGTTACTAACCAAAACTTTATCTTTCTAAAAATGAAAGTAAAAAAAAAAAAAAAAAAAAATCCAAAAATAGTTAGGGACTTCGTAAAAAAAATTAAAGTAAACAACAAAAAAATGTTCTGGTTACTAACCAGAACTTTATTTTTCTAATAATTAGAGTAAAAAGAAAAAGGTTTTTTGGTGATGCGCACCAGATAGTAACTGTTGCACACCAGTTACTGTCCAGAATTTTTATCTATCTATTTACTACTTTAGTGTTTTACCCTCCCAAAAAAAGGTTCTGGCTAGTAACTGTTCCATATTAGATAGTAAGGTTTTTTTTTTTCTAAAAATTAAAAGAAAAAAATGTTCTGGTTACCAACCAGAAGTTTTTTTAGAAAAATAAAAAAAATAAAAATTGTAGTAAATAAATAATGAATACTTAGGGGCTCCGTAAAAAAACTGAAGTAAAAAAAAAAAGAAAAAAAAGGGCCTGGTTACTAACCACTTTTTTTAATTAAAGTTAAAAAAACATTTTTTTGATTAGTAACTGATGCGCACCAGTTACTGTACTATCCAGAATTTTTTTTTTATTACTTTATTTTTTACAAAAAAAAAGTTCTGGTTAGTAACTAGAACTTTGAGGAATAATACACACAATCAATATTTTTAAAAACATGTTTTCTAAATGTTTCCCTTCATTTGGTTGAGCAGCTAAAGGGTTAATGACCCTCTGAGTTGTGTAAGTGTGTGTCCTCATGTCACTGTGTGATGTTTGTGTAAACATGTGTTGTTTCTAGAGTGGGCTCACATCCAGCTCTATTTCAGCTGTGGGTTCTTGAGAGCTGCAACACTGCCACCTTCAGGCCATAATGAGGATTACACACACACACACAAAAATTCCAACTTCCCAGTGATTTTGTGTGTTTTTACAAACATTTTCATTAACTTTGGCACACAAAATAGTAAGAGTTTGTTTCTCTAAGAAAGTTTTCAAATATAAATGGTGTGATTTTGCAGATTTACATCTATTGGAGTAATTTATAGATCATCACATGACAACAAAAAATATTTCCAAAATAAAGCTAAATTAAAGATGGCGATAAACTAAGAGCATCTTTGGTAAAGAAAGACACTCACGGATGTTGTACTCCTGAACTTTGTTGATGTAGCTGTAGATGGGCGAGTAGCCGAAGAACACCAGCATCACCGCTTCTCCGTCGGCGAGCTCCACCACGTGAGCCGTGTGGCCTTCCACAGCGTAGGGCGGGGGTGGGCCGAGTTTCCGTGGCGACCAGGTGCGCCCGGGAATGT
This sequence comes from Oryzias melastigma, assembly GCF_002922805.2. NCBI lineage: Eukaryota > Metazoa > Chordata > Actinopteri > Beloniformes > Adrianichthyidae > Oryzias > Oryzias melastigma. The sequence goes on from NC_050526.1 coordinate 17,844,226, forward strand.
TGAACACCCACATCTCATCCGTTATGTTGTACGCCCCCGCTTCCAGCTTCCCGCCAAACATGTAGATGTCGTCCTGCAGGAGCGAAAGCAGGACAGAGACTCTGACACCAACTATAAATTCATCGTCGACAGAGTTTAAAAAGTAATTCACAATTTTGACTTCATACATTCTCTGATTTTTGAGGAAGTTTCTTCCTGAATGATTTTTTTATATTTTACCAAGAGAAAATGTTAGAGCTCACAAAACCTAAGTAACGGAGCAGTGAGGGTTTCTGTACTCCAGTAACTAATTTATTACCAAAATTTGAACTGTAATATTTTACGTTCCTCCGCTACTGACAAAAGTAGTTAAATTACAGTAATTTGTTACTTTGTAATCCGTTACCCCCAAAGTAAACCTTTGCTATCATTAGGATTTGGTATTGCCAATAAATTCCAGAATCGATTAAATTCCGGTTTTATTTTCGATTTTTTCGATCATCTCAGTTCAATCTGATTTTGAGTTTACACATTTAGACACATTTGTTTAGAAATACTTTAATAATCTTTTTATGTTTTGAAGATATTCATATTTATCTGATGCAGTTCACAGACTGTAAAATTATAATGAGATTATTAATACTATACAGTGTTACATGGATTCTCAAAATAACTATTGTTTCAGTTTGGCCACTAGGTGGCGATCGGGGTGCAGCATTACACCTTATTCCAGAGGAAGAAGAAGAAAAAATGAGCAGAAAACTGATAGTTACTTTAAAAAATATTTCCTTAAAAGAATTTAGATAATTAATGTCTGTGAGTTTATAAAGATGTTCATTTAGTCGCCAATGTGTGTTTAGGTTAGCATTAGCCGTCCAATGGGAAATCACATTATATGTTAGCATCAAGCTAATGTATAATTTATCTATTATGATGGATTATTGATCTATTAAGCTTATATCAGTTTAGATCTATTAATCAGTTTTATCAATCCAGCCCTAGTTTTCATAGAAACCCATATTCACAATAATGTTTAATTTGTATAAAAAATGTTTGTTTGGTTTCTGAGCTCAGAAACCTAATTAAAGGAATTATTTAGCTGTTACATCTGCGATTCCTATAACCCTTAGTAGTCCTATTTTTACTTTACATAATGCTTTTATAAATTATTTGTAAAAGTTTTTCATGTCAGTGTTTAACGTTCATCTTTTTGAGTTCCTACAAGTTAAATCAAGTTAAATTTCAATTTTTTTTAAGGCCATGCATATAAAAAATTAAGATACATTTGACATTTTATGAATTATTCCCATTTTATGATCAAATCTCTATTTTCTTATCTTGTTTTTTGGGCGTGCCATGATGCTTTAGCACGCTTCTTTTTATGGTTTTTTTTAGATATTCAGCATTCGTTGTATCGGTGCACAGTGATTGTTTCTGCCACCAGTTATTTTCATTATTTGATTGAAATAATTGTGATTGAAAAATGGCATTCTCGACAAGAAACATGGAGTGGAGAGGTACAATTTTTAAGGCTCAGATATCAAAATGTAAGACTTTTTAAAAGCGTTTAAGGCATTATTTCCAAATTTATAAATTTAATGCGTTTAAGACTTTTAACCCTCCAAGATTCTTTTTCTTTACAGATATATTTTGACTTCATTACACAATCAGTTTACAATGACCCTGACTTTCCTAACATCCTCCAATTCCAGGCAGTAAATTTGATATTTTTTTACTGCTAAAGTCACAAAAATTGAGATAAAAAAAGAAAAAAAAATCAAAACATGTGGAGACAAAATAAAAATGTAAAAAATCTACAAACAAGGCAAAGACAAGTTCAGAACAATGTGTCTAAAAACCAGAAGACTTCCATCAAACATTTAAAAAAGTTTCGAGGATTAATTCTGTCAATGAGGTTTCATGGTTTTATAAATCAAAAATTTTAAAGCTAAAACCCTTTTTAAACCGTCCAGTCCTTTTCTTGTGTTTAAATAGGACCACTTTTCCTCCCTTTTGTCTCCTAGTTGGCGTCGTTTTGGTCGACCAATTTGCATTTTGTAGAAAATTAAACTCGTTCTTGTAAATGTCACACAAAAATAACCTTTAAATTTGCTTCAATTTGTATTCTCTTTCTGGGGATCCGTCATGTATTTGCCTTATTTTTGTTTGTTTTGAGCGAAATATTTCAGGATATTTTTAATAAAATCTCATTTCTGATCCACAGAGAGTTTTTACGCCAGATGCCGTTCCTGACACAGTCCTGGATTTTATCCGGGCTGGGGACCGGCACAGGAGACCCACACCCGGGTCAATTAGAAGGTGTTAAATGCTTAGAAAACTATAATTTCTTTATACAAAAATTATCCATGCAAACCTGCATGTTTACTGATTTGACTATTCTTCAATTTAGTTGATATTCTAATGCAAATTAAGTAACTTATTGTAAATAATTGTATTTTTTGTGCACAGAAATGCATTTAAAAGGATCTTAAGAGGACAACTAAAGAGGCAAAAATAAAAAACTGTAATTTTATAACAGAAATGAATCATTTGAACCTCCAAACAGTGGAGATGTTGTTCTATGGGGAACAGATTCCCCCATTTTTATTTATTTTTGACATAAAAAAACCCAAACATAAAAATTATTACAGAACCAGCGACTATTAAACTCATTTAAATGAGGAAGCCGTATAATCTGAGACATATTTTGTCTGTTATAACCAAATGACTGCTTTGTTAATTCTAAAATAATGATCTATGTGATGCCATTAAATGTCAAAACCTTCTCAGAGATTTAATCATGCAGTTAATTTGTTCTTTTTAGGGAAAATCAATTAAAAAATCATTAAATTTGAACAGATGAGTTTTTAATGTTGAGCTGTTAATCACATAAAATGGCTGACAGTCTCTTAAGATTGTTTTTATCACCTTGTAAAGAGCCAGTGAGTGTCCGTATCTGTTCAGGGGGGTCCCGCCGCCGGCCGCCACCGCGTCCCACGTGCTGCTGTCCAGGTTGTAGCTGTAGAAACAGACGCATTAAAAAAGACGAGGGGCATAAATCCCATTTTATCCTCCTGCTGATGAAGGTGGCTTACTTCAGGACCATGTGGTAGTTGGAGTAGTTGAAGGAATAGCCCCCCACCACCCACATCAATCCAGAATGCACCAGAGCCCGATGGGACGCTCGGCCCAGAGACTGGGCCGACGGCTTGACGCTGGGGAGTACCCAGAAGGCCTCGGTGGAGGGGACAGGAAGAGTGCAGTCTGGACCTTTGGGGGATGAAGGACACTTTTCATACATGTTATGTAGAGTGAAAAAGGCTGAAAAGTGTCAGATTTAAACAGGAAAAAGTCAGGAAATCATGCAAAGATTTTTACTTTGGCTCCCTCTAGTGGTAGACTCTAAAAGTGTGTATTCATTCAAGAGCTTATTTTTTTAATTTTAGGGTTTTTTTGTTGTTGTTGTTGTTATATGAGCTTTTGGAAACTTTTTTTTTCATTTAAAGGTTGAAACGTAGTCAGCAAAATTCTACATATTAAAACTGACCAATGGTTTTATTTCTTTTTTGCAGAAATAATAAAAATGTTTATTTTGTTCAAAAGAAAATGACTTGCTAAATTCAAACAGAATTAAATATTTAATCAATTAAACGCTACAAGAAATTATAAACATGTATAACTTAATAAACATGAAGTCGACCACTAACTTGAAAGCCTATTTTAAGGCTAAAGATGGAAAATAAATCCTAAAATCAAATCATTTTAAGTCACTGTCGTGTGAAATCTCTTTTCCAACTATGAGAATTTGTAAAATAACACATTTATTTTTTATGAAAAAATGTTTTTAAAGGATTATCTTCAGAGGTTACATTTTTTTATCTATGTATTTTTAATATTTTGTGATATTTTTGCTAAATATACTTTCTTTGCTGACAGTCTTTTTCCAGCAGGGGGCAGTGTTCCCTCAAGAACACAGGCTAAACAGTGGAATCAATTAGATCCTTTTTACTAATAATTTTATTAAAAACATAATAATGGATCACAGATGTCAGGAGGAAGAAAATATATAAATATATATTTTTTAAGAATTTAAACATATCCAAATACAAATACTGACCAGGCAGTGAATAGTGAAAATGTGTGATTGTAACATATAATAAATAGTGTGTTGTTGTTTCTGCCCTCCATACAAAATTTCCTCCCAAAGAGACAAACATCCCAGAAGCAAACAGAGAAAGCTAAACTGAATTAATATTCTCAAATTAGTTTCCCTTCACCATACGATAATATGAAAGGCCCGGGGGCCGCATTCGGCCCTCCAGATCTTTTTATTTTATCTTTCTTAACGGCCCGATGTTATCTTGGGCTTATTCCTGACTTGTATCATTTGACAAAATATATTTTTATGGAGGGTAAAATACTCAAAGTTATTTAAGGTTAATGTTGATTTATTCAGAAATAATATTCATGCCTATTTATTGTTCATAAATATGTTAAAAAAGTAAAGATTTTAAAGTTTTAAAAGTTGACATTCTGCTGGCTTTTTGGACTATTTTGGAATTTATTTAAAAAATTGGAGCTAATTTGTTGTTTTAGCTGTAAATAAAGCTACATGCTAGCGGTTTAGGCTAATTTAGGCTTTTTTTGTTTGTAGGCTTTTTTGGGGATCAGCTAATTTTACACGTTAGCTATTTCGGCTAATTTAGGTTTTATCTTTTAAAAAAAAAATAGGCTGTTTTGGAGTTTAGCTAATATTTCCGCTACATGCTAGTTATTTTTTTGCTAATTTAAGCGTTTTCAATTTTTTAGGAAATTTTAGAATTTAGCTATTTTTTCAGCCACAAGCTAGCTGTTTTGGCTAATCTGTTAGTTTTTTTTTTTTTTTTAGGCTAATTTGGCATTTAGCTAATATTTTAGTGTTTTTAGCTATCAATTTCAGCATCCTCAGCGGCCAAATTCAGCTTACAGCATTCACAGTAGCATTATCACAAGTAATGTTATATATCTAGTTCATAATTATGTTAAAAAGCTACGGTTTTAAGTTTTAAAAATGTAGTTTTAGAGTATTTAATAAATGTTTATCCTGTATCCTGAGGTGCGTTTTGGCCCCTTGTCCAATTGAGTTTGACACTCCTGCTTTACACTGCAATTACTTTCCAGTTACCTGCAAAAATAATGTCATCCTATTATTTTGGTCAAATATTTTTATCTTTTTTAGACATTTACTGAGGATATCTTGTGTTGTTAAACTAATAGGAAACAGGAAATGGAAGCGTGGAGTGATCTTCTTGCACCTTGCCAGCTGTCGTTGCAGACGCACAGCTTCTCTCCGGTCAGGTCGCAGTAGCCGTGGTCGGGACTGCCGCAGTTGTGTTTGCAGTACGGGATGTCGCAGGCCTCTCCCTTCCAGTACTCCTCGCACTCGCAGTACACGCGGCCCGCCATGGAGCTCGCCGCGCTGCACCGGCCGTGGCCCGAACAGTTGTTAGGACAGGAGTTTATCCTGGAGGAAGGAAAAAGATTTTAGGATTTTACAACACGATGGACAAAAATTACTTTAGAAAAACTCAAAAGTCCAATCAAGATTTATGGAAAATCTCTGAAGGAGACTGAACATTAATAGGATTAAGGAGAATTCATTTAAGAAAAAAAATACATTTTTTAATAAAGAAAATATAGAGAAAAATTAGTATTAAAACAATCCCCAATCCCAAAATGTTTTTGTCCTCCCTGCAGCTGTAATCTGCTTTATCACATCAATAAAGTTAAAGTCCAGTAAGTTAAAGGCGAGCAGAAGGATTCATAATTAGAAAAGAAAAGCTGTTTTGTTTGGATGAAAAGGTCATCATGACGGCGTCCGTGTGTTCATTCCTGGACTCTCACCACACGTTACTTCATCCTCCACTAAAGCTGTAATTATTGGTAACCCCGAGGCTGAACGCTTCAGCAAAACAGACAATTTCACCGCCGATTATGCTTCTTGGCGTCAATTTTTATCATCTACGCTTAATTAAATGGAGGTTGCTCTAAATTGTTGAGGCCTAAAGACAAGTCATCCTTTGTCTTTATGGTTTTGTGCTGGTTTTAAATGATGTCCCTGAGACAAAACAGTCCTCCATAAAGCTTCTTTATCCGCTGACTCGGCTCTAGTCAGACACTGTTCTTAAGAGATCTCAGTGTTCCAGGTCATTTTGTGGGCAGTATTTTCATTTTAAATGCCATCATAGCAAGCGTCATTAATCATTGTTAGTAACTCATAAATAAATCTGGTGATTAGAAAATGTTTTATGTAAAAAAACAAGAGAGCAAGATAACAGAACTCCGAAAAACTGTTTATTTCAGAGTGTAAAAAGATATTTTGTCTCTTTATCCATTTTAATGGACTTTTATTTTGAAATCTTGTTTGCAGCTCTTATTCTAAATGTTGGAGTCTTGAGCAGAAAAAGAAAAAGAAAGCAAAATGCTGGAAATTCACTTGTGGAAAGTAAAACTAAAAAGAAGAGTTTTTTTAAGCCATTAGCGAATATTTTTCACCGTTGTGTGAATTTCTGTCGAAAACGAACATAAAAGAAAGTCTGATGTTTTTTGCACGTATGCTGCATTTCCTGTAGGTATTTTAGACAGTTCTGTCGAAATGATTTACTCCAATTTAACGTGTGGTGGATGTAAATGTTTGTTATAATCTGATAAAGTTTCGATTCGATTCATGAATCAAACCACGATTCTTACTTTTTAGTATAATGTTTATTGCTATGTGTATGTATATTTACTGGATGGATGAAAATTGAAATTATTTGTATTTAATCATCATTTATGCCTTTATTTAGAACAGGAGATCAGAATGAACAAACACAAAGATTCAGATAGAAAAAAATTTTGTTTATCATTTTAAACTTTTTTATTTGGTTCTGGTTCAGCAGTAAAACAACATAAAAAGGATACAATCACTGCTGTTTTTGATCATATTGGTGGAGAGCCGGTATGAAAAAAGTCTTTTTCCATAGCAGAATCATTGATTACATCCACCTTTCAGTAGCGCGAGGCTGTTTCTTCAGAATAAGATAGAGTTTCGTTAATTGCGTCAAATGTTGCAGTGTTATCATAGTCAAAAGAATGTAAACACTGGAGCTAAAACTCCGATGTTAAAGCTAATTCTTTGTTTCAGAAGCTATGTCTGTGAGCGGAACTTCAGTCTCAGTTTTTGAACGTAAAAAAGCTCTTGTTAGTTTTACTTTGAAAACCGGAAGCTTCACCGTCACAAAGATGTGTTTACTTCCTGTGACAGTACCGCGGCTCTTTCGGCTTTATTTTAGTTCGTAAACTTAAAATCCAACATTAATCTGCATTTAAAAATAAAAATACATCGTCCCCAGATAATATTTTACTACACTCTACTATATTTATAAAAATCGCGATTTTGAATATTCGTACTCGAATTTTCTGGAGCAAATCACGAATATCCGAGCGCCCGGATACACGTTACAGCTCTACCTGCTAATGAAGCTTCTTATTGGCTGAACAGACCTGATCCAGGCAATCAGCAGCAGATAAGGCAGGATTTAAGCAGCTGGAGGCCTGTCCTCGAGGACCGACTCAGGAGGCCGGTCCTCGAGGACTGACTCAGGAGGCTGCAGCTCAAGTTGCCTCAGTGTGGATCACGCTGCAGGTTCACAGTTTACACCGAATTTACCCCAAATGTTACGTTATTCTGCATTTTATGGAAGTGATGAATGTGATGGCATCTTTGTCTATTCCAGCCGCCCATCAGGACTGCAAGGTTTTCCTAAAAGAAGAGAGCATCCTTTCCAGTTCTGACACTGATCTAAAATAACTAGAGAGGGTTTCAAACTGGGATTTGACGTACGAGTAGAAGATGTTGAAGCCAGTGAGGTTGTAGGCGGCGTCGCTGAAGAAGTGCAGCAGAGCGTAGCCGGATGTCGTCATCACTTCAGGGATGCTCTCGTTCCTTCGGGTTTCAGGAACCACCAGACCGCTGGGAAACACACGGAAAAATTAAAGAAAGAAATTCCTGCTGTTGTTTTTAGGGACTCCAACTTCAAAGCAGTCCCTGGAGAGCGGCAGCAGGAGCAGCATTTCATCATAAATTGCACTTTCGAATACGACAGTGCTTTAGGGTGCAGCACAGAGGGGATTCTGGATTGTGTTTGATGCTTTTCCATGTGGAGCTCCGGTTCATTTCATAACTGTTCATGCAGCAGCTGCAGCCTTTACTTCTATTTGCATTAATGCTCGTCTTTGTGTGGCAAACTTTTCCTTTCTCCGACTCATGAGCTCAGATGAACTTTTAAACAGAGATAAGGCAGAAAGTGTCAATTACTGGAGTAGATTCTGGTAAAGCTGCTAAATTATTGTTGTTGCACTTTTAATAAGCGTGTAGGAAAAGAAAGACTGCCACCCACGCGCCTTTCCCAACGTGTGTGTGCGTGTGCACGAGCATGAAACGCAGTGCCATTCCAGCTAATTGCAATATTTCCTCTCTATTATCACCCTAACCCTGCAATTATGAAGCCCATTGTTTGGCTAAAAATGGAAACGTTTCGCCGGCTAAAGGCCATATTTGTCGGGCCGTTTGAAAAGGTGCCAGAGGCTAAATAGGTAATTTCCACCACATCTCCCGCCTTTAATTCTTACCTGAAGACGGCAATCAGAGGGGCATAGACGGAGTCGCCGTCGAAGACGTACATGTGGTCCCAGCTGCACTCAGTGGCAAAGTGATTGAAGCGCAGCCGGAGTTCTGTGTTTGGACTGAGGACAAACGGGAGGAAAATTCAGTTGGTGAACACAGAATATGTCTCTGAGAAACGTTAGAAACATGAAAGCAGAGAAAAACAACCACAGAGATGTGAATTTAGGCTTCATGTGAAGAAGTTGGAATCACTGATGGAGACAACACTAGAAAAGTTGCATTTTCTGTAATTTCTGAAGGGGTTTGCTGAAAACGCTAAAGCTATTTGCATAATTCTAAAGTTGATAGAGGAATTAAAGGTGCAGAAATTGGATTAAGTGCACAAAGAATTGGAAGACTTCCTTGAAAAATTTGAAAAAAATCTGTAATATTAAAAAATGTATAAAAGTATGAACTCAGATTTAGCCTAAAAGACCTCAGTAGATGCCAAATTAGCCAAAAACGTGAGTATTTTACTCAAATGTTAGCTTACCTCCTAAAAAAAACCAAAATCCTTAGTAGGTGCCAGATTAGCCATAAAACCTAGCACGTTGCTAAAACAGTATCTTAACTCAGAATTAGCCTTAAAAACCTCAGGATATGCCAAAATAGCCAAAATAAAAAAAGATAGCATGTTGCTAAAATGCTAGATTAGCTCAAAATTAGCACAAAAAACCTCAGTAGATGCCAAATTAGCCAAAAAAAAAAGTGAGTATTTTGCTCAAACGTTAGCTTACCTCCTAAAAAGCTCCAAAATCCTTCGTAGGTACCAAATTAGCCAAAAAACTTGGCAAGTATCTAAAATGCTAGCTTTACTCAGAATCGGCCTTAAAAACCTCAGTATATGCCAAAATAGCCCCCCAAAAAGCTAGCATGTTGTTAAAATACTAGCTTAACTCAGAATTAGCCCAAAAAACCTAGGTAGATGCCAAATTAGCCAAAAAGCTAGCAGCTAGCTAAAATACAAGCTTAATTTAGAATTAGTCCCAAAATCTTTAACAGATGCCAAATTAGCCAAAAAAGCTAGCACGTTGCTAGCATACTAGTTTAACTCCTAATTAGTTCAAAAATCCTCAGTAGGTACGAGATAAGCCAAAAAGCTAGCATGTTGTTATAATACTAGCTTAACTCAGAATTAGCCCAAAAAAACCTAATTGGATCCTAAATTATCCAAAAATGTTAGCATGTTGCTAAAATATTAGCTAAACTCCAAATGAGCCTTGAAAACCTCAGCAACATTGGTGTCCTTAACACTGAACGTTTTGATACCAACGTTCCAAAGGTTTCAAAGTGCACAAAAATTTAAGGGAATTGCATGAAAAAAATAGCAAAAAT
>NC_050526.1:17854292-17857157 GCF_002922805.2 Oryzias melastigma
AATTTATCAAACTAAACCAAAAGTACAAACATGAATTTCCTGAACATGCTAATTGTTTTTAATTGAATAATTTACAGAAATTGCAGAAATGGGAAAAATTTCCATTAATTTTAATGGGGCTACATAAAAAAAACGTACAAAAGAAAAATAAATAAGAAAAAGAAACAGAATCACTATAGTGTGAATGCTTACAAAGCTTTCACACAATAAACAACCTAATAAAACTGCTGGAATTGTTTAGGCTGATACCGATAACCAATATTTCCCCTTCAACTGTGGTCGATGCCGATATTTGCCTTTATCAATATTTAAGTGTCTACAATTACACAAAATGTAGATATCCTTATTGTTTCTTTATAAGAAATGTACACATTTTCTTTCACTATATAAACACATTATACTTTACTCTTGAACATACAGGAAGTCATCTCATAGACACAAGCATCACTTTAACCTTTGAAAATATATCTGAAAACATTCAGACCATTTACTATTAGATGTCACTGTAAATCATCATCTTCTCATTGTCAGGGATCTATTAGGAACAACATGTATATCCATACCAAATAAAAAATAACATTTCCTCTAACAACCACTGGAGGGCGCCACATGTGAGAAAAATGAAAAGTGTCATCCAAAACAAACGTGAGAGAAAATCTGATTGATTTGCTCTTAACCTTTGATGGTTTTCTTACAGAATACAAAATATTAGTATAGTATTGTTTTTATTTATTAGTTACGATGGGCTTGGTGGATTTATTCTGAAACGTTGGACGTTTCTCCCAAAAGTGCGACTTATACTCCAGAGCGACTTGTATATGGTTTTCTTCCTCTTGATTTGACATTTTTTGCTTTTCCAACTTATACTCCAGAAAATACGACACTCTAGTGTTCAATCGGATCGTTCAGAATGATTGATATCAACTAAGAATCGTATCGGCAACCACAAATTATAATGTGAATCTAATTGTTAAATTGAAAGATTTTTGTGCCTACTTATGTTCTAACATAATTTATTCCAAACATACTCAACCATTTTAATCCAGGATGCTCTAATACACGTGTCAAAGTCAAGGCCCGGGGGCCGGATCTGGAATAATATTCCTGCCTTCTTATTATTCATGACTATGTAAAAAAGTTACAATTTTAAAGTTTTAAAAATTGGCTTTCTGCTAGCTTTTTGGACTATTTTGGCATTTACAAAGATTTTTTAGGCTATTTTGGAGATTTAGCTAATACTTCAGCTACCTGCTAGCTGTTGTGCGTAATTTTGGCTTTTGTCTGTTTTTTTCAGGCTAAATTGGATTTAGGCTAATATTGACATGCTAGCCGTTTTGGCTAATTTAGGTTTTTTTCATGTTTGTTAAGGCTATTTTGGAGTTAGGGTAAAATTTACATGCTAGCTGTTTTGGCTAATTAAAGTTTTTTTTTTTTTGTTAAGTTTAGTTATTTTTTCAGCTGTATGCTAGCTGTTTTGGCTAAACTATGTTTTTTTAAGGGGATTTAGCTGGTATTTTAGCTGGCTATCAGCTTCAGCGTTTTCACATATTAGCTTCAATGATATCAGCTTCAGTGTTTTTAGCTATCAATTTCAGCATCTTCAGCGACCAAATTTAGCTTACACCATTCACACTACCATTATCATAGATAATGTTATATATCTAGTTCATAATTATGTTAAAAAGTTGTGGTGTTAAAGTTTAAAAATGTAGTTTTAGAGTGTTCAATCAATAGATTTTGACCCCTCGTGGGATTGACTTTGACACCTCTGCTCTAATAAAACACAAAACACTCTACATTGAAAGGCCTTCTGGGTAATATCTGCACTGAGGAAGCAAAAGACGCCCAAACTCTACACAGACGAGGAAATGAAATCTGTTACTGTTTCATTTGTTTCCAAACAAGATGCTGAACATCTAAATGTGAGTCACAGCAGCCAATCAGAGTTTAATTGTATTTTTTTTCTTTTGTGAGAAAAAAGGAGTTTGTCGTCTTCAGGCTCCTGTAGCTCCTCTGAGAGCCATGCATGGCATTCTAATGAAAATAAAACAACAAATGCTTCTCTTTCTGTCTAAAAGCCGAAGCTTTGTGCGTTAAGCTGGCATGGTTTGCCTCTCTAAGTAAATTGGCACAAAGCAACTCTTGATAGACAATCTTTGTCTATTTACACAGCCATAAAGATCCCTTTATTCCGAGCCTTTAAGGCCGGTATAATCCGAGTGGAAGCAGGAAGATTAGTGGTGATAAGTGGAGGATGAAAGTGCTGCTACTTACTATCCCTCGATTAGCCAAGTGCATTTGGTTTTGTATTTGTAGTTCACTGGTCCGTCGGTGAGGGAGCCCGACAGGTCTGTTAACCTGCAGAGGAGGAGAAGGGAAAAGGCAGCATTAAAACCATCGTCGCTACAGAGCAGAAGCAGCTTCCGTCAGATGATTCCATCACGATTATTGATTCCATAAGACGGATCAGATCTGACAGTTTGTAAGGTCGGCTGAGGTCAACCCTGAAGAGAAAAAACACTAAAACTCTTCAGGTTTTATAACTGATTCCTTTAGGGGTTTTTTTTCCAGAATCAATCTGCAAATTTACTTGTTTAATTGTTTTCCATCATTGTTTTATTGTTTCATGAAGAGTTTATAATTGAATTCTAGTTTAATTACAGACAGTTTTCTCTGCTTCCACATCATCTGAAAAACTGCTTACCCTACAATACTTCTGATTTCATCTGATTTGCTGTTTGGCAGCAGTTTTGTTGACTAAAGTTTTTCATTTTCTGATTTTTTACAACTCTATTTGTGCTTTTGTGAGGATTGTTTTCTTCACCTTTGTGTACCTTCAGTGTGTTGGACCAATCACAGCACCAA
>NC_050526.1:17857292-17868799 GCF_002922805.2 Oryzias melastigma
ATCAATAAACAAAATGTCTGTAATGTGTTACTTTTGAAATGATTACTTTCATCAAATTCAAATTTTGAGTTGATTGTTTACTCAACTTAAAATTTTAATTTGAGAAAAACTAACTTTTTTTTAATTAAATAATTTATGAACTTTTATTAATTGATCCAATGTTTCACTTTTTCAGTGTAGCCTCAATGGTGCTTTACAGAAATCTTGAAATGAGTTCAGTTTGAGCTCCAGAATTAATATTTCAATGGAGACACATCAAGGAAAAAGTGCATAATTTAATGTATTTTTTAGTTTTCTTTCACTCCAATGAAATTTGTGCTTCTGGTGTTTTCTGATGCATCCACGTGCAGACAGACAGATCCATGAACGTCTTTGTTTTCTTCTAGATCCAAACTGTGGCTGCATAGCTCTAGTATTGCTCACCATTTTTCTCGCACCAGTAATGTTACTCTGGGTTTGTGAGGGGCTGTAAGCTATCAGGAGAGTGTGTAAACAGAAGGATAACAGGAAGTAGTGGCGGACCGACTCCAATGGTCCCGCCCACATTTTCTGCCGCTCTACAGAAAGTATACACTAGGAAACATTACAAGTTTTTTTTATTTTTAACAAAAACAGCATAATTACACTTAAAAGAACCTCTGGGAACGCTTTTAAAATAGATCAGAAGATGATTGGAGTAGGAATTTAAAGAGCCTGTACCATAAAAAATAAAAAATTTTAAGCGTTTGAGTGCATTACAATGTTAACTTCTCACTATAAACAACCCCAAAGCGGTATTTCGATCCATTCACGCATTTCTGAGCATTCCTCTAAAAAACATGCGTTTTGAGCACCAGCCCCTTCCAACCAACGAAAATGAGCGGGTTCTCACAAGATGATGTCATAAAGTTAGAACCGCCCCTTTCAGGAAGAGTCTGCGCTGCTAGCACCGCCCCCAGGTTAACACAAACACACATGTTGTGTCTGAAGACTCTCCCTAACCCTAACTACTAAAAAACTATATAGTACCCTGGATTTTAAAGAATTCATACTTTTCTTTCGTTTTTCTAAACACCGTCACCGATTTCACAAAGTCAAAATAGAATCAATATGAACATTTCACGTTTATTTATGACTCCGCTGTGTTCTAAAGATGGAAATTATGTTATTCAAAATTTACATTTAAACAAGTTTTTTTTTCAATATTGTTTGACTGCAATGCATTGTGGTCTATATTAGCTAATCTAGTGAGCATCGATGCACGCTAGATTTTCGCAAAGACTTCTGGGAAATGTTCTAGTGCACTTGATTTTGGAATTAATAGATTCAGACATCACTAGAAAATGGTGAACACACGGGGGAATTCGGACATAGCTACAATTTCTCCACAAAGCTAACTGTGCTAAGCCGCTAGCTACTAAAGTTAGCTGCTAAAGGCTGATATATGGTACGCACTTCCAATTTCGCAAAAGTTCAGATGTTGTTTGTTGTCGTGAGTGAAATGCAGACACGATGCCGAGGCCGGCTCTAGGATGACGTCATGAAATGGGCGTCACCCACAAGCAGCAAAAGGCGGAGCCTCAGAGATTGAGTCGTCTTACTTCTGGGTATGAATAAAGATCGCAAAAATAACCTATATTTCATAAATAATTTGTTCTTTAGTGTTCCACAGGTAATATATGATCATATTTATGGATTTACTCTGAAAGAAAAGCATAATATTGGCCATTTAATAATTATAAAGGTTTTAAAATGTAATATTTGAGCTACTTTAAGCTGAAATATTGCGTTTTATCCAACTTCTTCACAAACTGATCTCTCAAATGTTAATGAAAATGTTAGTTTTTGTGCTGAAAGTGCAGTTTGGTTTCAATGGTTTCAACTGTTTGTATATTTTATTAGATTTTTAACTACACCTTCCAAAAAAATACTGTTTGAACATCATTAGATGTCTCCACGGTGGTGAAAGCCTTCATAAATCCCCTTTGCCCTTGAATTCTGATCTACAATAAAATTGATCAGCGGCACACTTAATTGAAAAAGGTCGTCATGCATTTTCTGTGGGAACATCCTCGACCCTGACCGACTCCCAGCGGCCCTGCCAACAAGTCTCCTCTTTAATTGACAACTCCAGCAGTCTTCTTTGCCATTTTGTCTCTTTTCCCGTCTAAAGTGTCACACTCTGAAATGGATGTAATAATACATTATTGATTCATTTTTTGAGCCGGCAGGAACAGGTCTCTCAGAGTTTTGACAGAGTAACATTTTCTGGCAGAAAAGCATTATGCCTGAGAGCAGATAAAACATGACATCCCACTCATGTCAAGGTAAGACAGGCACTGGTTGCTATAGAGATCACAGCATGACATATTCATGTGCTTCAGTAATAGCCACAAGGAAAAAAGAAAAATAGTGTTTGCAACAAGAAGAGGTCACACTTGTCAATCAGTGCGATTGTGATTTAGAGGCGAACAATGAACAGTTTTACACAAACATCACAGACACTGCAGACATCGCTGCCTGCCTCAAGTTGCACAGTGTGTTACTGTGTGAGTTTGTGTGTTCATTGTCTGAGCCTCCAGCCTTTCTGCAGGCTTTGTGGCAATGATGGCATGCAATGAGAGGAGAAAAATTTACTGGAAAAAAGAAAGATTAATGGCAAAATATTACCTGGACAGATTTCTGAGGCTAATAAAGTGTTTTATTAGCTATAAAAGTGCTGTGAAACGCCCTGCAGCATTCACTTTTGCTAGCACAAACACAAAGGAATGACGCACCCTCGCCACAAAAACGGTTAAACCTTAATGCCAGGTTGCTACAATTCTTTTTCAAGGTGCGTATTTCTCTTGTTTACCTTTATATTATCAGCTTTTCTTCTAAAGCTTTCCAAAACCCAGACAATGATGTCATTCTGTGAATCAAGTAAAACACCAGATCAGGAACATGTATGCAACATGTTGAAGTCGAATCCTCGAGGTTCCACGCAGAGCAAATCACAACACATTTACTGCTACATTTACTACAACAGAAAACATTTTAGAGGGATTTTTTGAACGTGCAAACAGGTGTTGAAAAGCACAGACTCCACATAACCAGTCGGTGAGATTTGAGCTAAATTGTGCCATTTGTGCAAACAGGAAAACAAAGAAAACTAACAGCCTGCAGCAAAAATGCATAAACAATAAAAACAGAAATAAAACATCCAGCTCAGTGTTGAAAAACAGAAAATGTTTTCTTTCTTTTAAAATCATTTTTTTATGAAGAAAGAAGACTTCTAGGAAATGCATCTACCTGCAAAAACGAGATGAATGAAAAATTCACCATTATTTTAATTAGAAGTAAAAGTATTTTTTCTTTAGAAGACGTGTCCCTTCATCTCCTGTTTACTCTGCCCATCCACCTCTCCTTTTTGGCTCTACGGCAGTTTAATCTTTTTCTCCATAATCCCGGATTAGAAGATAAATAATAATTTATCTTGCTTGTATGGGCGAATGAACGATGGAAATATTGATGATGAAAAATCTGTTTTAGGTTTTTGTTTGCTGATGAAATCTGACAGAAACCACGACAACAACAAAAAATAGAAAATTGAAAAAAAGCCTATTTAAATTGACAGTAATTGTAAACTGCATGTACTTGTACAGTACCTAAAGCGCTTGACCGTAGGGGTGTGTATTGGCAAGAGTCTGGCGATACGATGTGTATCCCGATACATGTCTCACGATACGATATGTATTACGATACATCCCAAGACTGTACCAAAGCCATTTTCACTTGTTTTTAAGAGTATGACCCACTGTTCTTATCTGAGCCTCTACAAAGCTCCATAATCCACGTTTTTAGATGATACTGGCAGCAACGTGGCGCAGAGTTTCGGTTTAGTACCCATTCCAAGTAGAAACGAAGCAGTATACGTCTCATTACAACCAAAACCGCGATGCTGACTGAACTTTTGAAAGATCTTGTTGTAGTTTTGGACACAGTGTGGACCATCTGCAGCCCAAAGAGGCTCAGTGTGCTCTGCTGCCAACTAGTGGTCGGAGGTGGAAGTGGAAAACAAAAGCAAGACGGTGAAGGACGCTCATAAATAATTAAATTAATATCACCATGGCAACATATTAAATCGATGCAAGTATCAGCAAACAAAATATTGTGATATATCGCAGAATCAATTTTTCCTACCCCTACTCTACAGAGCTTTGGGCCATTCACACACCGACTCCGCTAAAGAAACTGGCACCAACCTTCCACCAGGGGAAAAGTGGAGTTCAGTGTCTTGCCCAAGGACACTTCAACACATACGCAAGGTGGGAATCGAACCTGCAATCTTCTAATCAGAGGTCGACCGCCCTACCAATGCACCATGGATGCCCCAACTCGTTGGCACCCGTTAGCAGAACCCTTAGGGTAAAAGTAATCAAGGATATTGTATCTCTCAGTTGGGCTTTGGTCAATGAGCCCCCAACAACCACCGTCCAGCCAGACCTCCATCCATGGGGGTCAGAAAGTCCAGGGGTGTCCAAAGTTGGTCCTCAAGGACCAGCCTCCTGCTGGTTTTCCTGAAATGATCTGCTGCTGATTACCTGGATCAGGTGTGTTTGGCCAATAAGGAGCTTCAATGGCAGGTTGGTTGTATGTAGGACACCGGCCCTCGAGGGCTGGAGTTCGACACCTTTGCTTTAGTGGGACCGTTTGTTCAACACATTCACATTCCCAAGTCGCCACCTATCAATATTTGGCAACCACCGGTCCGCGAGCTGGAACCGGTGCGGAACCAGGACGCAGAGTGCATCAGTAACCAAACCCGGTTCCCTAACGTGGCACCAGACACGGTACTAGACGTGGAACCAGACCTGAACGGGTACCAGACGCAGTAACAGTTGCGAACCAGACATGGTATTGGACACCAACCAGTACTGGGTGAGGATACCGGTACTGGACACATCCCAAGGATAAGTCCGCGTCCGGTATCACATTCGGTATCGCGTCCCGAGGGTTGCAAAATCTTGATTTTACGAACAGCCAGCAAGCTAAAAAAACAACGAGTTGGTGAAACCAAATTCCAACGTTTGAAACACATTTAAAAAAAAACAGTTCGACATTGATAAATATTATTGCATTTACAATCCGTCTAACTCTGAACATTAGAAACACGTTTAAAAAAAACACACAGTTCGCCTGCGATACACGTTAACTGTGCTAGCGTATTTACAATACATCTAACTTTGCATTAGCCGCAATAATGTTTCGGTATTTAAAATGTTTCTAACTCCCACATAAAAAAACTGTTTGACATGCTACACGTTAGCCACGTTAGCGTATTTAAAACACATAACTCCTAACATTAGAAACCCTTTAAAAAAGCACAGTCCAACATGCTACACGTTAGCATATTCACAAAACCTCGAACTCCAAACCCTGTTTGCAACAAGGGACAAAAGATTAGTCCGACACAACTTTACATTAGCAGTGTTAGCATTTTTACAACCGTGTTTGAAACTTATATAAAAAAATTAATAAAAATCATTTTGATAGGAAATTGTGTGTACTACCTTTAAAAAAAAACTATCATCAATTAACACAACCCGAGTAAATCCGTATTTAAGGCACTCTGGATTATAAAGTAATTATAAAGTTGTTTTTTTTTAATTAAGGCTTTTGGTTGAGTCTTAATTTAGACACGAGAGCAGAAAGATTCTCTCTGCTGGTTGTTTTGTTTGACGGTTCTGGCATTCCTTTACATTTGTCATTATTTGCGTTAAACCTCTATGAGGAAAACATTCACGACAAAAGGGTTCCTTGTGTGGTTATGTTATGCTTAACCACTCAATGAACAGCTATTTCTTTCATTCTTTTTCAGACTGGTAAACTAACTCTTCCTCTCAAGCGCACAAATGCAGAACAAATAAACGATTATTTCTAAAAATAGTCTCAAATCATTGGATTTCCATGGGTTTTCCTCGGCTGTGTTAACTTCAAGCATTCATGATGAATGAAGAAATACAGTTATTTTAATCGGTGTAAAAACTACTTCAATAATTAAAAAAAAAAAAGAATTTTAAAGTTAATGATATTGTAAAATCATCCAAAATGTGATTTTTTTTCAAAGAATTACGTGATTTCTGTCATTTTTGGAGAACAGAAGCATTCCTGGCTCCCCGTTTGGATTTCTCTGTAAAATAGAAGAACCCAGACGAGCCCAGTGACAAACCTAAGCCATTTAGTGACAACATGGAAAAGTCTTTTCACATAAATACTTAACACACAACTAGGCAAGGCCTCAAAAAGCCCCTTAAAAATGGTGATCCTGGAAACCTTTTATTGGAAAAGCGCGGCAGAGAGGAAGACACGTACAGGCAGCGGCGCTCACAACCAGCCGGGCTGATGAATGGCGAAGAAACGAGGAGGAGTCAACAACATGACGCTTAAGTAACATTTTTCAAAGCATAAAAGGTAATACACATAAACGCCAGCAGCCATCCCGGGGAGGTTGATGGGGCGGAGAAGGAGGAGGCAGGCCAGACAGATCAGGGTAATAAAGCAGACGGGGCAGCGAGCAGGAGGAACGTAGGAAGCAAGTCCAGAACCCTTTGAAATATTCATCTGCTCCTGGTGAATAATAGATGGTATATAGAAGGCAGATGCATCAAGAAGAGGCAGATAAATAGATGGAAAAAGCAAGACAACGAGGGAACCTAATATCCTCAGGTAGTGTGAGGTTAATCTGTTTCATTCGCCTCGCCGCCGTCCAGATACGGGACAGTCCACCTCCCCTCTGCTGCCATGAAACAGACTCTCTGAGGAGCTCTCAGTTCATCTGGTTAATAAAATATCATCATGAAGCAGGACTCATACCCCCCAGAGTCGAAACCTTCACCCGTATCTACCTGTTAGACAAGCTTTTTCATTTAGGTCCCAACGTGATATTTGATCCAGTTTACAGTAAATACTTTCATCTTCAAGAGAATATATATTGGTTTTAAGCTAAAACACAAGTGTTTTCAAAGAGAGAAATCCGGAGCCAGGGAAAACTTTCAGTCTTAAAACGACTTTTATTTTGAAAATCTTTACTCATGCTGTTGATTTTTACCTTTGAGATTTGAGGATTACAACATAAAGGGGTTAACGAATAAAAAAAAATGTTATTGTTGCTCCAAATTTATGGTAAGATGCCATCAATTTTTGTAAAAGTCTTTAAATACCCACTTTGATGAAAATCATGTTTTGGGTGTTTTTTATATCTCGTATGATAAAGCTGAACTACAGTTTAATTTAAGGCCCAGGGGCCGGATCCGGCCCTCCAGGTAATTCTATCCGGCCCTCCAGATCATTTTGTTTTATTGTTATTAATGGTCCGATGTTTTCTTGTTCTCATTTCTAACTTGTATAAATGTGACAAAATATATTTTTATGGAGTGTAAAATATTGAAAGTTTTTTGAGGTTTAAGTTGATTTATTCTGGAATAATATTCCTGCCTTTTTATTATTCAGAATTATGTTAAAAAGTTAAAGTTTTAAAGTTTTTTTAATTGGCATTTTGCTAGATTTTTGGACTAATTTGGCATTTACTAAGATTTTTTTAGGCAATTTGGGAGTTTAGCTAATATTTCTGCTATATGCTAGCTGTTTTGGCTAACCTTTTTTTGTTTGTTTTTTTTAAGGCTAATTTAACATTAAGCTAATATTTTAGCTGACTATCAAATTCAGAGTTTTCAGCTATCAGCTTCAGTATTTTTAGTTATCAATTTCAGCATCTTCAGGAGCCAAATTCAGCTTGCAGCATTCGAACTAGCATTATCGCAGGTAATGCTGTATATCTAGTTCATAATTATGTTAAAAAGTTACAGTTTTAAAGATTTAAAAATGAAGTTTTAGTGTTTAATAAATGTTTATCCTGTTTGCGATCTAAGGTGCGTTTTGGATTTTGCCCCCCTGTGTGATTGAATTTGACACCCCCAACGTAGAGGATTTTCTCATATTAAACTTAGGACAATAAAAGGCTCAGTAAGAATGTGTACGTCAACCCAATAACTGGCTTCTGTGAAGATGTTATATGGTGTCAATATATGATGAACATATAGAACAATTTCAACAGCGAGACCCTCCAGAGGGACTTTCTGAGCCTATCCCACTATGATGCTAGACTTTACAGTTCTGTTTGTAAGGACTCACTGTGGCTCTCATCCAACTTTAATCAGTCCTACAAACAACTTTTGTTGAACTTTTCTACTCAGACTTCATTCAGCTGTGCCCGTCACCCCTAATTTTGTAGTATTATCTGCCTCAGATGGTACAAAAAGACAGAAATAAAGGGATTCTTTTACAGAAAACTCATTAGGCTTTAAATGATTTAGATAATACTTTTCAAATATATTTAAATTCATTTTAGTAGTCATCGCCTATGTCAGGGGTTGTCAACTTGTAAGAGTAAAAGGCCCATTTGGGATCATTTTCTACTGATCAAACCTAGAAGGAGCCGCATAGTCTTACTTAAGTCTTTAAGAAATTTGGATTTGCATTCATGAACTTCTTCTTTTTTAAAATAATAAATATGAGTTTTGTCTTTTTTGGCATGAAGAAAAAAAAAAATATAAAAAGAACCTAGCATCTCTCAAAATGTGATTTTTTTAAAACTTATTTTGAAAATAAAAGATGCTCTGAGCCAAACAGGATCATCTCAGATGTAAGAGCTCAATCTTCAGTGACATTAGCTTAATGTTTTATGCTAGTGTTTAGCGTTAGTATTATATCTCCCTAACCATTAACCTCTTCTGTCTGTCTTCTTGAAAATAAGTCTGACTTTTTGCATATTTGGCGGCATCTTCAATTTTATTTTCCTTTCTTCAGCTTCAGCTAGCCTCTTCCAACCCGTTTTTACTTCGGCTTTTCGGTGGAGCTCCGGTGGACTCAATCGACTGTAGAGCAAAGGGGTGTTGTCGCTCCCAAACTGCCGCTGCCGTCTGGTCGGGTCGATTCAGAGCAAACAGTGTTACAAAGATTCATTTATGGTCTACCTGATTATTTCTCCCAGACGCCGACCGGCCGGCCCATGAGAAAAACAAAACCCACCGGGAATCCTCCCGATTACTCCGCCCTTATCAGCATCATTTACTTTTCTGGACAGATTAGAACAAGAGAGCAATAATTAACCGTGCTGTTTATCAGTTCTTCTCATGGCAACAACATTTTTTTTACCCTTGATTATCATTTAATAATAATAAAAAATGAACTACAGTATATAAAGCTTTATTTGAATTTATTTGAGCCTATTCATGAAGTTGTGATTCATTTAGAATTTGCAAAACTATATACAAATTTAAAACCTATATATTTGTGAAAATTAACATTAAATCCTCAAAAATACATCTTTAATATCGCTCAGTTTAGACCAGACGTGATGAAACCTGCAGCTGCTGGAATAAATTCCAATAATAGAGACGTTTTACCACAGAAATGCAAGAATTTCTGTTCCTTTTTTTCTATTTTTGCACCTTCCCTGAGGCCACGACATCTGTAACGAGATCATGTGCCAGCATGTCGGGGGAAAAAAAAAAAAACAATCGGTATGCAGATCAAACTGTTCAGCAGGTGAGGCAAGATCCCATTTGACACCAGAGTCTTTGCGTAAGAAAGACGTGTTATGGAATATAAAAAGCCTGCAGCTGGCTGTTTTTAGGAGATTTGTTTGGCTTTTTGGTTTGGTCTTTACTCAACAGTGCAATGGAACATGTATGGTAGATGTTTTGAATCCAAATAGATGTGGCAAACGAGACTAAATAGAGCCAACGGGTGCTAATTTGTGAAGAATAATCTTCAAAGCTGGATCCTACGAAGCATATTTTAAAAAAAAAAGCAAATATGTGAGTTGAACTCTTATTATTGACACATTTTCTCCCCTCAACCTTTTAAAATCATGTTGAGGAACAAGAATCCACCAAAATAAATCGATCTGAGATGAATTACATAATTGTAATCGGTGGACTAAGAAAGAAGAGTTGAACTCTAAGTGCAATTACAGCATCGACTCTGAAAAATCCTTTACAAATTTGGTTTGTTGGCAGTTTTCCCTGCAGATTCTAATGTGGAGAAAACTCCACATTAAGAATTGTGGCTCTCAGACGCAGTTCAGCTTGGCACCATTGTGTTACAATGTACAGTTAATGCACTGGGAGACTTGAGATTTAATGGCTTTTGATTGTCTACAAAGGAAATCAAATTACACAGGAGGTGGCCTGTAAGTGGCCGTGTGGCTGTTCTGATGCCTGACTAAATTACACAACTTAAAGTGACTTTTGGCTCCAGGAAAGGGAGAAAAAAATGTTAATTTATAGAATTTTTTTCTTTTTCTTCTCCTCTTTCACAGCAGAGCCTCTGACTGCACAACCATAGTCTGTAAAAAGTGAAACATTGGATCAATTAACAAAAGTTTTGCAATTTGCTACATTTAAAAATACTAGTTACATTTTTAAGTTGAGTAAATAATAAGTAGTTTTAAGTGTAACAAATGACAGAATGTTTGTTAATTGATCCAATGTTTCACTTTTTACACTTTTTGCAAATTGTAAATTGCATCATTTAACCACAGAGTAGATCAGAATTTAAATAAATTACTGTTGAAGAAAGTTCAAATAACAAAAAAAGTTAATTAATAGCACAAACAGAAATCCACCGTAGGATGCAGAGTTTTTTAGGTTATTTTTAGGTTGTTTTTTACTATTATAATAACATTTATTTCTTCAAATTCTTTCAATGAAACATTTTTTTAATGAAATAAGCCAAATTTACATTGGAGATTCAACTGAATTGTTTTTGTTTTTTTAACTAGCAATCATATAATAATATTTATTAGGGAGAGGAATCTATTAACAAAATTAACTAATTATTCGCAAACCTGGGAAAAAATTAATCGCGATTAATCACAATTAACTTTCTTTTTTTCCATTTTGGTATTTGCCAACTACTTATTATCTGTGAATAATCAGAATATGAACTCACACGAAAAACTTTACATTTAGAACATTTATTTTTAATTAAGGCTGTCAACCGACTTAAAAAAAATAAAAAAATGTTATTAATTGCACAAAATTGAGTCCACCTTCGGATACGGGGTTAGGTTGTTTTTAGGTCGTACATTTATATTTGGATATCATTTGTTTCTTCAAATTCTTTCTAGGAAACATGTTTTTTTCCCTATGAAATATGCCAAATAAACATTGGCAATCCACTGAAATGTGATTTTGTTTTTAAACTTGTAATCATTTAATAATATTTATGGGCCGGGAATCGATTAAAAAATAAACTAATTAATCTAAAACCTGGGAAAAAATTAACCGCTATAAATCGTAATTATTTTTTTTTATTTTTTGATACAATACAAAATGTTTTACTAGGTAAATTTAATGAAAATATG
Organism: Oryzias melastigma; assembly: GCF_002922805.2. NCBI lineage: Eukaryota > Metazoa > Chordata > Actinopteri > Beloniformes > Adrianichthyidae > Oryzias > Oryzias melastigma. The sequence goes on from NC_050526.1 coordinate 17,868,682, forward strand.
TTGCATTTGAACAAACACAGTCCATTAGAAATTTTTCCTTCATTTTTTGTGTCTGAAATGTTTTAATGTATCAAGTTTTACCCCAGAATTGTAACTTGTGTGAACAGAACACATCAAC
>NC_050526.1:17868940-17873814 GCF_002922805.2 Oryzias melastigma
CATCCTCTGGACTAAAACAAGCGGTAAAAGGTAAACTTTCTCTCCTAACAGAAGCCTTATTTAACCTATTAGTACTTATATTATATTAAGTATTTATATGAATTACCTGTAATTTAACTGCTGACTTATTGTTGTGTTTTTATGCTTTTATTTATGTATTGTGAGGCGACCTTGAGTGCCAAGAAAGGCGCATTATGAATAAAATGTAATATTATTATAAATCGCTTTTTTTTCCACTTCAGTCCAGGCTCAGCGATGTGTCGTCGTGTTACCATGACAACGCAGCGAATGATGGATCAAAGAGTCGCTCTTTGTGAAAAAATGATCGAAACTGGAAAAAAAACGACAAGATCAGAGTACTAAAAACCGACTGAATACTAATTTCTTCTGTTAATACCACAGCCGTAATATTTATTATTTATTCCTAATTTGTCTGACTTTACACCAAAAATAAACTGAGAAACCGTCTGACATCTCTATCTTGGGAAAGAGGTGGAGGGTTCATGAGGAGATTCAACAAACTCCCACTTTATGTTTTTCCTTGGTTGATTCAGAATAATAAACCACATTCTAGTCTTCAAACTGTGGGAAAAGGTTCAAACATTGCAGTTTGAAAGCTGCAAAGAAATGATATTCCTGCACAGAATAATGCTAAAGATCAAAAGAATAATCTCTGGACTTCACCGTCATCGTATTTCACAGTTTTCGGTGTCTCAATAATAATAAACCGACTTTTCTTTGACTGAATTTGCATTCATATCTTGTCCTTAAACCCACTTTTTTAAATGTCTTCCTCATTAGCATACGTCAATTCTTTATTTATATGTGTCATTCAAAATATCTTGAAAACATTTTAATATTTTTACTTTTAATTAACATTATTTTACGTTAAAATAAAAAATACCCAAATCTTAAAAAATAAATAAATTAATCACTGAAGACAAGTAAAGATGGGAATTTTCCAACAAGATAAAATGAATTAAAAAAAGTTATTTATGTTTAATATGTGGCCAAAAACAGCATCTTTTGAAGAAAATTGCTTTTTGAGTCTTTATCACAGTCATGTTAGACGGTGGGAATTTATTTCTCCATCCCCGATTTACAACAATTTCTAATGCAAAGGCTTCAAAATTTCACATTATGTTCCATCTGGCAATTCAGTGTCCTTGAATAATCTGCTGTTATTGGAAATCCCATCGCCAGAGGAGCCAGATTATCAGTGTTCTCCACAGTAACCTCAAAGCCTTATGTACAGACTCGGCCGCCTTTTAGAAGAACCCGGACATTATTTCGCTCCTGCGATGGGGGGGTGTTATCTTCCCCCTGACAGCACATCCAGCTTCCAATTTCCACGGCATTTATCATTGTATTAAGTTCAAACAGTCCTCTGATAAAACAGTGCGTAATATTATCTGTGACAACTCCTGAACGCTGCCCAAAAACTCCCTCAGTGGGTAAAATACAGAAGATAGCAGCAGCAGCAGGACTGCATAAAGCCTAGAGACGGATAACCAGGCGACGCAGAGATGACAGATGCATTGTTCACACCGCTAAGCATGCACACACACACACACTCAAGGGCAGGGGTCTTCAAGCTGGGGCCCAAGGTGAAGATTGAGAGATCGGTGTGTGCATGCGCATGTGTGTGTGCCAGTCACAGAAAAAAAAAAAAAAAAAAGAAGAGATGAATGACCAACAATTGAATAACCTTGACCTTCTCTGCAGATATCCTTTATTAAAAATCAAGAAAAACCCTTCAACTGGGAATAACGAGGGTGGGGAGTGTGCGGTTGTGTGTGTGCACAAGAATAGGAGAGTCTATGATTGATGTTACTGGGTCTCTATCACCTACGGTAAAGTCATGGTCCAATGGCTCTCACACCAGCACATCATTCAGTGCAAGCACCACTAGTTTCTCTCCTCCAGTTACACACATACTCGAGCGAACACACACACAACCTAAATAAGGTCAATTCAAAGCTAATAGAACACAGCATGTTTAGAAAGAACACTGAGCAAGATGACAAGAAAACATGAAAGAAACAATCAAAGGGAAGGGAGGAGCTTAAAGAACAGAAACGATTGAAAAACATTAGAAAGCAGAAATTAAACTAGAAAAGTTGCATTATCTATGATAATGCCAGTGTGAATGCTTTTTGCTGAAAGTAGTTGCTCAAAATGCTGATGCAATTTACTTTAATTGCTGAAGGGATTTGCCGAAAATGCAAAACGTTAAATTTGCTAAAATAGTGGAAATTTCCTTAAAGAACTATGAAAGAGTTCTGAAGTTGACCTCAATTTCTGAAAAATGTGTCGTAAAATTGCTTAAAAATCCCTGATACATGCAAATTTTGCAAACATATTTAGTGTGTTGCTTAAATATGAGCTAAACTTCAAATTACCCCCCCCCCTAAAAAAAAAAAACTTTAGTAGATGCCAGATTAGCCAAAAAAATCTATCTCGTTGATTAAATACTAGCTAAACTCCAAAATAGCCTAAAATTCCTCAGTAAACTACTCCTTAGCACGTTGCTGAAATGTTAGTTAAACTAAAAATTAGCATAAAAAAACCTCAATAGGTGTCAAATTAGCCAAAAAAACTCATATTTGCCTAAATACTATCTTAAGTCCATAACAGCCTAAAACTCCTCAGTAAACTAAATCAGTCAAAAATGTTAGTCTGTTGTTAAAATCAAAGCTGAATTCTGAATTAGCCTAAAAAAACCCAGTAGATAACAAATTAGCCAAAAATGTTAGTATGTTGCTTAAAAATTAGATTAACTCCAAATTAGCATTAAAAAAACCCTCAGTAGGTGCCAAAATATTCAAAAAAGCTAGCACATTACTTAAATACCAGCCGAGCTCCAGTTAACTAAATTAATTAAAAACGTTAACCTGTTGCTAGAATAGAAGCCACACTCTAAATCAGCCTATAAAGACCTCAGTAGATGACAAATTAGCCAAAAACTTTAGAATGTTGCAAAAAAATAAAAAAATAAAATAACCAAACTTCTAATTAGCGCAAAAAAAACCTGTGGGTGCCAAATTAGCCAAACAAGTTAGCATATTGCTTAAATATTAGCTAAACTTCAAAATAGCCTAGTATTCCTCAGCAAACTAAATTAGTCAAAAACGTTAGCCCATTGCTAAAAAAGAATCTGAACTCTGAATTAACCAGTAAAGGCCCCAGTAGTTAACAAATTAGCCAAAAACATTACCATATTGAAAGAAAATTAGCTAAACTCAAAATTAGCATAAAAAACCTAAGTAGGTGCCAAATTAGCCAAAAAAGCTAGCATATTGTTTGAATACTAACTAAACTCCAAAATAACCTAAAATTCCTCAGTAAACTAAATTAGTCAAAAATGTTAACCTGTTGCTCAAATAGAAGCTAAAATCTAAATTAGCCCAAAAAAACCCAGTAGATAACAAATTAGCCAAAAACTTTAGCATGTTGCTAAATATAGACTAAACTCCAAATTAGTAGAAAACAAATCAGCCAAAAAGCTATCACATTGCTTAAAGACTAGCTAAACTCCAAAATAGCCAAAAAAAAAACCCCAGTAGATAACAAATTAGCCAAAAATGTTAGTGTTGTTAAAATACTAGGTAAAATTACTATAAAAGATTCAAACGTAGCCAGTGAATATATTTAAAGGTTTGTTGTCAATCTTAAAATGTTGAAATTCAAAGACTTTCTCATTTATTTCCTGTGGGGCATATTTCGCTCAATATTTCAAAACTACAGTTTATGAACACCAAAAATACAAGCAGTAATGTCCTGAACAACGTAGGAAAAGGAGCAGGAGAATCACTATAGGGATTCACACAATAAATGAATAATGGACTACGAATAAAACTTCTAAGTAAGCCTGTGAGAACCACTCAGCACGGTGGACATCTACGAGGTGACTTTGGTTCAACCATCTGTCTTTGCGGTACGTGAAAGTCATATTCAAATGCTCTCCGCTCTGACACCTTAGCCGATCTTCCCGTCTTTAAGCTCCGACTCCCTAATGATTGCACACTCAGGAGCTCCGCCGCGAGCCACTCTATTAACTGCTACCCTGGATCATTTAACCTGAGGAAACTAACACTTGAAAATCCAGTCTCTTTACCCGTGGACTCCAGGGACTGCTCATTACAAACCACACAAGGTTTTTTGACTCTGTGAGCGAACGTTAAACAGCTTTGATTGCTTCATTCTTTGGTGCTCAAGACTGATAAATACCAGAATACTAGAAAATAAAATCAACCTAAAAAGTAGAAATAAAGTACTTTTTAATTAAGGCGCATTAAGGCTACAGTCGCATATCCCAAAATGCCACCGTTGTTAAACGCGACACATTAGCCGTTGAAGTTTTAAGAAAAAATGTAAATTGTACGATGACCATTCTAAAAGTAATCACAGTATTGTTTGTTTTAGCAGTACCAGTCTGTTTTTTTAAACGTTGCAAACATAGATTTATTGTGAATATGCTAACGCGGCTAACATGTAGCTGTTTCAGAATGTTTTGTTTTTTCCGTTACTAACAAGTTTGAGAGTTAGAATAGTTTGTTTTAACTGTATTAGTCTTTTCACAATACTAATCATCACAAAAATAAGACCCGGATGGTGGAATTCATGTTTTTGAACAAAGTGCAGCAGATGAAAAACATTTTGAACTTGTCTATGCATAATTACAGTACACAATAGACATACAGTTATTTGAACATTTGGACATTTAATTTTTTTAATACCTTAACCCTTTTAACTGCCTGCTCAGCCAAACGGTGGGAGACATTTAGAAAACATGTTTTTTAAAATACTGCTTGTGTGTATTACTCTCCAAGGTATGGAGATCCCTAAAGGGAAATTGAAGAAAAACAATTGAA
>NC_050526.1:17874467-17876267 GCF_002922805.2 Oryzias melastigma
TTCCCTTTTACATTGTAGTGTCAGAAATAAAACTAATTAAAATTAGAAATTAATCTCTAATTTTATATTTTAATGACATTCCTATAAGCAACCAACAAAAATGAAGAAAATAAGTCAACAAAAAGCATGTTTCTTTTTCCTCTCTACTGCATTCTTCATCATCTTCAATTAGTAGCTGTACTTTCATACATTCACAAACATAACAGAGAATAGAAACCAGGTTTTATTCATATTTATATTCAAATTCTCTGTTCCATCAGTGACAGATTTAATTTATAACTGGACGAGTCTCAGAATCTCTCTTCTGACGATCCTCACCGTGTCATAAACCACCGTCAGTGCGCTGGAGGACTTCTTTGCTTCAAGCCGTTCCATAAATCAACCTCTGCCACCCATGATATTTATAAATACTATCATCTGACCCAGTCCTACCCTTTGCTTCATGTTTGAGTGCATTCTGAGGGTGTGGTCGGGATTTTTGTGTTTGTGTACGCAGAGTACAGGAAACCACCCCATAATACGAGGGGAAAGGCTCACAACATTACAGTTGGCATGGCAACACGGTGCAGTTACATGACACACAATCGCATTTTAATTTAGACCACATGTGATGGGGCTCTCTGCGGGGGCGGACACCCATGTGCGCGTCCACCCACGCACGCACACACTCTGGACTCGCTGTATAATCAGCTTGTGGCCGGCCTGGGCTGGGCGCAGACCGTAATAATACAGGGTCCTGTTGTCAGACTGTAATAAAGGCTCTATTTCTGCTCACACGTGTCAGCTGCATTCTTGTCCTGCTGTGTGAGGACGCACAACACTAAACAAACTGTTTCTGAGGTCAGAAACAAACTTATTTCTAGAAGTTCAGGTGCAAAAGATGAGGTTAGAATTTATGCTTGTATGTCGACAAATCGTTTTATCTAAACTCCAATGTTTACATGTGTATTCTTTACTGAACACAGTATTTATTTCATTCTAACATTTGAATTTTAGACTTTACCAAACATGGCAGCATCATCAACACGGAAAACATAAAGAAAAAAAACATGTGAGTATGCATACATATGCAAAAATATGCTCACATGTCCCAAAATGCCACCTAGCGGCAACTTAAATTCAAGTTTTTCAGCAAATTCGGTTGCAGAGGTTTCAAGAAAAAGTTTAATTTACCAGATGATTTTCCTCTTAAAACTGACATCGGGATGACACCATGTTTACACCAGGGGTGTCAAACTCAATCGCACAAGTTTTAAACAATTTTTAAAACTTTAAAACCAAAACTTTTTAACATAATTTAACATAATTATGAAATTATGATAATGCTAGTGTAAGCTGAATTTGACTGGTATGGATGATAGCTGAAATCAATGAAGCTCATAGCTAAAAATGCTGAAGCTGACAGCCAGCTAAAATATTAGCTAAATGCCAAATTAGCCTAAAAAACATTTTAAAAAACCTAGGTTAGCCAAAACAGCTAGCATGTAGCTGAAAAAATAGCTAAACTTCAAAATAGCCCAAAAAAACTGAGAAGAGCCTAGATTACTCAAAACAGATAGCGTTTAAATATTAGTCTAACTCCAAAACAGCTAAAAAACTTAAAAAAAGCCTAAATTAGCTAAAACAGCTAGCATGTAGCAGAAATATTAGCGAAACTCCAAAAATAGCCTAAAAAAATCATAGTAAATCTGAAATAGTCCAAAAACTAGCAGAATGCCAATTTTTAAAACTGTAACTTTCTATCATAACATTTCATTTTAACATTTTAACATCGTAATGGTATAGATTACTGTTTACTTC
>NC_050526.1:17876698-17881548 GCF_002922805.2 Oryzias melastigma
AGCTGATAGCCAGCTAAAATATTAGCTAAATGCCAAATTAGCCTAAAAAACATTTTAAAAAACCTAGGTTAGCCAAAACAGCTAGCATGTAGCTGCAAAAATAGCTAAACTTCAAAATAGCCCAAAAAAACTGAGAAGAGCCTAAATTACTCAAAACAGATAGTGTTTAAATATTAGCCTAACTCCAAAACGGCTAAAAAACGTTAAAAAAAGCCTAAATTAGCTAAAACAGCTAGCATGTAGCAGAAATATTAGCGAAACTCCAAAAATAGCCTAAAAAAATCGTAGTAAATCTGAAATAGTCCAAAAACTAGCAGAATGCCAATTTTTCAAACTGTAACTTTCTATCATAACATTTCATTTTAACATTTTAACATCGTAATGGTATAGATTACTGTTTACTGCTGTGTTACAATTGTACAAACAGGGTTGGAAAAACAAGAATGTGACTTTTTAGTAGTAAATGATTGTTGTAAGCTGATAAAGGAAAACTTCTAGAACACATTTGAACAAGATCTGAGTGAGTTTACTCTCAATAATTAACGTTTAGGCTGATCTTTTAGTCTATTCAAAGTCATTGGCAGCTTTAGACTTGTAATTATTTTGTTTTCTTCCATCAAGATAGTTTCCAAATCTGCTAAGATTCTGTTCAAATGGACAGAAGATTTTTGCTTAGTTTGTGTCAAAGATTGGTTAATTTTGAATTATATATTTTATTTAAAAAAAAAACACAAACCAACCAGGAAGCAGAACAAAAACAGAAAAGAAAATGAGAAACTCCAATAAGATGCTCTTAAATCCAGACAGAATATTTCAGATACCAAACTTTAGTTGTTTTTATTTTTCCCCAAATATCTTCTCTTTCATTCTACCTTTTCACCACTAATCATCTGAGCTTCAAAGCTTCCTAAGCCAGTCTTGTTTTTGATTTTATGTTTCAAAAAGTATACATACATGTAAAATAGAAATATAATAAATATATTAAACTAAATTCTGACTGTAGACTGTTTGTTTGTGAATTCTGGATCAATTTTAGTCAAAACTTTGTAGGGAGTTTATCTCTACAAGCTGAAAGATCATTTTTACAAGTTACACGTGTCACCGTCTATCCCAAACACAGAACAAAGGTCTGAATGTTGCTCCACAGACGGAAAACACAAGAGTTACAAGAGAAAGTGGGCAAACAATCCGAGACGGACACAAATAATTCAGGAGCCGAGCTTGTAAAGCTTTGCTGTGCTGACACGCTCTCACACGGAGAGGAAAAAAGAACATTCACAGTAAGCAGAGGCTGCTCCAGCCGTGGCAGTAAAACCATGTGTGCATAGAGCTGAAGAAAGATGGAAACAATATTAATTTCTTTTTTTTGAAGGAGTCAATAAATTGAAAACCCCGGTCTGTCTGTGAAGCAACTAAACAGGAAGTCCCAAAGCTGTGATGGAAAAACGAGGAGCTAAAGGAAGCAAAGGGAAGGTTTGAATTCAATGGACTTCTCCAGGAAACAAGTTTAATGTCTGCAATGAGACCGGAAGAAAAACAACTGCCAGTAGCTGCATTTCTGTTACACATATGGGTAAAACGTAATTGAAATTACACAAAATTCACTGTTTCCATGAATTATGTAAAGAAACTCACTCAAAAACATGGTGATGGATGTGATTTACACCAGATACATTTAAAACTTAACCACAACACTAGCTCTCATCATCATCTATCAAAGGAGACGTCGGCGTCTTATTCAGGACGTGGAGCGGCGAGCTACATGGGAGCGGCTACGGACGAATAGATTTTGGGAAATGTGGTTGTTGATTTTACAAAGGAGTTGTGGATCCAACAATTCTGCATGATGTCCTAACTACTGATGAGCGGCGATGCTGGGACGTCTAAACAGCTGTTCGGTTGTTTAGTCACGTGACTCCTTTAATTAAAAAAAGTGTTTCCATTGCATTTTTGCGAAACATGTCATTCCGATACGCCTTAGAGGGGCCATCGATCGGACACAGCTCCTGCAGATTAACAATTGCCGTAAGAAAGAAAAAACAGAAGATTGATAGATCGGATTAACCCAGACGTGGAGACAGAGACGTGCACAGAACCTTTGAGGGGCGGAAGCTCAAAGTGGGAGAAAAGCAACAAAAATTTGCCTTTTTTAATCATTTAACCCTGGAGTGTCAAACTTAATCACACAAGGGACCGAAATCCAAAAACACACCCTAAGGATACAGAATAAACATTTATTGAACACTCTAAAACTATATTTTTAAAACTTTAAACTTTTAAAATTAGATATGTAGCATTACCTGCAACCCGGTCGCAGTAAAATGCGTACATATGCCACGACTTTGCACTCTGAAATACCGTGTATAATATACGCCAAACACGCTTTTTGCGTGCATATGATACGCAATGGTAGAGGATAGGTTGCGCCGGCGTACAATATACACGCTTTTTAGGTTTCGTTTTGATCACGTGGTCAGAAATCCTCCGGCTCATTTCTAAATGACGTCGTTCCTGGTTAAGGTTAGGATTACAGTTATGGTTAGGGTTAGAAAAGCAAATTGTTCGTTTGTGGGGCTGTCTGTGATGCTCACGGCTCCACCAGGGGACGTGTCAAACGTGGAAAACACATTTAACACGTTTAGGACCGCGCGTATTATATGCACGCAAAAACCGGTTTTGGCGTATATTATACACGGTATTTCCCAAATCGTGGAATATGTACGCATTTTACTGAGACTGTGCTCTTACCTGAGATAATGCTAGTGTGAATGCTGTGAGCTGAATGTGGCAGCTCAAGATGCTGAAATTGATAACTAAAAACTTTGAAGCTGATAGCTAAAGCTGATAGCTAGCTAAAATATTAGTTAAATGCCAGATTAGCCTAAAAAACAAACCATAGCCTAAAAAAATACAAGCCAAACTCCAAAACAGCATAAAAAACAAGCCTAAATTAGCCAAAACAGCTTGCATGTAGCTGAAAAAAATAGCTAAAATTCAAAATATTCTAAAAACCTACAAAAAAAAGCTTCAACTAGCCAAAATAGCTAGTGTGTAAATATTAGCTAAACTCCAAAACAGCCTAAAAACCTTGAAAATTAAAGCCTAAATTAGCCAAAACAGCTAGCATGTAGCTAAAATATTAGCTAAACTTCAAAATAGCCTAAAAAATTTTAGCAAATACCAAAATAGTACAAAAAGTTAGCAGAATGCCAATTTTTAAAACTTTAAAACTATAACTTTTTCCAGAGTTATGAATAATAAAAAGGCAGGAATATTATTCCAGGAAAAATCTACTTAAACCTTAAATAACTTTCAGTATTTTACTCTTCATAAAAATATATTTGGTCAGAATTACACAAGTTAGAAATGAGCTCAAGATAACATCGGGTCATTAATAATAGTACATCGGTGCAAAGCCGATATAAAACGTTTTTTCCTCCCCAAAGAATCAACTGATTCATGTTGATAGTAGAACAGTCTACTACTATTTCTAAAATAAAATACATTTCTTTCCATATTTGATTTTTTGTGAACATTTTTGAGCTTTTTTTAGAAGCAATTTTTTGTTCCATTTGAACCATCATAGCTGTTACCCATTCTTGAGTGCGGCTGAGTTTGCATTTGCCGTCACAGCTGGTGGGCTTCAGAAAAACTCCCTTTAAAGAAAAAAAAAACGCTGAGTTGCAGAGATGACAGCAGCAGCAGAACAAAGCTGCGCCGCGTCTGTGAGGCTTCCACAGCCTCCCAGGGAGGATATTATTCATGTAACTCACCCACCAACCCAACAGTGTGTTGACCTTGCTCTCCCTCTCACAGTGGCAGGATTAACTGGAACAGGACAGATGGCGGTCTGATGCTCCTCCCTCCCACACATGCTCGCGTTCAAACACGCCGCAGCTGAGCGCAGCGTGGTGGCAGCTTCAGCAAAGCGCCGCGTCATCGTCTCGGACACAAACACACACTCGCAGGATGAATCCCGTGTCAGCAGATGATGACTCTGATGTCAGAAAAGCACTCGACTCTGTCTCCACTCGGCCTCTCTCTGACTCCAACACTCGTGTTTTTGTTTGGCTTCTCAATGGCTGCATTCTCCTGAGCCTTCAGGATCTTCTGAGCGCGTCTTTGTGTCTGTGACATCTACACATGAGTGCATCTATCTAATGCGTTTGCCTTTAGATCCCTTCAAGACATGTCAAACGCTTCCTGACAATACTTAGCGGTTTGACAAAACAAACATCCCCAGGCACTTCATTGATGCTTTTTTTCCAGGAATGCTCAACTGCAGTTTCACTAAATGTAATACCAAACTCATTAAATGAGATAATGACGCTTGACAGGCTTTTAATGGCGGACACAGCCTGGTACTGAGGCTGTAACTGCATCAAAAACATCCTTTAAGGAACATTTCTCAGGAACAAGTTCAAAAATACATCAAGAATAGTGTAAGTTTTGTGAAAATAAATAATAAAACCGCCAAAAATATGGCGATACGTATGTATATACGTGTGTCACGATTCGATACATATCGCGATATATTCCAAGAACCTGAATGTTAAAGACTTTCATTGAAATAAAATGGTAAAATTCTGTTTATTTTTTTATTATGGATCCCCATTAGTTGCAACCAAGCAGTTGCAGCTTTTCTTCGTGAGGTCCAGACATTTCTACAAACCTATTACATTCATAGATATACATGTAAAATATGTTGGAAAAAAATCAAATATGACAATAAAGTCTCAAAAACTCCAGAATAAAGTATTTTGTAAACATTCGCCTGATTTTTACACTTTTAGGGACAAAATATGAAAATAACAAATGCCAGAGACAGGGGAAGCAAATTCTGGCAGGGG
>NC_050526.1:17881718-17891318 GCF_002922805.2 Oryzias melastigma
TCACAGATATACATGTAAAATATGTTGGAAAAAAATCAAATATGACAGTAAAGTCTCAAAAACTCCAGAATAAAGTATTTTGTAAACATTCGCCTGATTTTTACACTTTTAGGGACAAAATATGAAAATAACAAATGCCAGAGACAGGGGAAGCAAATTCTGGCAGGGGAAACGTATTTTGGCACAACACCTGGCTATTTTCTCCCTAATTTTGCATCTTTGGCTGAAGAAAAACACATTTTTAACCATTTAAAATATTATTCCTACTTTCGTTTAACCTTTATTACATTTTATTTAGTCAGATTTGTGAATTTATGGCCTGAAACTGTAAAAAAAAAAACTCTGTAAAGTTTATCTGGTGACATTACACTAAACATGCCCATGTGATCTATGATCTGGAGCCAAATATTGGTAAAAATGTTGATTTTCTTCTTGATCCGTTTGTTTTTAAAATAAAACTTAAAGCCCATTTTGCTGCATAAAAGTGTTTTTGATGAGATCCACAGCATTAGTAAGTAATTTGACTCACCAAAGTAGAATTATGAGCAGAAGAAATGACATTTTTAATCTGGATTTACTGAGCACGAACAGAAAAGTGTTTTCTTTTACTGTTATGTTTCATTATTTTAGGGAATCAAACTTCTGTGCACTGATCAGGAATGCAGTAACAGGTGAACCTACTATAAGAGTAATTCTCCATCATCTCTGCTTTTGTCTTATATGGATGAACAGGAAGGTAAAACCGTAACAAAACTGTTTCCTACTAGAGAGCAGATCTGCTTCCCAGTCACTGACTTTTCTGTTGATAAAAAGACAATTTTCTGTAAAGGAATTGAGAGCCGCTACAGCTACATCTATCTATTGAAATGTTGCATATAGTGGCACATGCTCTGCTCAACATACTGATGAAACACATTCTCACATGTGAAAGGCTTCTTGGGGTCACCTACAGTATAATATACACTGTTGCAGAGAATTGTTTCTACTTGCAGCGATCTATGACTGTTTTAATTGATTATAGATGCTTTAATTAAGTGTATATTCTGAAAAAATGACCAACTAACTCGACATTCATCCATTTATTTTCTAAATGTTTCTGGTTAGGGTTGCTGGAGCCTATCCCATCTACATCTGGGTAAACTTCAGTCCATCGCAAGTCCAGAAAGAGACATAAAGCTGCACTATGGACAGAACATACTATCACCCCCATTTGTGCATGTGTAATTCCTGATTTGTAACTCATACAATATATTTTGTGCATAAGTACAACATTTACAATATTAAAAAAAATCAATTTACAACATCTTGAAACTAACTACACACACAAACCTTTAAAAATTATGCAAGAATCCTCGGATACACGCTCACAAAACTGCATTTACACACAAATCTAATGTGAGATTCTTTCTTTGACAAGATTCATGTGAAACTGATGTGTTTAAATGCTGCTAGAATGCTGGGTCATCAGAGTTTTCTTATCAACCACTTTGAACTTAGATGGTGAATAATATCTGGTGAAAACTTGACATTTTCCCACTTTCTTTACCAGATATGCCCGATAATCAAGACCGGCCCTGGGCAGAGGCGACCTGGGCGGCTGCCTAGGTCACTATCTGCTGGAGGGGGTGTCAAATTGCAAGGATTTTTTTTTTTTTTTTTTTTTTTTAGTTTAACATCACTCATTTTGTATAAAAAATTTTAAAAAGTTCATAATTAAATTAATATAAAAGAAGTCTAAATATACAACACCTTGTAAGTTTAAGAGTTTTTTTAAACTTATGAGAAAAAAGTAATAAATTGCAACTTTATATACAACTTTATTCTCATAATTTAACAGATATGACTTTTTTCTAATAAATTTACAAGATTTAAAGTTATAAGTTTAAAGAAAAAAAAAAATTGTAAACTGGCCCTAATACTCCGTCGTACATCTGCACTGTTTAGTACTCAGGTATTTATTTTTTAGTCACAATGGTTGGATTTTTGGCTAAAGATGTCCTGGATGGATTTTAGGTCAGTGAATCGAGTCGTTCAAAATGAACCAATTTTGACTATATATCGTACTGTAAAACTAAAGTTTCTCTATTCTCATCGCTCCCTCAGGGCTGCTCTTACCCTGCAGCGTCTTCGCGGCGTGAGGTCCTCCTCAACACCCAGAGAGCGGACAGAGTCGATCGGCTCTATGTCGCGCTCCACTCTCTGGGTGTGGAGAAGGAGCTCGCACAGTCTGCTCCTGCTGTATAAGAGAAGGAGGGTTCTGTCGCGAGGGAGCGATGAGTCGATCCACTCTAGTTAATGCTAGTGTGAATGTTGTGAGCTAAATGTGGCTGCTAAAAATGATGAAACTGATCGCTAGCTAAAAATGATGAAACTGATCGCTGGCTAAAAATGATGAAACTGATAGTTAGCTAAAAATACGGAAGCTAATTGCTGAAATTGCTGAAGCCAAAAGTGATCTAAAATATTAACTAAATGCCAAATTAGCCAAAAAAAGTCTAATTTTGCCAAAAAAACTAGCAAATTGTTAAAATGTTAGCTAAACTCCAAATTAACCTAAAAACTGTGAACATGTCTCATGTTGCCAATATGTTAGAATTTTTTCTAAATTAGCCAAAAACAGCTAGCATGATGCTAAAATAAAAGCTAAGCTCTAAATTACCTTTTAAAAAGCTTAATAGAAGCTGAACATTTTAAAGTTTGAATGCTGTGTCTAGCAAAAGTACGCAGAAGTTTACAAGTTTCAAACAGCACAAAGTTTTTAAAGAATTTGAGCAATTTCTCATGAATTTTCTATGGGTTAAATTTGTCAATATTTCAAAAACCATAAAATTTAAGAATACAAAGAGTACAAACAATAATGTCCTGAACGACCTGAACTTTTTTGATACCAAGATTGCTGAAATTGTTGAAAGTGTGATTGAGTTTTTACGTGCCAAAAAAACTTAAAGAAAGGATCAGGAGGATCACTACAGTGTGAATGCTGACTAAGCAATCACACAATTACACACACACAAATTGGGGTGATGCTATTTTCCCTCCGTATTACACTCACATTTAAATTCAAGTGGTAATTTAGAAGCTTTGGAGCATGTTTGTGGGCTGCAGGAGGAACCTGGAAGAACGTCCTCCACGTAGAGAAGGGCCAGCTGGGATTTCTCTCTGTGAGTGCAAACATCTCCCCACACATGTTCCTGTCAAGGAACAGGAGAGTTTGTTTCTGCTGTCAAAGTATATTTAGCAACAACAATGAACTTGTGCTTCTTGGTAAAAAATATCACAACTTTGCCTCCTGGGACGTGAGGCTGAACGGAGCTGCAGGCAACAAAAACTCATGCAGGGAGGATGAGGACTGTAAATCTAAACCTCTCAGAAATAGAGTAGATCCTAAAAAAAATACTTTTTAGTCCATGCAACAAGACATTTATTGAAGGAATTTGGTTTCCAAACTAAATGCATTTAAGTTCAAACATGACCTGATGGAATTTGCAGGATGAAGTCCAAACCACAGACAACATCATTTATGGCGCTCAGGCTGAACTACACAGGTGGCCACGATCCATAATTGAGTCCAGCGTCCAATAAAAAAAGATTTCAGGGGCAGCACAGCGTCAGAGGGCTGAGCTCACAGTATTACTAACGGATTAAATCAGACATGAAGTGGATGGGTTTAATCCAAAACTGTAATCCCATTTTGGGGGAAAGAAAAAAAATGTGTCTGGGTTTATTCATTTCTTTCTGATGGAAGACGTTTTGATTTTCACTGCTGTATTTTTCTATTTTTATGCGTCCTCATGTGAGTTCATAATCAGGTTCTCCACTCCAATCATAAACCTCCAGTTTTCTAATCTCATTACGTATGCTCCTTAGCTGATTGGGATCACAAGAATGAGGTTACAAGCGGATGAATAAAGCTGCAAGGTTCCTCAGCAAGTTATTGTTGTCATTTATCAACACAATAACACTTCAACATATATGACAAAAATGTTTCTTAAAATTGTTGTAAATGGAGCAGAGGATTAAATATTGTTGGAAAAAGCTTGTAAGTAACATACAATGTACTTCTGCTCTGCTCCATTCTGATGCATCTGCTTATAAACGTCTTGATTTTCCTCATAGCTCCAATACTCCTCGCCCTTTCTGTTACCTGGTAATGTTAAGTTGTGAGGAGAAACCAGCTCTATGTGCTGTGGCCTCTTGTCTTTATGTACTTAGCATTCAGCAGACAACATGAGATAAATGCAGGTTTACTCAACCGAAACATTTAGTAGACAGATGTACTTCAGTATGCCACATTAGACACTTTGCTGCTGAAGCAGCAGTAAGTCTAAACGTGTTTCCCACATGCTCTTCCTCTGTCTTTAACAACTTTAAACCTCTCTTTTCGCTGCACAACCAATTCATGCTTCCGTTTAGGGGTCCTCACCAGGGGCAGACTCACTATTAGGCAAAGGTAGGCGATCGCCTTCACTCTGAGGGGCCCAGCTGAAAATGTCTAAATCAACTTTAGGTCTGTTACATCGGTCTCTCATAAAAAACACCTGAAATGGAATAAGATTTATCATGTAGAAGTGTTTTGTCAAAATGCTGAAGTTGATAGCCAGCTAAAATATTAGCTAAATCCCAAATTAGCCTAAAAACCAAAAAAAAAAAAAAGAAAAAAAATTAGGTTAGCCAAAACAGCTAGCATGAGCTGAAAAAAATAGCTAAATTTCAAAATGTCAGAAAAAAATGAAAAAAATCCTAAATCAGTCAAAATAGCTAGCATTTAACTGAAATATTATTTAAACTCCAAAACAGTCTAAAAAACTTGAAAAAGAAACTAAATTAGCCAAAACAGCTAGCGTGTAGCTGAAATATTAGCTAAACTCCAAAACAGCCTAAAAAATCTTAGTAAATGCCAAAATAGTCCAAAAAGCTAGCAGAATGCTAATTTTTTAAAACTGTAACTTTTTAACATAATTATAAATAATAAAATGCAGAAATATTATTCCAGAATAAATCAACTTAAACCTTAAATAACTTTCAATATTTTACTCTCCATAAAAATATATTTTGTCAAAATTATACAAGTTAGAAATGAGCACAAGATAACATCGGGTCATTAATAACGATTAGAATTACCTGGAGGGCCGGACCCGGCCCCCGGGCCTTGACTTTGACACACTTTGATGTAGAGAGACAAGCAAGTTACCAACCAGAGGGAGTGTTGCTAGATTGGGTTTTTTTATCCCAATTTTGGGGGCAAAAACTGCTTTAATTGGGGCGGGTTCTGGATCCATTCAGCAGCTTTTAGTTGCTTGTTGAAATATGCTTAAACTAAAGGACTTGAGGTTGCGGATGGCAGGTGAAGTAGTGCCTCACCCGTCATCACGAGATGTACCGCCATGCTAATCATGAAATAAATATGTGTCCTTTAAACCTTTTCCATAAATGTAATGATGTAATAATGTAAGATGCAAAATCCTGTCTGCGTAAAGTAAAGCGGGATGATTATCCCTCTACTAGCGTATGCTAGTAATATGACACTTTATTATTTATTTTATACATTCTTGACATTTTCATTCCATGTTCTCCATTTCTATTTGATAGAAAAGGAGTTTGTTTAGTGTTCGGTGTTCATTTTAAGTTAAAATAATTTTAAAGCAAACCATGTATTGATATGTCATTTTTTAATGTTGTATGGTAAATTGTAAAATGCATTGTTATTTGAATTATGGAAGCAATAACCCATGATAATTTAAAATGCAATTGATTTTATTTTTATTAATATTTTATTTTTTTAATTGTCGTGTTGACTTGTAATTTTCTAATACTGAATTATAAACTGCATTTCAAATTTCTTGACCAAATTACAAATTGAATAGTAAATGGAGAATTTCTTTTAATTTTGACTCTAAAAGACTTCCATAGAAACACATTATTTTTAAAACCCCTAAAATTGTACCTCACAGGATTTTGTAATCAAAGAAAAGCTTATTTTGAGAAAGAAAAGCGGATTTTATTATAAAAGACTAGTTTTTTTGATGATTTTGAACTTGTTTGACCAAAAATGATAGATTTATTCCACTTTTAATAGCAACACTCTCTATAAACCATATTTAACAACAGAGTCCCTGCAAATGCTGAGCCAACACAAACCCTAAAAATACTGCGCAGCTGCCAGAAGTACTACTGCAATAAAGGTAGCGACTGAGAATCAATATGTGAAAAATGAGATACAAGGAGAACCAAACATTTGTTAAATGAAAAGAAATGAATTCTAAGGTCAGGACTATTCGCTGATAATGATCCGGTTTTGTTTGTCGGCTTGACTTGTCTGTTTGGGTTTACAGACAAATTCTTATCTCACCTGGGACAAAAGAAAAAGGTAGGATGAAGAAACGGAGTAATGCAGCATTAAAAGGCAAAGGTTGAGACTGCAGACCTATAAAGCACACAGCGTGGCAATACTTTAAATCAATAAGCAAACAGAGGCTGCTCTTTTCCTCTGCTTTATTGGCTCCGTCTGAGTGGAAATGAGGGAATGTTTGTGTGTCTGTTTGCCGTCGGATCATCCCAGGTGTGATACAACCACCGCCGAAGCTGGATATTGAGTTTTTCAAGACCCGGCAGTGGTATTTGCTGCAGCCTGCCCCCCCACCCCCCCAATAGGGCAAGGACTGCAGATCCAAACGGAACTGTTTGTACAGCAGCTCCTCGATGAAGGAGAGAATCAACAACTCATGGAGCTTTGATATTTGTTTGAATTTTCTTCCTCAAAGCTGGCCCCATCTTGTGGGCGTCACTACACAAATGGAGACATACGGGACAGATAATAGAGAAAAGGAAACAATGTTGTGGTGATAGAAGCATTCCCAACGCCCACTCACAATGATTCTGTCACTGACAGCTTGTAACCCCATAGGCGACGGAGCAAGGACGAGCTTCACACTCCAGCTGTGGGAGAAACTCCGGGGTTACTGCAGGGTTTATTTTCTTTCTATCTGCCTCTTTTTATGGTTTTTCCATCAGTGGGAATTTTGCTTGTCTGCACAAACAAAAACTCTGTGATCATCTTTGGTGTTTGAGTGTTGTTGTATTCAATGAGAAATAACAGTAGCTTTAGTACAAAACACAGCAGACTTGGAGCGGCTGCAGAGCGGCGTTCCTTTAACAGCTCCGCCTTAATTACAATCCATTCTGATCTGTCATTATTCCTGCTGTTGGCTGAAAATGGCTTTCCAAAACGAAATTATTTTAAGAATTCATCAGTCTTCTGTTATGATCGCATCCACCTGAATCCTAAACAGACGGACATAGAAAAACCAAGAAACTCTGGTGTCAGAAGTGGGATTGTTTTTAAAGACGCACTCAGTTAAAATCATGTTTTTGGATCATATTTCTCACAATGAAGGACACATATTACCTTAAGACCTGGCGTCTACATGCATGGACATCACATTATGGGCTGTATTGTCTGTTACTGGGACCCTGTGGCAATGACTGTATAGTCAAGTACTGGAGGATAAAGACGATCGTACTCAAAGGTGCTTTTCTGAGTATTTCTTTATTCAAATCGTGGTGAATCTGGAGCAGACAAATGAATGCAGTTTGACAATACAAGCCACAAGCTCCACCCCTTTCTGATGCATCCATTTGTAGACAAGCAGATCCAAGAAAACCGTCATGTATCGACATGTATGAGGACTTAATGAAAAGGTCACACATGAGAAGTTGTTCTGACCCTTTTTTTTTTTTTTGGTTTCTTTTCATTTTGTTTGAAATTTCTAAGCTTAGTGTGTCTTTTGACAACTACAAAAATGAGGCAAAGTGACGTGGGACTAAATGAGACGCCTCTAAAAAAATAGTCAAGTCAGTTTTCTGCTGCAACGAATCAATAGCAGGGGTGTAAAGATTAATCAATGAATCATTGAATTGATTGCTGTTCCTACGATCCAACAAGATCAATGTGTCTGAAGAATTGAACAAAAAAATACTCTTACATTTTGATTAATCAATGAATCGTTGAACTGATTTCAATTCCTACGATCCAACAAGGTCAATCTGTTGGTGGTAGAATCAAACAAAAAAATCGTAAGATTGTGATTAATTGATTAATCACTGAATTGATTTTTGTTTCTGTGATCGAACCAGATTAATCTGTCAAATGCAGAATCAAGCTAAAAAATGTTTTAAGTAGTGATTTATCGTTTAATCATTGAATTGATTTCTACTCCTACGGTCTAACCAGATCAATCTGTATAAAGCAAAATGTAGCTTAAAAGAATAATTCGAAAATTACGATTAATCGATTAATCGTTTTATTTATTTTTTTTCTGTGATCCAACCAGATTAATCTGTTGAATTCAGAATCAAGCTAAAAAAATGTTTAAAAATTGAATTGATTTCTATTCCTACGATCCAACGAGAGCAATCTGTTGAAGGCAGAATTGAGCTAAAAAAATTAGCTTAAAATTTGATAAATGGATCTTGGAGAATATACGAACTATGAATCGTATCGAAGACCATAAATTATGACCTGTTAAAGCGGATGTTGCTAAAACGAATCGTTACACCCCAAAGGAATAGTCGTTCTAACTGACTTGATCTGACCTTTTTCCAGTCACATGACGACAGGTCTCGTGAGGACATTTATCTGACGGCTAATTGTCGGCTGCAACTCGTTCATGCAGAAGGACAATAACCAGAAGTAAAGTCTAAAGCAGAACGGCAACAGGAAGAGTGGAAATGTTGGATTGGTCAAAGAGGCCGACGAAACCCGCTGGACGCCTCTTTTGATGACCTTTCATTAACCCACAAAGGGTCAAAACCTGCATTTTCACAACCGCGACAACGACTGGGATTTGTTTTTTACGCACATCCGAGCGTTTTATGTAGCCACACACCTTCTCGAAAGGCCTCAGAGAGCTCATGAAGCACTCACTTTTAACAGACACTAACTGGCCACTAACCAGCCACAAGCAGGAGAGTGCATCCCTGTCGTATTGACCGTTGCCTAGCCTACAGCTGTTGTCTGTTGTCCACCTCTCCCACAACAATCACATTGACTGGGAAATCGATAAAATCCTCTAGAGAGAAAAGGACCAGACTTAAGTGCTGCCATTTCTTCCTCCATACTCGGGCAGAGCGGAGTGGAGGTGATAGTGACGAGGTTCCTTCCTTCTCCCTGGAGGATACGAGGGGGGAGTGAGGTCGCAAAGCAAAGATAAAAGGGATTCAATCATTTAATTTTTCCCTCAGGAGAGGAAATCTCGGCTTTCTTTTGGAGCAGTTGAACAGGAAATACTGTGGACGTCACAAAAACACAACAGGGAGGTTGATCCGACTCAATAAAATGATGGGTTTTTGTAAATCACATGTCAAAGTCGAGGCCCGGGGGCCGAATCCGGCCCTCCACGTAATTCTATCCGGCCCTCCAGATCGTTTTATTTTATTGTAAATAGCCAGAAGTTATCTTGTCCCTATTTCTAACTCGCATAATTTTGACAAAATATATTTTTATGGAGAGTAAAATATTGAAGGTTATTTAAGGTTTAGGTCAATTATTATTTTATTTTTCATTATTAAGTTAAAAAGTTAATGTTTTAAAGTTTTAAAAAT
>NC_050526.1:17894603-17898779 GCF_002922805.2 Oryzias melastigma
CATTAATATTGTGATGTTTATTCAGTGGTAAAATGAGAAAAAGAATGATGCAGCACCAAAGTCAGAATGACAAAAATGTCACGTTTTATTTGGCTTTCTTGTATCTTTAGTTTAAATAAATCTGCTCCAGCAGGAGGATCTCTTTGACACAGAGTGTATTTTATTTTGAAAGGAACATATATGTGCGGCTGTCAAAATTAAAATTGATCAAAACTGTTATAAAAAAGTGTACTTTTTCAAAATAATTTAAAAAAGTGCATTTTATGTTGACAGCAGCACGTGCAATTTTCCTTCAAAATGAAATCCACCCTGTGTCAAAAGGGCGTATCTTGACGCAGGTTGTATTTTATTTTGAAAGGAATGTATATGTGCCGTTACCAAAATTTGAATGAATTAAAATATAAATAGAGAAAGAAAATTGTTCTAAATCAAAAATGCTTAATTTATTTTAACAGCAGCACATGCAAGATCTTTTCAAAATAAAAACCATGTATCAAAAGACTGTATTTTATTTTGAAAGGAACTCATATTTGTTGCTATCAAAATTAAAATAAATAAATGTATTATATAAAAAAATCTATTAATTCAGATTAGTGAATTTTATTTTGACCACAAAATATACAAGCTTCTTTCAAAATAAAGCGTGTATTTTATTTTGACAGGAATTTACTGTATATGTGAAGTTAAAAAAAATAATAATAATAAAAAATTGATAAAA
Source organism: Oryzias melastigma (assembly GCF_002922805.2). NCBI lineage: Eukaryota > Metazoa > Chordata > Actinopteri > Beloniformes > Adrianichthyidae > Oryzias > Oryzias melastigma. The sequence goes on from NC_050526.1 coordinate 17,895,322, forward strand.
AGACAATCATACTAAGTCAATAATTGTAAATGTTTAGTTTATTTTTAGAAATAAAAAGCTGAATAGTCACGAAAACATAAATAAAATGTTTTTTTTCTAAATAGTGACTTTGTTGTTGTTGTTGTTGTTGTTGTTGTTGTTGTTGTTGTGTTTTAGTAAGAAACTGGACTAAATGGCTCTTTAAGCATTAAAGGTTGCAGACCTCTAAGTTAAATCGTTGCAAATTGTTGCATCATTTTTGTTGAATCGTGACATAAAAACTGATCATTTTATGCTCCAGTCTTTTAATCAGAAGATTGAGCTAAAAAAAATGAAGAAATAAGAAGTTTTAAGATTAATAATGTTTAATAAAGTTTTAAACTCAGATATTTAGGTTATACAGAAAAGCTGTTTAACCCCGAATGATTCAATGATGGAAATATCTCCTTTTTGTTCTGTCCAGGCCGCGTCCAGCTGTGGATGTGGGGTCTGAACGTCCTGCTTTATCAGAAGTGTAAAGTGAGCTGCAGATGGATGCAGAAAATGATGGGAGGGAGAGGTCAAAAGGTCAATCTTTCTTCACTAAAATGTACTAAATTCCCCCCAAAAAACACATTTTTGGGTTGATTTAAACCCAACTCTGAGGTTAAAAAATAACTGTTACCTTGATTATTTTTACTCAGGAAAAATGTGTTCCAAAAAGTAACCCAAAAATATATCCCAACCTTAAATTCTGTGATAAGACTGGCTGGGTTCACTTCATGGACCTCCAGAAGTGCTAAGTGTTCGAGCGGATTTTAGGAATCCACATTCCGTGGAAACCCAGACGCACGTGTGAGAAACTTACTTGAATCTTCCCTGGCAGTGCTGGCACTGATCCCCGTCCCAGCCGTGGTCACACACGCACGTCCCGTTCACGCACTTCCCAGAAAAGCAGCTTTTGTCGCACTGTTTGTGCGCCGCTGACGCGTCTGCGCGCAGCACCAGGTGGAGAAAGATCAGCGCTCCCAGGAAGCTCTTCCTCACATCCAGGTAGATCCAGGTGCGCGCGCGCCGCCTGCTCGCTTCATTCATGGTTTTATTTTAAATTCCAGCTGTGAGGAGGACTCTTCAGGCTGTGAGCCGACCAGCTGTCACAGGAGACCCGGTTACCTGTGACAGCGCCGGTGGGGAAGGCGGTGGTTACGCGCTGTCAGAGCATGCCAAGCGGCCAGCCGGGACCGCGGAGATCAAACTTTAATGACCAGAACAGAAGCGCATTTTCAAAACAACAAAAAAATAAATAAAAAGCTCCTCCAAGGCGCGCGGAAGCGGCGCGTCCCCGCAACTCCACCGGATAACTTCCACTGTGATAAAGGAGGACAGAACCGCGCTTTCGTGACCGGATGATGCTCCCTGCGCGTTAAAAGGCTGTAATCCCGCAGATCCGAGTGAAAGCTCGCGGCTCACGGAGCAGCGCCGCCCCCCCTCCCCCGCTGGATGCGCTCCCAGACAAAGACGCGCGCCCTGGCCGCTCCGGCTCCGCCGTCCGAGGATGCGACATCCAGCCCGCACGCACGCTCCTCTCTCTGCCTCTGATGCACAGCTGCTTCCTGACGGGGAAAGTCCTGCACAAAGCCACGAGCACGAGCGGCGCGGGCACGAGATTAAAGGGGCGGTTCACATGAACATCAGACAAAGCCTGTGGCTTCATTCGACTGGAGCTTTTAGGAAAGAGAACAAACGGACTCGAATCAATTAGACAATTATATTTATTATACTTTAAGGTATTTTAGGAGAAAGTAGCTGAATGAAACCAAGCATTTTTTTACTCAAAATGCTAATAATTATTTTTTTTCCCCTCAAGTTTAATCATGAAAAATATAAAAATTCTCCACGCATTTATTCATACTAAGTTCTCCAACCTCACCTGAGTGTTTCCGGTTCAAATCCTCCCAACAAAAACCTGCTGGTGACCATCAGCTGTGCTGCAACAGGTTCACAGAGGGAGAAAAGGGGAAGAATTTTGGCTCAAACACATTTTCCTTTTGTTCAAAGGGTTGAAAGGTCAGATTTTATCTGACAACAATAAAATAGGCTCAGTGATGACAGATCGGAATATTCTGCTGAGAAAGTACTTAAAAAGGCATTTATTCATTCCCAACTCAAGGATGGATAATCAATTAATCATGATTAATACAAACGCGTTAACATTGAAAAGCCGCATATAAAATGTATCTAATGAAACATTGCAAATAATCGTGATTGATAACAATCCAAAAGTGTGATTACTCTGATTATTTTATACCATGAAAATTCTTAAATCTTAACACTTCACATAGAAATAAAAAATATAATTTGGTTACATTTTAGATGAGGTGCTGCAAAACACTCAATATAATGTTGACAAAGAGAGTTATTATGTTTGTTAAGCGAGTGAGCAGTTTATTATTATTTAATTTTTAAACAATTATCTGACTTCAGATGCTAATAAATATTGCTAAATAATCCTTATTATGCTAATAATTGTCTTACTAACTCTCTATAAACACATTCATAATGCTTGCTAATGAGTCGATAAAGTTTATTAAGGAATCTTATTATAAAGTGTTCCTTATAATTTTAACACAAAAGCAAAATCAGAAACATACTAGAGGATATAATAGATGGTTAGTTTAAACTGAGTTTAAATGTGAATATTTTCGAGGATATTTTATTCAAATTAATTTCACATATATTCATATTTTTACAGAAACTAAAGGAATTATCAGAAATAATCAACCAAAAAGTGACTTTAGAGGAAACATTTCTCCAGAAGCATCTTAAGTATCAAGTTTGACTCTTTTTCCTCCAACAATTCAACTATAACTCAGAGATTTTTGTCGGATGTGCAGAGAAACCTGGATGTTGATGACGCAGAGCTGGAAGGAGATGTTTACATTTTAGTCACAACATTGTGTAGTGAGAGTGACAGTGCAGGTCAATCCTCTCAAAAGCAGACGTTGCTGTGGAAATGTGCTCGGCTTATCACCTGATCCACAGCAAGGTCACATTCAGGAAGCTGCTGTTATTATTCTGAATATTCTAGTGAGTAAACTCCGCATTCACAATGACAACAAGCCCTAGAAGAGATGCTTCAGTCTTTAGTTTTGAAACCAAGGTTTATGGTTGCACTTAAAAAACACCAAAAAAGCCTGTACCCAAAAAATAAGAGTCTTTAAGAACAGCTAAGATGCTGCAGGACCCTCAAGCTCCCAGACCTCTGGTAGAGGACCAGAACTAAGAGGAGAAACCACCGCGGAGGGGGAGAGGTGCGTTTTTATTTTTAGTTAATATTTTTTTATATTTTAAATATACATAGATATGTATCTCTCTCTATTTATCTTATATATATATATATATATATTGGTTATTCACATGTTTAAATTGCTTTTGCTTTCACACACCCCTCTGCATTTTCCCGGACTTGGGACCGGCACAGGAGGACACTGGAATGCGCC
>NC_050526.1:17899743-17902281 GCF_002922805.2 Oryzias melastigma
CTTTTTGAATTTTCTCCACACAGAGATTTTTGGTTTCTCCACATTGGATGGCTCTTTCAAGTCCTTGGCCACTGACTCTTCTTCTTGGCGATCTTGTTCAGAAACCATTTCTGGTTCTGGTTCTGGGAGTGAAACTTCTATTTTGGGGTCAGTTTCCTCCAAAAAGGTCCATGGCAGTCCCAGAGCACTTTTGTCTGTTTTCCTCTCAGGTTTCGCGTTGAGGACAGCTCTTCGTTTGGCCAAACGAGTCCTGACAAGGACTGGTCTACAGATCCTTCGTCTTTTGGTGGGAGGAGATTCTGTTGTGTCCGTCTCCAGAGATCTCTTGCGCTTCCTGGAAGGTTCTGCAGCCACTTGTGGTTCAGAAACCATCTCTGGTTCTGAAGCTTTGACTTGGACTGCTGCCTCCTCAGCGACATTTTCAGTGGACTCTGGGACATTTTCTGCAGGAAACGACTCCACCACTGGTGAGTCTGTTTCCTCAGTTTTTACTTGATCCAGTTCTATATGATCTAGAATCTCCTGGTCCACCAGAGGTGGGCTGACTGGTCCACACTCAGTTTCTGGTTCCTCCAGGACAGGGCTTTCCTTTGCCTTCTTGTTTTTGCGCTTCCTGCGCTTTTTGGAAGGTTCTGCAGCCACTTGTGGTTCAGCCAAAATCGCTGGCTCTGAAACTTGGACTTGGTCTGCTGACTCCTCAACGACATTTTCTTGAGGAAATGACTCCACCGCTGGTGAGTCAGTTTCCTCAGTTTTCTCTTGATCCAGATCTCTGTTATCTAGAGTCTCCTGATCCTCCAGAGGTGGGCTGACTGGTCCACAGTTGGTTTCCGGTTCCTCCAGGTCTGGGGTTGTCTTTGTTTTCTTGTTTTTGCGCTTCCTGCGCTTTTTGGAAGGTTCTGGAACTGCTTGCTGTTCAGAACCCAACTCTGGTTCTGAGGCTTTTGTCTCCACAGATTCTTCTTCTGGGACATCCTGGGATTTTTCTGGTTTTGGTTCAGCCAAATCCTCTGCTTGGTCAGCAGACTCCACAGGTTGGACAGAGGTTTTCAGAGATGTGACCTGCTCAGAAAGCTCCTCCACCTGAGTCTGAAGTCTGCCCGCCAGTTTGCTCTTCAATCTCAGTCTTGTGCTGAGATCATGTCTGAGGCTGGTTTGTTCCTCCAGATCCTCCTGGACTTTCTTTGCTTTGGCCTTTGCCAGCTGTTTGCATCGCTGGAGCTCCTGTTCACGCCTCTGTCGGAGTTGCCGTTCTTCTGCCACTTTTAGTTGCATGTCTTGCAGCAACTCCCAGTGCAACATGCAGTTCTCCTCAGTGGCAATCCTCCTCTGTTTGAGTTGTGTCAAAAGCTCATTTCTCTCGAAGAGCTTTTGCAGGAGAAAGTCACGCTCTTCTTTCAGAGCAGACAGATTCTTTTTGACGGGAGAAGTTGTTGGTTTCTCCTCATCAGAAGGTTTGTGAGCTTTGGGAAGCTCTGAAGGTTTAGCTTCAGAAGCAACCATTTTAGCAGATTTGGTTCTTGTCATGGTTCTCTTGAGGGTCCTAGGTGGGTCTCGGTTTGTCTCGGTTTGTCTCGGTGGGTGTTTACCAACTAATGGTGTCTAAGTGAAAATTTCAGTTCAGTTCAAGAACTTTCAGATGCAACAACAATGATGTCAAATGAGATCATCACCAAAGATATGATTTAACATGACAGAGAAATGATGACGTCAAATGACGCCGAGAGGAGAGGCATCTTGGCAAACAGCCAGGAACGTACCATTACGTGAAAAAAGGGGGGGGGGGTCGCATTGGTACAGTCCAGGTAAACACGCGAGGAGTCTGTTTTCAGAGCACGCGCGTGGGTAAACAGGAGTTTCTGGAAGCATTTCCGGCTAATTTGGCGACACAAACGCTGAGCAGTGACTTTGTGAAATGAGAAACAAACTTGGAGAAAGATTTAGGAACCGTCCATCCATCCACGCGGCTGCAGGATAGAAGACATGCTAGCTGCAGCGACACGGAACTCCTGAAATCTGCAGGTAGACCACGTCCTTCCGCGACACTAACTAGTTCCTTCTACAACACTATTTTCCTGTTTTCAGAAGAAAATAATTCAATAAATAATCAACTAATGTAGTTATTTAAGGTTTCTTGTCAATTCTAAAGAAAAGTAAAACCTGGAAAGAGAAGCATTTAGCATCATGCAATTGTTCTGATTAAAACTCATTTATATGCAAAATAACACAAATGAAACGTTTAAGAGCAACTTAAAGAGCACGTTTGAGGATTTATTTTTCTGAAAATTGTTTTTAAATTAGGATCAGACTAAAAAAGCCAGAAAAAGATTGTAGAAGTGACGTAGGACCCACAACAACAAGCCACAAGCTCCTCGTCTGAGCTAGCATCTGGCTCCAAACTGTACAGCTTGATAGCTACCACATTGCTAGCATTTTGGTTGCACCGCTATTGTTAGCTTGAGGTTGTGATTGGCTGTAAGCTAGCAGGAGAGAGTGTAAACAAAGGGATGATGGGAAATGAGTGCTGGCTTACTCCAT
>NC_050526.1:17902372-17908877 GCF_002922805.2 Oryzias melastigma
AACTGGAGTCTTCTGCCTATTTCAACTATGAAAGTGTCGGAGAATATTGAATCTGATAACGGCCTGACCTCCTTTTTTTTCCAATCGTTTTCTCGTGATAACGAGATAATCATTAATGAAGAAGGATGCGTCCTGTATTCCTTTTCTTGCACTGAGATGCAGAGACTTCATCTGTTTTAAGTCTATTTATTTTGTGTTTAACAAGAAAAACAGCAGAAGAACACTCCACAAAAGTTGTATTTAGTCTATTTTCTTTTATTATTGGAGTGTTTCTCGACCAGTAGTGTGCTGTGAGAGATGTTCAGGTGTGTTTAGATAGTTAAGAATATGAAAGACCATAAAATACTTTTTTGTGTGTTTATTTGATTCTAATGAAGACTTTTTGATAAGAAGGATGGTCCCGCGCTTTAGCCACAGCTAGCTGTTCTTTGGAAACGTTCCGCCCCTCCAACTGTCTCCACCAATCATTCTTGAAAGCTTAATCATGTGACCATTCTGACCAATCAAAAGTTGTTAACATCCTCACTTTTCTGTTGCGACTTGGCTCATAAAGTCTCACAGTTCCATCTAAAATAACAGCTAAAGCTCGTGTTTAGTGGTGTAGCTTCTGTCGGGGTCCGGTGTCGGACTGTGGAAAAAGTGAACAAAATAATGAAGCTCAGAGACGCCAGTTCATCCAGCATCAGAGGGAGTTTTGGCACTGCATCTCCCATAATGCATTGGGTTAAAGTTACAGCACTAATGCACTTTGGTACTAAAATAAGACTATTTATCTACCCCAAAAATTAAAAATAAAAACATTTTTTGTTAAATTTACATTTTGTATAAAGACAAAATAATAAAACTTCAAATGTTTACTTTTTGTGTTGTTACAAGTGAACTTAAGCATGAACTTAATGCTTAATTGTTCAAAATTATAGTTGCTCTGGCGCAAACATTTAAAGAAATATAAAAAAAATCACTCTGGAAAAAAGAAATTGCTGTTTTTTTTTTTTTTCAAATGTCACCAAAAATTGTATTTTAATAAAGTTATTAGTAAATTAATAAAGGGAAAAATAACTACTTGAACAAATGTTTAACTAATTTAGTTGAAAATTATTATTGAACTATCATAACTTTTATTACAACATTTAAGACAAACAGCCGCAACTTCCAGCTTTTAGCCCTGAGTTATTACAAAAAATTCTTGTGAAATTATGGAGGGACTGTACCTGAATATAGACTACAGTTTCTCCTGTTTTTACATATTTTTATGCTGGTGTGTCACAGAATTTTTGTCAAGGAAAATGTGTACCTTTGCTCAAAAAGGTTGAAAAACACTATTATTTTATTATCTGGTCTACGCTCCTCAAACTCCTTCAATCCTTCTCATCCTCCAGCCCTCCTCCCTTTATTTCCCCCAAACCTCCGAACAGGTTGATTGACAGATCACAGCGATGACGAGAATCTGAGCGTGATGTGTTCAATGAACTCCGGACATTAGCAGACCAAAACAGCCACTCGGCCCAACTCAATCCGCTACGATGCTTTTGTCATTTTTATATCCTCAGGAAAACAAAGCAGTTTTCATAAAAAATGTTGAAACTATTTAGGCCAATTTAGATTCTGTTTTTAAGACGAATTAAGGCTTTTTTCTAAGGCTTATTTGGAGTTTAGCTAAAATTTCGGCTGTATGCTACCTATTTTGGTTAATTTGAGGGTTTTTTGAGGCTATTTAGGAGTTAGGCTAATATTTCATTATGCTACCTATTTTGAATAAGTTGAGCTTTTTCCATTTTTAATGGCTAATTTGGCATTTAGCTAACATTTCAGCTGCATGATCTTTATTTTGGCTAGTTTAGGTTTTTTGTGTGTTTTTAGGATTTTTAGAGTTTAGCTAATACTTTAGCTACATTCTAGCTGTTCTGGCCGATTTAATCCTTTTTGCGTTTTTTTTCAGGCTAATTTGGCATTTAGCTAATAATTTGGCTGCATGCCTGTTGTTTTGGTTAAGTTTTGCTTTTTTTGTTTGTTTTTTAGGCTATTTTGGAGTTAATCTAACATTATAGTTACATGGTACCTATTTTAGCCAACTTAAGCTTTTTTCCGTTTTTTAAAGGCTAATTTCCCGTTTAGCTAATATTGCAGCTGCATTCTAGGTTTTTTGGCTAATTGATAATTTTTTACATTTTTTAAATGCAAATTTGGTGTTTAGCTAATTATTCAGCTACATGCTAGCTGTTTTGGCTAACAGAGGTTTGTTTTTTTTTTGGCTAATTTGGTTTTTAAACTAATATTTGACATTTAACAAATATTTTAGCTGGCTAAAAGAAATAACTTTTATGATTTAGCATCTTCAGCTATCAGTTCTAGCATCTTCAGCGGCAAATTCAGCTTACAGCTTTCACACTAGCAGTATCACAGATAAGGCTAGCGTGAATATATCTAGTTTTTAGTTAGTTTAAAGCTAATGTTGGTTAAGATTTGTTTTACATCCACCTTATGCATGACCTTATTAGTCAACTAATTGGAAAAAATATTCAATCATTAGTCAACTTAAATTGTTTGTGGCAGCACTACTGACAACCTCAGGCTAATGAAATCTTAACTCCGCCTTTAGGTCAGCATCATCCAGACGGGGAATTTCTCTGGTGCCACCAACATCTGCTTTGGATCTCTGGGTGAAACTCGACGAGGACTGAGAGGAAATCTTCAACCGTCGGTACGTGGAAGTGACCAACGACTACTTCAAGTCAACGTGCACGACCGGATTGAGAACGGCAGAGCCGCTCGTCAGAATTATTACTCCTATTAAGAGGTTTGATGTATTTTTCACAAAAACAAACATCCAGAGGGGAAATAAAAGAAGAATCCAGTTGAAAATGAAAACTTTATTTCAAATGAATGAAATCCCAATAATTCTACTTCAGCATGAATGAGCTCCATGTCTGAGGACTGACCTCCTGCAGGTGGCGCTGTGGAGTTAAGGTGCTTTACAGGCAAAAATAAGATGAAAATGAATCTGTTGTCATTGAAGATCCTTTAAGTTTGAAGGAGAATAAAGATAAATAGAATGACATCAAGTTTATGTGAATAAGATATGTTTAATGTGTAAAATTGTATGCAGAGATTATAGTAAGATTTGATGGTAAATTAATAAGATTTTCTTCTAGCCAACCCTTTTTCAAGCATTGTATCACTTTTGTTTGTTATGTTTAGTTAATTTATTGATTTTATTTTGTGTTTTAAATTTAAAAAAATATTAGTTCATTTAGCTAATACTATTATAAATTATTTAGTTAATTAGCAATTCAAATTAGTCGTCATTAAGCTAAAATTAGCTTATTAGCTGAAAAATTCTAAGTCATTCAGCTTGTTAGCTACTAAGCTAATTAGTTAGCTAAACGATTATCTAAAAGTGATTTCAAGGAAAAATCAACAGGTCTGTGAGGGACAGAATTCTTGTTTGTTTGTTGGAGCCAAATCCTTATTTTGTTGTCAGTTCTCCAAATAAATGATTTCAAATGAAAGAATGTCGTTTCCTGGATTAGTTTCTCCATTCCGTCTCTCACAGTTGGAGTGTTTCTATGATGAGGATTACACACCAGATTAGATTGAAGGGAAAACCTCCAGAATCTGTCACTGACATTCCATCGCTCTGTTCAGCTTTGCTGCTGCAGAGAATCTGCTGACCCTGCTGTGCAGCAGCGTCCAGCCGCTGTAGAAAGCTGCTTTGCAGAGTCTGGACGGTGGAGTCCATCACCTCCAAACCCCGGTCTCCTACGGTCCAGGTAGCACCTGCAGGTCATACAACGGCGCTCTTGGCTTCAATCTGGTCCAGTCGTGTTCAGCTAAAAAGAATCGTTTTTTTCAGAAGATGATTTCTGTCTCTTATTTTGAAATCTGTTTGAGAAACAGCAGCACAGACACAGAGTTTGCATTTCAAAATAAAAGCTTTTGTGAGTAAATGAACATCTTTCAAGGTGAGAGCAGGAACTGACCGTGGCCTCAGTGCTGTGGCGCTCCAGCTGCAGCGTGCGGCTGTGCGTCTGCGCAGCCCTGCAGATGCAGCGGTCCTCCAGGTCCTGGACTTGGACCTTCACCTGGTCCAGCAGAACCTGCAGCTCTGAGGCCTTCTAGGAGTGCTGGGAGGCGCGACTCATCTGCTCCTGGACCTCCTCTCTGGAAAGAAAAGAGTGAAAGAAATGACCATCAGGAGAAACGTCTGCAGGAAACACTGACTCCGCCCCCTTTTTTGAAGCTTCATTCCTGCTGGTCAGAAGTGAAATTCAAATACAAAAGCTCTTAAAATGATTATTTACAGATACTTTAGAATTCTGATCATTTTTGTGTCAAATTAGGAATAAAAAGTGAATAAAATCGTCGGCGTCTGACTTGATTCCGATCTCACATTTCCTGATAAAAACTCTGCTGGTTCTGTCATTTAGTAAAATAAAAGCCTCTGAGCGATCTGATGGAGTCTAGGATACGGTTGCCATGGTGACCCTCAGAGCAGAGGAGATGGGATGTGCAGGACAGGTGGTCTGCAGACAACCAGACCCCACCCCCCCACGATGAAGCAGAAGGGGGCGGGTCTTCCTCCCTTTAGTGTCACGGGGAGGCGGGGTTCACCTGAGGTGGTGGTTGGAGCCGACCAGCTCCTGCAGGAGAGCCCGCCTCCTGTCCAAGTACGCCAGCAGCGTCTCCAGGGTCCACCTGAGCGCCACCGCTGACTTCCTGTCCAGCAGGCCCAGTTCTGAAAGCACCGGTCCAGACCACAGAGGAGATGAAGTCGAGATGATTCTAGAACAAAACACACATTTAAATGGTTTGAATCCTAAAATAGTCAACATTTGTTCAGCTGGGTTCATCAAACTGTATTTGTAAACATGTGACTTGCTGATGACGTCATCGGGCTGTAGAACACCTGAGCTCTCACCTGCAGGGCTCTTGTTCTCCACGGGGTCAGCGAAGAACACCGGCCGGAAGCCCCGCTGCTGCAGGAGCCGGTTCAGCTGCTCCCACTCCGCCTGCTGCTGCAACACAAACACACGAGGCGGCCCGGGTCCACCCGGGACAGACCGGGTCAAGGCGGGGCTCACCTGGGACTGCCTGCAGGTCCACAGGTAAACAAACGTTTCCCCCCGGAGGCAGCATGTCCGCCCAGAACCAGAACCTCCGCTAGACTGAAAAAGCTCGTGCTCCAAAGGGCGAAAAATACTTTCATAAAATTATGGGAAAAGTGTCAACATTTTAGGAGAAGAAAGTTGTAAAATTATGAGAAAAAGTCACAATTTTATGAGACTAAACTAAACCAGTTATAAGGAGATTTGTTACCAGAATAAAGCTGTACAGTTATATAAAAACAGATAAAACTATACGAGTAAAATTTTAAGATAAAAAGTTAAAACTTTACGAGAAAAATGACATGAAGTACTGAGAAAAATGTTACGATTTTACAAGAATGAAGTAGTCAAGTTATAAGAAGAAAGTCAAAATGTGAGAATAAAGTTATAAAGTTATGAGAAAGCAGGGAATATTTGACTAGATTAAACTTGTAAAAAATGAAAAAAAAGACAAAATTTTATGAGAATAAAGTTGTATTGTTTTAAGAAAAAAGAAAAAAAAGAAAATTTATATAAAAAAATGTAAATCTTTTACATGAATAAAGTCATAAATTGGTCAAAGGCAAAATGTTACCAGGAAAACTCCTACAGTTATGAAGTCTTCATTTTACAAGGGAATAAAAATAACACTTCTTGGTTAATAATGTTTTACGTTTACATAAAAGTGAAGCAAATTCAGGATTCTCTGAATTGTCTGCAACAGAAATTCAACAGTTAATGTTCGATGGTCTTTGATTAAGCCTAAATATTCTAGAAGTTAAATATAACTTTTTAATTTCATTTTTTTTTTATTTTAAAATAAAGATTTTTGATTCATAATGTTGCAACTTGATTCTCATAAATATTGTATTTTTTTCCCAAAATCTTTCCTTTGTTTTCGTTACTTTGTGGTGATTCTAATTCTCTAAATTCTTTAAATCAGAACTAATAACAAACCACAGAAATGTCCAGAAACCATTGTCTCTACAACCCTGAGCCCAGACACGCTGCTCATCTCAAGAGCCTCCCAGCAGATGGTTCTCCTGATATTGTCCGTCTCCTGGGTGGACTGGATCAACGAGGCCATTCTCCTCTAAATCAGCACAGTAGAGGAGTACTGGATCAACGGTTGGTCTTGATCTACCAGACTTGGAAATACTAAATCAATTATAGTTTGAATATCATTTGAGACCAATTTCAGACTACTTTGAGAACATTTCGAGACTAATACTAATTTAAGGGTTAAAATGAGAATATTTTATGGCTAGTTTGAAGATAGTTTGACAGTACTTAGTGACCAAATTTGAGACTTCTTTGAGCCCAATATGAGAAAAGTTTAAAACTACTCTGAAGTTAGCGCAGTGCTAGGAACAGCTAAGATGCTGCAGGACCCTCAAGCTCCCAGACCTCTGGTAGAGGAC
>NC_050526.1:17908995-17909223 GCF_002922805.2 Oryzias melastigma
TTTAAATTGCTTTTGCTTTCACACACCCCTCTGCATTTATCCGGACTTGGGACCGGCACAGGAGGACACTGGAATGCGCCCCCTTGTGGTTGCATTACACACACACACACATTCATTCTTTTTTTTATTTTGTTTCATTCACTCATTCTTCACTCATTCTTTTTTAGGGGAAACCTGAGCTCCAGGAGAAAACCCACAAACATTCATTCATTCATGACAAACATTAAA
>NC_050526.1:17909352-17910258 GCF_002922805.2 Oryzias melastigma
GAGTGAGAGCCTTTTTGAATCTCCTCCACAGGGAAATCTTTTGTCCACCAGTGTTTTCTGATGATTCATCGCCTTCATCATCTGATGTTTCTTCATCATCTGATGTGTCTTCATCATCTGATGTGTCTTCATCATCTGATGTGTCTTCATCATCTGATGTGTCTTCATCATCATCTGACGCTTCTTTCTCGTCATCAGAGATTTCTTCCTCGTCATCAGAGATTCCCTCTTCATCATCGGAGGTTTCCTCTTCAATATCCAACATTTCCAGGTCTAGGTCTATAGACGTTTCCTGTTCTTGGTCGATTGAAGTTTCCTCCTCATCCGGGTCGGTAGATGTTTGATCCGGTATGACCGCAGGAGTGTCAGCCTTGTATTTGCGCCGTCTTGCTGGAGTCAGAGCCTTTTTGAATTTTCTCCACAGAGAGATTTTTGGTTTCTCCACATTGGATGGCTCTTTCAAGTCCTTGGCCACTGACTCTTCTTCTTGGGGATCTTGTTCAGAAACCATCTCTGGTTCTGGTTCTGGGAGTGAAACTTCTACTTTGGGGTCAGTTTCCTCCAAAAAGGTCCATGGCAGTCCCAGAGCACTTTCGTCTGTTTTCCTCTCAGGTTTCGCGTTGAGGACAGCTCTTCGTTTGGCCAAACGAGTCCTGACAAGGACTGGTCTACAGATCCTTCGTCTTTTGGTGGGAGGAGATTCTGTTGTGTCCGTCTCCAGAGATCTCTTGCGCTTCCTGGAAGGTTGTGCAGCCACTTGTGGTTCAGAAACCATCTCTGGTTCTGAAGCTTTGACTTGGACTGCTGCCTCCTCAGCAACATTTTCAGTGGACTCTGGGACATTTTCTTGAGGAAACGACTCCACCACTGGTGAGTCAGTTTCCTCAGTTTTTACTAGATCCAGTT
>NC_050526.1:17910845-17916316 GCF_002922805.2 Oryzias melastigma
AGTCCAGGTAAACACGCGAGGAGTCTGTTTTCAGAGCACGCGCGTGGGTAAACAGGAGTTTCTGGAAGCATTTCCGGGTAATTTGGCGACACAGACGCTGAGCGGTGACTTTGTGAAATGAGAAACAAACTTGGAGAAAGATTTAGGAACCGTCCATCCATCCACGCGGCTGCAGGAGAGAAGACATGCTAGCTGCAGCGACACGGAACTCCTGAAATCTGCAGGTAGACCACGTCCTTCCGCGACACTAACTAGTTCCTTCTAAAACACGTTTCTCCTGTTTTTAGAAGAAAGTAAATAAATAAATAATCAACTAATGTAGTTATTTAAGGTTTCTTGTCAATTCTAAAGAAAAGTAAAACCTGGAGAGAGAAGCATTTAGCTTCATGCAGTTGTTCTGATTAAAACTCATTTTTATGCAAAAAATAACACAAATGAAATGTTTAAGAGCAACTTAAAGAGCACGTTTGAGGATTTATATTTCTGAAAATTGTGTTAAATTAGGATCAGACTAAAAAAGCCAGGAAAAAGATTGTAGAAGTGACGTAGGACCTACAACAACAAGCCACGAGCTCCTCGTCTGAGCTAGCATCTGGCTCCAAACTGTACAGCTGGATAGCTACCATATTGCTAGCATTTTGGTTGCACCGCTAATGTTAGCTTGGGGTTGTGATTGGCTGTAAGCTAGCAGGAGAGAGTGTAAACAAAGGGATGATGGGAAATGAGTGCTGGCTTACTCCATAAAACAGCCCCGCCCTCAACTCAGAGGTGGGTTTCTGATGAACTTCTACTATTTTGCAGAAATCATGTCCTAGTAAACTTTTTTTTTTTTTTTAACATTTTAACCCTCAAAATGTGTAACTGGAGTCTTCTGCCTATTTTAACTATGAAAGTCGGAGAATACGGAATCTGAAAACGGCCTGCATTACTTTTTTTCCAATCGTTTTCTCGTGATAACGAGATAATCATTACTGAAGAAGGATGCGTCCTGCATTCCTTTTCTTGCACTGAGATGCAGAGACTTCATCTGTTTTAAGTCTATTTATTTTGTGTTTAACAAGAAAAACAGCAGAAGAACACTCCACAGAAGTTGTATTTAGTCTATTTTTATTAGTCCATTTCGTATTAGTGGGTCTACGATCCTCAAACACCTTCAGTCCTTCTCATCCTCCAGCCCTCCTCCCTTTATTTTCCCCAAACCTCCGAACAGGATGATTGACAGATCACAGCGCCAATGAGAATGTGTGTGTGATGTGTTCAATGAACTCCGGACAATGTCCTGTAAATGAATGTTTTTGCCCGTATATTAACTTGGCCTTTAGCTAATATTTTAGCTGCATGCTAGCTATTTTGGCTAATTTAGGTTTTTATTTTTTTGTTATTTAGGCGTTTAGCTAATATTTCAGCTATATGCTAGCTGTTTTGGCCAATTAAGGATTTTTCCGTTTTTTTCAGGCTAATTTGGAGTTTAGCTAATAGTTCAGCTACATGTTAGCTGTTTTGGCTAACATAGGGTTGTTTTATGTATTTATTTGTTTTTTGGCTAATTTGATTTTTAACTAATATTTGGCATTTAACTAATATGTTTTAGCCTGCTAAAATAAATGACTTTTATGCTTCAGCATCTTCAGGTATCAGTACTAGCATCTTCAGCGCGTAAATTCAGCTCACAACATAGCATCATCACAGATAAGGCCAGCGTGAATATATCTAGTTTTTAGTTAGTTTAAAGCTAATGTTGGTTAAGATTTGTTTTACATCCACCTTATGCATGACCCTATTAGTCGACTAATTGGAAAAAATAATTAGTGATTAGTCAACTCTTAAAATATTCGTTTGTGGCAACACCACTCTCAACCTCAGGCTAATTAGTAGAATCCCCAATATTATGTATTTTTATTATCCTGTTTGGAGTTTAAATAAACGTTTTCACAAAAAAGTATGCTAAAATATTTTTCAAAGACTGAATCGTTTCAATGAAGTTGTGAAATGTAAGTCTGACTTTGGTCTTGTGTTAAAATCCAATTTTGCTTTCCAGTCAACAAAGCTGTAAATGGAATAAAAGCAGTCTTTTATGAAGAAAACACACTAAAGTGAATAAATGGTGGTTAAAAAAATGCTGGAACTTATTATCACTCACAAAATTACATTTAGCTGGAAATTTAGCTGGAAATGTCCAGTTTATGTAATCAGACAGACGTGACAGGAACAATAAAAGCAGGTGGACATGGAGGATGAATAACTCCTCAAACTGTTTGCTCGGTACACACCTTTATCTCTCGGAAGGCTTTAAGGCACACATACTCTTCAGAGCCGAGCGGTGCTTGTTGGAAAACAAAGCCCAGATTTGCATCTGCGTTCCCTGAAGGCTCACAGAAACACCCAGCGAGCCCGGAGATGATAATCGCCAAACTGAAAGATAGACCGCTGCAAAGCGAGTTATCACTCGACTGCAGCAACGGAGGGACTCACAAGGTTATTGATTGTAAGGTAACAGTGGTGTGTCCAAAACTCCTGTTTCACAAAGTGAGTGTCTGAATGTTCCAGCTCTGCTAAGATAGGAGAAAGGAAAGAAACGGTTGCAAAACAAAAGATCTCTGATCATTGGAAGAGCATTCGTGTACCACAAAACCAGTTCTCAATGTGCTTGAATATTCATGCGTGAGAGAGCAGAAGGTGGTGATGGGAGAAAAAACTACCAAGAAAAAAAACATTAATAAAAAACAAATCTGGATATTTACAAGCATTTTTTCTTTTTTTTTTTGGCTGGAAGGACCAAAAGTATCTTCGAAAGGAGTTTGTTTTCCAGCTTTAGCTGTTCAATAGGCAGCTTGTGCAGTTCTCCTCCTCTCCTGTTGGTGTCGCTCTTCCAGGACAGGCTTTAGTTTTTAAAAACTGAAAAAAACAAAAAACAAAAGTTACCACCCAAGGCATTCCGTAAAGTACCAAGAATTGGAGCCAAAATTAAGATGCACCCTCTCAAAAATACTGGCAACACATCTAGTTCTTGTCCCATTTACCGTATTTTCCGCTCTAAAGTACATTGAAAATGTATGGTTTATTTTCAAAATTATGTATATAAGGAGCAAACAAACTATAAGACGCAACAAACGAGTCAGGCCAAATCTGAATTAATTCCCTACATTCATTCTACTCCCTATTGATCCAATTGTCGGGCCATTTGAAGTTGTAGTGGTGTCCAAACTTTTTATTTAAGGAGGCGCCATAGCGACTTGAGACTAGGTATCCTCCAGAAACGCATTTCTTCACGTGGGTGTGCTGTGAAGCGCAAAAAAAATACATTTAAATGTAAATAATGAGTTTTTGTTGGTGCAAGACCTTTTGAAGTTATAGAATTCAAGTTTATGTTGCTCAATTACACAACACAGTTGTCTCAACAGACTTAACACCGGTAATTGTCCAAAAATCTAAAATTAATCATTAGATATCAACAATAGCTGGATGCTAAGCTAAACAGACAAAACTAAATTGGACATCCCTGCCCTTACACACTCCTTCTCTGTAAGAAAAAATTCTAAAAAGAAAAAAACCCTCTCCCAGGACAGACGGGCAATTTACCAGAACTTAAAGAAGAATTAGCTTATCTAACTCCACACCTACATGTTTGAAAAGTGTAGCAGCTTCATCCAGATGGAGCTGGGGGCATAAGACGAGCCAGAGGCGAGGTCCACTGCCTAGAAAGGGAGCATAGATGATCCACCCGGAATCTGGAATTGGAGTGGGAAAGAGGGAACAACACATGAATCACACTGCACCAAACAGAGGCATATAGAACTAAATGAAAAATCGATGTTTTGTGTTTTCCGAGTGTTTTCAGCTACATGTAACTTAGATTACTGTGACATCATCAAGTCAAAGTAACGTCCAGATTTGAAGTCACTATTTTTCCATATATCTGCGCTTAGAGGGATAAATGTAGAGATGGGGCGAAGCTTTGGGGGTAGGGGAGGAATTCGGATTTGCCCTGAGTGAGACTTCTTGGACATAACTTATTTGCGACATGCCACACTTTAGCCGCGTTAGCATAATCATAGTAACACCCAACCTTGTTTGCAACATTTAAAAAAAAAACTTTACTGTGACTACGCTAAGTTTCAACACATAAAAAAAATGTTTGACACGGCTACATGTTAGCCGCGTTAGCATATTCACAATAACACTCAACTAAACATTTTGACAGAGCGTTGTGTACGGAGCTGTGTAATAACTTCAATATGAGTAAACACAACCAGAATTAGCGTATTCCATGGAGTATAAGTCGCGGGAGCAAAAAATGTCTAATCAAGAATAAAATCATATATAAGTCAGACTTTTGGAAGAAAAATCTGTCGTTTCCGAACAAATCCGACAAGCCCAGCGAAAGTCTGTGTTCACACCAACCAGGATTCTCACCTCTTTTGTCAAATTGGAAAATGTTTTTAAACTAGACAGACGCTCCTCTGTGGGAGAAGCTACCATCAAATGTTTTGCCTCATCACTACTTGGAAGCACTGACTGTATATCTTGTTGATAATACACAAAATTCACAGATGATATCGAGAGATCAGGTTTATCTATTTTAAAAAATTCTACAAAATCATCGAAAAATATCAAAGTTTAAGAGTAAAATTGTCAGATTTTAATCCATGTTTGTTTTGGACAACACTTCTTCTTCTGCTACTGTCAGTAAAAAATACTTATATACACATACAGTGCCCTCTAGTGGTTGTTAGCAGAAACAACCGCTAAAGGGTCACCAGTTGATAGTTTGAAAATAACTAATATATGAAGGTTTTTTATGTATAAAAAAATACACAAAAATAAGTCGCTCCTGAGTATAAATCGCATTCCTGGCTAAACTATGAAAGAATTACGACTTAAACTCCGGAAAATATAGTAATCTGTATAATTTTTTGATTGAAATGTAAGACTTTTAAGAATGCGTTTATGCAGAAAATATGGCATGTTGAAATATTTATTTATAGGTGAAGGCACAGTTTATTTTAAGGAATAGTTCTGCAACTGTTTGTTGGGAAACAGTTAAAAACTAAACTAATTACTAGCAAATAAATAAATAAAATGTCATCACACTGGAAATCTGTCTCCAGTATTTTTTTAATGGGATCTGGGTTAAGTTTGAGCCTCTGGGAGGATCGTGTCTTTTGTTTTGGTTTGTTCTCCAGGTATGATTTCTTGGATTTTATAAAGTTCTGTTTTCAGGCTTGTTGTTTCCTCAGTCACAGTCCCATCTGCTTTTATTAGCCAATTACCCACAGCTGTCTTCATCATCATCATCATCATCATTGTCCACATAAAACAAGAGTACCAGTTTATTGGGAAGCAGCCCCTGGTGTGGCTTGTTTACAGCTGACTGCTTCGGGCCTGTACTCTCAGTGCTGCTGCCTGCTCTGATTTGGTTTTTGTCTGGTGGCAGAAGCATCAAAGGCCTGTGGAGGGTGTGTCTGCTCTCG
>NC_050526.1:17916393-17925322 GCF_002922805.2 Oryzias melastigma
ATAAACGCCTGTCTCTTATAAAGGCCGGGCCGGCTGCCAAATTATTGGAATAAACGCCGGGGCTACTATTGGAAGATATACGGTAAGTCACTGTCGCAACAAAAAAATGCATAATAAAGAAGAAAAATGCACATATAAGTTGCACCTTTGGGAGAATTTTATTTAACAAAATATGAGACCAAAAGCAAAGTTTTTTATACTTAAAGGCAAATCCTAATAACAAGAAAAGACTGAATATATACATCAATGTGTTACTATCAAAACACTTAGCTAATCTTTAGCCTCATGAAACATCAGAGGAATCCAGTATATTTGTGCCACATATGAACCATTATTCAGACAACCATAGTTGTCTTTCTTATGCATTTTTTTTGTTGTGACTGTGAATTATATTCCAAAAACGATGGTTAATATTCTTAAACCCAATTTCTTGAATTGATTAACTATCAAGAACCAGCTTGTCTTAAAAGTTCAGTCAGCCTCACGGATTTTGTTGTTATGAGACATGTAAAACTTAATACTTACCGAAACTCTGTGCCACGTTGCTGCCAGTATCAGTATACAGATGCAGTGTTTAATGTTATGATCATTAAATACAATTAATTTTACTGTTTTATTACAATAAAAGACACTTGAATATTCAGGTAGAGTTTTTTTCTAAGCCATACTCAGAAAATAAGTGAAAAATTGTTCTGGTACAGTCTTGGGATATATCGCGATACTTATCGTATTGTGAGACACACCGGGATATGTATCATATTGTGAGACACATATCGCGATACTTATCGTATTGTGAGACACATCGGGATACGTATCGTATTGTGAGACACATATCGTGATACGTATCGTATTGTGAGACACACCTGGATACGTATCATATTGTGAGACACATATCGGGATACATATCGTATTGTGAGACACATATCGGGATATGTATTGTATTGTGAGACACATATAGGGATATGTATTGTATTGTGAGACACATATCGGGATACGTATCGTATTATGAGACACATATCGCGATACGTATCATATTGTGAGACACATATCGTGATACGTATCATATTGTGAGACAAATATCGGGATTTGTATCGTATTGTGAGACACATATCGCGGTACTTATCGTATTTTGAGACACATATCAGAATACGTATCGTATTGTGAGACACATATCGTGATACTTATCGTATTGTGAAACACATATCAGAATACATATTGTATTGCCTGGCTCTTGGCAGCACACACCTCTAGTTCCAAAGCGACTCAGAGGACGAAGAAATCAACAGATTTAATGATTTGAGGTGATTTAAAGAGTTTAGTCGACTTGTTAGCGTCTTCTTTAGGGCCGTTGTGGAGTTTGGAGTGAGACTGTTTGAGGTTGTGGACAGGGGAGCCTCTTACAGAAGAAGTTATACCAGAAATCTTGGTGTTTGTTGTTGACCAAATACTTATTTTCTGTCATAACTTTCAAATAAATTCATTACAGATTAGACAAAATGATTTTCTGATTTTTTTCTAATTTTTCTCTCATAGTTAAGATAATCCTATGATGAAAATAACAGCTCTCTCACCTTTTTAAGTGGGAGATTTTGCACAATTGGTGACTGACTGAATACTTTTTTGCTCCACTGTATTTTGTCATATGCATTAAAGTTGCACCTCTGATCAAACTGCAAAAAACTGCGAATTTAACAACAATAATTGAGAAAAATGTCTTCCGATTGCCACATCACTTTCCATAAAGTGACTGTAGAATCATCTACCAACCAAATGAAGAATTAAATGAGTTCATGATAGCTTCTTTGCTCTTGAGTGAAGGTTATAGGATCAATTATGCCTCAGAGAGCGTTATAGACACCATCTGCACTGGGGTTTAAAAGTCGAAGCCTTCTTTGACTCTCAGGAAGACAAAAAAAAAGATCTAGAATCATCAAATCTGACTTTGAAAGCTAAGTTGCTTGATTGATCGGTCTAATTAAACATACTAAGAATGACTTTTATCCTCATTAATGCCCACGACTCCAATGGTATATTATTTAGGAAAATCCATTGTTCTTTTCCACCTTTTCACAGCTTGAAATCACATTTACTTTACCAGAAAACTGTAGCTGATTTCCATTTGGACTCCACACTATCAGAGCGGAGCAGGTGTTCTGGCTTCCTGCCATTTCTGGAGGAACTGCTGTTTCTTTTGCCTTCACAGCTCTCCCGAGTCCCCCAAAACTACCTGCAGAGAACACTGCGGCGGCTGTTCTTTCTTTGCCCCAATTCCAATTTTTACCAACATTAAAACCATCTGGATTGTTTCTCTGTGTTTATCAAATTTTGTTTTTTTAGCCCTTTTTCTGAAAGACAAAATCTTTTTCTTTCTAAATATGATGTTGTATTTTAATCACTCTTATTTTTATGTTGTTTTTGACTGAGCTGGTAGAAATGAGGCATAAGGATTCTGGCCCTGAAGGTCTACCGAACATGTGCTGCCATTCCGGGGGCTCTGAAGGGCAGCAAACGGTCCTGTGAAAGCTCGATGTTTGCCTGTGGGAAATTGGTTTTGTTTGTTGTTATTCCCGCTGGTTGAGTTGAATTCTATTATGGATCGTTCCTAACCTCCCCTCAAGGGACTGCTATCGATTTGCTTACACAAAGGGGCCTCTACAAAAAAGGGAGGAGCAGAAAATAAGCGGATATTGATTTTTATCAGTTTGTTTATAATTACAAGGTGCTGCGATGAACTACAGCAGTGGTAGATGAATGAGGATTGTGAGCAGAACATGTAGCAGGTACATGCAAACTCTACTTTTACTCCATGTAAATGTGTTTTAAAATGCTTGTTTGACTGAATCAACCAGTAGGATGCAGTCATTTACAAATTATATTAATTTAATAGTAAAGAGAAGAAACCCTCAAAGAACAATAATGATGGAGAGTATCAGAGAAAAACTCAAAAAGACAAAGAAATTCTTGGAGAATTTCTCAATACTTTGGATTAATATCTGGTGCCCCCTGCTGTTCAACGTCTGCTAATGCAATAACAAACTTTTAATATCTGACTTTTAGGATTAAAATCCCATTTTAAGATTCTTTAGGTGCGTTTTTCCCTTTCCCAGTTTTAATTTTGCAAAATATTTGAATAAGAAATGCAATTAACAGTAATAATAGTTCTCTTTTTCTTCTGCTTGTGCTTATTTTTTTTAGTTTTTCCTCTTTCTTTCTCCCTTTTCATGTTTTTAAAATTAAATATGTAAAAAATAAATAATAAATATTATCAACCATAAAACACTTTCGCTAGAACAAGTTCCACCATCACTTTTTTCGGGTAATTTTTACCCCAATATAAGACACCCAATAAAAAATAGATCAAATATCACAAGAAATGATGAATTAGAATAGTTTCCTTTTGTTTCAGCTATGAAACACTTATGTAACAAAATGGAAAATAAAAGCCTAGGAAGTTGCTCAAAACTACAGAAAAATTAATAACAATAAAAAAAAATCTTAAAAATAATAATGATGCTGGATACTTGACATTTCGTCCACTGTGGGACATGTGAGACTTTACCTAGAGCAGGGGTCTGCAACCTGAGGCTCCGGAGCCACGCGGCTCTTTTAACCCTCCATTGTGGCTCCTTGGCCTTAAAAAAAGCCCCAAATTTAATATGAGTTAACATTTTTTTTTATTTTAGTTATTTTACTCATTAATATTTAGATTTTTAGAATGTCAGGTGACAGAAAAATGATGTTAAATGATTTCAATCAGTGGTTTATTGTTGTTTCTTCATACTACATTGTATCATGTTCAGATTTTTGTTAAATTTAGATTTTATTCAATGTTAGCAAATATCTAAATGACAAAAAAGAGGAAAATTCAATGAAAAATGATAGTAAATGCCATGGTTGACTTGGCTTTCTTCCAGGATTTGACACAGGGTGTCTTTTATTTTGAAAGGAACTTTCTTTAGTCAAAAGTAAATTAAGTTAGAAATGATTAGATAAATAAACAAAACACTTATAATTCAATTAATGCAATATTTAAAAGATTCATTGTGTAAATAAATGACTTAATGGCCACAAAAAATAAATAAAGTATATTTTTCTAAACATTGAGGTGATGGTTTGTGGCTCTCAGGGGGTTTTGGTCAAAAAGAAAATGATCTTTTAGCGCTAAAGGTTACAGACTGACCTAGAGACCCACGACACTCAGAAAAATGCAACATCATATAAAGTGCTCTCGGATTAAATAGGACAGAATAAAGCAAATTAATAATTAATTAAAACGGTTAGTTACTTCATTTTTCAGGTCCTTCATAATAACATCAAACTGTGGCATAGTTATGAGCTTTGAAAGCTCTGAAATTTGGAACTTTTTTGTAGAAAGTTCCAAGTTTCCATGTTTAAACTATGTCATTTGAATTGTTTTGTCTAAAATTAAGAAGTTTTACAAATACCTGGATATACCTCAATGGTCAGTGTGGACCCCATTAAAAATGGGTTCTGTCTGTGGTGGTCCCACCTGTTTGATTCTGTCGCCTCACGTCTCTAAGGTGTACAAAACTGCTGTCCACACCAGAATTTGTATTTATCCTTTTAATGATGAACCAATTTACAACATGCCTGGCAGAGCAACAACACACCACCTTACAATAGAACTAGAGGTCCTTTTATAGCTGGGGCCCGTTTCAAGAAGCAGGTTTTGTTGGAACTCTGAGTTCGTGAACTCCAAATTCGGCAAAACTCTGAGTTTTCGGTTCCAGAAAGAGGGATAACTCAAACCCGGGAAAGTGGGCGAAACCAAGCCCGTTCCAAGAAGCAGGTTAAGCTGAACTCAGAATAAATCACTATGGTAACTGAGTCTGTGAACGAAACCTGGTCGGTAGCAGGTTTTCTTCAGGAAACTTAGAGTTCTCTGAGGTCTCCGCCCCTTTTTAAAGTGAAAGATGATCAAATATGAGTTCCTCATGAACATTTTGAGAACATTCACGTTAGAGACGTCACGTTTTCACCACTCAGAAACCAAAATGACATGTTCATTCATAGAGGATCATGTAGAGAGGAGGCTGGATTAATCCAGAGGAAATGTTATTTACGACGGTAGAGGATTTGGAGGACACGAGTCGACTGACTGCAGTTTCCTGATTCATTTTTATTTCAGCGATATTATAAATAGTGAGTTTTTCCAAGGACTCGCTATTAAAAATACCGTTTTCTTTTCCTTATTTTAAACCCTTAACAATAGGAATAAAGGAATGTCAAACGCCGGAGAACTATCTGGACTGATCCACCGTCCTGTACTTGCGTCAGGCATTAGCTCAATTGACAGCAACGCTGCCTCCCACCGCATAGATAGCGAGTTCGACTCCCGGCAACGGAAAGTTATTTTTACGTTTAAAAAAATTCGGCGAATATTTTTTAAGTCTTGACAATTAAAATTAAATAAATACTTTTTTAACATATGCCAGGCAGCTACAGTTTCTTTTTAGCGTGCAGTGATATCTGTGTGTGTAGGTGGGGGGGATCACGGAGATTACTTATTAGATTGGTAACAGATCAAAAACCACTCCTTACTCAACAAGAGACAAAATAACCTTCCTGACATTATTTATTCATTATTAGAAATGATTCAAATAACTGCAGATATTTTCTCTCTGTTCTACCGCTGCAGCTGTGTTGCTTTTCTTGCAGTAAATATTCTCCTATAGTCGCATATGCTTGAAGTAACTTATCAATTTCCCTCGCCGGAAGTACGGTAACTCAGATGTTTGTCCCCGTTGCCATGGTGAATCGTGCTGTCTTTGCTCCATTGATCAGGGCTTTTTATGGTCGCGACGCTCACACCTGATTCTGGTTCTGACAACTTCAAGTTGATTGAATCAAACATTTTCAGCTGTTCTGGAACCGAAAACCCTGAGTTTGAGAATTTTGAGTCCAGTGACTCTAAGTTCAGGTTTGAACTCTAAATTTGTTGAACCTGCTTCTTGAAACGGGCCCCTGGTCCTCCTCCTCCTCACCAGGTCAACCCAATTAGCAATCAAATAAAAACATTTTGACAGAAACAACATCTAGCATAAACAAATAAAGGCAAAACATTTGTATACAGCAAAATGTAGAAAGAAAAACACTCAAACAATAATATTCAAACAAACAATTCAAACAGAAATATTATTTGGAATTTAGAACAGGCCTGTCTAAGTCAACTAAATCATTATGGGGTCCACTGAAAACCAGGAAGTGAATAAAACACTCAACAAAAAGCACAAAGTAATATAAACAGAGGAAGGGTGTTCTCACTGGAATAGTTAGATACACTTTTAATGTGTCCACCCACTAAAAGATTCTATAACAATTCCCATGAAAAAGTGTCAGATGAAAATAATATTATAGGTGACTTGATAATGTCTTGTCACAACGTCACTCATCTTTTTGTTCTGACGTGTGTTGTACACAACATGTGTGTTGTTTTATGCGACACCAGCACTAAGCGGCTGAGTCAGCCTGGATCTGGGCTGATGATGCAACAATGCAACAGCAAGAGAGACCACAGGCGGATTATAGGATGTGGTGTTCAGGGTTGCCCCAGAAACCAGCAGCAATTACTGATTTGTAAAAGAAGAAATGTTTTACGATTTTTTTTTTCTTTAAAAAATCTTTCAGAAAGCTGTCTAGAACTCTTTAGCTTTAAAAAGCTTAAAGAAATCTCTGATTTTTGTATTATGGGGCGGTAAAAAAAAATATATATATATATATATATATATATAAGTAGTGGACCAAATACTTTCTTGTTAATAAATATGATAAATATAAATCTGTTGATTAACAAATGAAGAGGATTCTTACTTATTAATTTTCGTATTATTTTAATAACTCTTTGATGAATACAATCTTTTTAAATAAGAATATTTAGATTATTGTTACGGATTAAAATAAATGACTTGTCTGTGGATGTTTTGAAATTTGATTACATCATTGATATTAATAATCCTTTATAACTTGAATCTGTTATTGTAGAGTATAAAAATTTGATATTAAGTCCTGAACTGGATATTGATAATTCATGTAGAGAAAATGGTTGGGTCAGGGTGGGATTATATAAGTTCGCTTCCTCCCACTGCCTTTCAAGCGATCTAGATGTAATTCACTGTTTTTTATTTATTTATTTTTTCATGTACTATTCCTGATTGCTTGAAATAAATCAATTCATTCATTTAATGTGATAAACCAGTACTATTTTTTCTATTTTCTTTAGTTCTATGTCCCTTCAGGGCAGAGGTGTGCAAGCTATAGCTAAACTCTTGGGCTATATACCTCAACTATTATATCTAAACTGGAATATATCATTAATTATCCTTAATAATGTTTTATTTCCCTGTAACTCTGTTTTCTTGACGTTCATGTTGTGTTTTCTGAGTTGGACAGTCATTTTTCCGATGGCACAAATGGAACAAAAGCCACAGTTTTGAAATAAAAATTCAAAAATGTTCTGTTTTAAAGTATATTTTCTATAAAATTAAAGCATGTTTTCATCCACATTCCATGGTATTTTTTTTCTTATGAGTTAGATTAGCAAAACTCGCCCTAAATTTGCTCCTGGTCCGGCCTTTTGGTCAAATTTTAGAACATTTTGTGGCCCATAAGTCAAAAATTTCCCTTCTCCTGCCTCTGGGGCTCCATGTTGATCACAGGAAGATACATGTTGTTTTCCCCTGGAAAAATATCTCAGTCAATGGAATGGAATTAATGTAATTTAGTAATTCTTTATTTTCTAAAGAACAATGTCAGAGTGATATCAAAGTGTTTATTTTTATTTAAATGTTTTAACTTTAGACCTACAGAGAACCTGAACTAAATCTACTGATTGTTAACAGGTTTCCCCTTAACTGTTAATTCAAGTGTGGATCAAAAATGTATTTCCAAAGTCATTCATTAATGTTTGCAGTGCTGTTGTGTTTTTGTTTTTACATTTATACGATTGATTTTTTGCAGATTGATTTTTCTTTTTTGTGTGTCTGCAAAAAAACTAAATTTTAGACTTCACAATTCCTGATAATTACATGACAAGTTTTTAAAAGTTGAATTTTCTTCATTGTTTTGTGTGCAACAGTAACCTTTGCAAAAGTGTGAACTGTTTTGCATAAAACGGCAAATAAAAGCAATAAAAAAGAAAATAAAGACTCAACACTGATTGAGGTGTTTTGTGTCGGCGTCTGTTTTAAGAGTTAGAAGCCAGCTTTAATCAAATCAAGTAAACAGAAAATCCTCCCTCATGCATCATTTCACAGCATCAATCCATCCTGCAGTAATTAAAGTAATTTACTGACTCCGCCTCCTCCTCATCACTGTTACCATCCGTCCCGCCGTGCAGCTTTTTATGAACACACTTCAGCTGCTGCCACTCTGCTGGCATTGACATGACTTCACGTTTACAGCACCGCTCTTTAAATTTAAAGATATAGTTCCTAAAACTGTTAGAAGTGTTTTAGTGACTCTGTGTTTATGTCTGATAAAAGGTTTGTGCAACAGAGAAGTGTCTGCACCTTAAAAACTGTGAAACTTCACAATATATTGAGTCTAAAAACTTCTCCAGATCTGCTGAAGCCTTTTTGAGGATGATGATGATGATGATGATGATGGGTTAGTCATTTGACAGCTCAAGTGTTTAACATTCTCCTATGAGTCACTGCACATCAATAGAATCCTGACTTTTCTCCTCAGTGACATTCTTCCTGTGCAGTTTACACACAAACCTTTAGTCGCCTCTGCTAACTGGAACCAAAGAAACAGTGTTTTGGGGTTTTTGCCCTGACATTATTAGGGTTTTAGGGTTTCCCTGAAAGGACTTTGAAGTAAAAAGAAAAAAATTGAAGTAAAAAAAAAAGAAATTCTGAAAATGTAATTAAATAAATGGTTAATAACTTGTGCGCACAAATTAGTTAAC
>NC_050526.1:17925707-17927374 GCF_002922805.2 Oryzias melastigma
AAAAAAATAAACTCAATTTTGAGATTTTTTTAAATTTTATTTTAATTTTTAGAAAAAAACATTTTTTTTTAAATTCTGACTTTAATCTCAGAATTCTGAGAAAAAAAGTCAGAAATTTTCATGCTGTTTTTTTTTCCAGTGGCCCTAATCCTTTTCTGTAGGAGTGCACCAGTTAGGAACAAGGTAAAAAAATGTTTACTTCAATTTTTAGAGAATTTTTTTTCTCTTTAGTTTTTTAGAAAAAAAATTCTTGTGCACACCAGTTAGTAACCAAAAAAAAGTTTTACTTTAAATTTTAAGAAAAAAACATTTGTTTTTATTTTATTTTTAACTCAACGTTCATTTACGGGCTCTGTAGGGTTTAGTTAAGCATTGATCTATTTTTGAAGCTAACTACTCACCTAAATTCAAAAACCTTCTGATATAACTTGCATTCTGTGATTAAAAAAGGTTTAATCTGTATACTTGCGTTTCATCCATGGTTCCACCAAAACATATGCCAACAAAGCAGCAAACTGACCTTTGTCAACAAGGCGCCAGTTCCAGTGTAAAAGTGCATAAATGCATGTTTCAAGCTATCATGTCCAAATCGATTTCACGCAAGTTTCTACGATCGTTTCCAGGCTCTACGTACAAAAGGAAAGCACTTTGAAAGTCAAATCAGGTCGAACTTCAACCAATCAGGGACTCGGATTCGGTGGTGATGGTTGGATGGCGTCCCTTTAAATCCATGGTAGCGCCAACCGTCTGAAAATTAAGCATGGAGAACAAATTATTAATAGCGGTTTGTACCCAACTGTAGCTATGAAATAAAGTCTTTCATCGGAATAAAACTGTGAAAGAAAAAGCCGAAAGAAAGATTTACAACATTTCACAACTTTAGGTGGGGGACATGTACTAGTTAACAGTAGAAAAAGAAGAAGTAGCCCCTCCCTGCTTGTCTAGTGTGAACACCGTGGGTTAAAACCTAACATTAGCATGCTCTTGAACATGCCTGCTGTGTGTGTACCTTAACAGAAAATATCTCTGAAGTAAATTCCATTCAGTTCAGCTTGACTTTTTTTTTTTTTTTAGTTCTTATGAGTTATTTGACTTATCCCAGTTTACTTGTCCACAAGGGGGCACTTTGGGCCTTTGACACAAAAGCATTGAGGACTCATTCAGGTATGTACTGGTTAGACTCTGTACCTTATCTGTGAAAATGCTCAAGTGTTTCTGGATGATCATGGTTCCTACAACAATTTACATCAAAAATCAATATCACGTCCAAAAATGGTGTTAAAAACATAAAAAAAAAACATTTTCAGAATAAAATACAAATTACATGTACTGCAATGGGTGGGTAAAAGTAGTAGTGCTTTATTTTAGTATTAGTATTTATTTGTTGGAGTCTTTAAATCTTTTAGAGCTGTAGCTGACTTCTTGTAGTCCATCTCCTGAGGTTTCATCTTCCTCACCAGCAGTCTTTATAGTTCATAACCCCTTGATGCAAGGGTGGAATTAGCCGTTTGGGGGCCCCCGGCGAGCAGCACCGTGGGGCCCCCCTGCAGTGGTTGTATTAAACATTTAAGTCAAGT
The DNA here is from genome assembly GCF_002922805.2 of Oryzias melastigma. NCBI lineage: Eukaryota > Metazoa > Chordata > Actinopteri > Beloniformes > Adrianichthyidae > Oryzias > Oryzias melastigma. The sequence goes on from NC_050526.1 coordinate 17,927,285, forward strand.
TTTTGTGGGTCTCGGTCCCTCCTGGTAATCAGCCTGATACCTGCCACCTGCTTCCCACAGCATTTAAGCCTTCTCCTCCCCTTCCTCCTC
>NC_050526.1:17927450-17935016 GCF_002922805.2 Oryzias melastigma
ATAAACATGAATATATGAGAGTGAAGTTTTGAGAAATAACGTAAATATTTTACAAAAACAAAAAGTTCTAAACTTACTTAGAATTCTTTTGAAATAAAATCGTAATTCATTGAAAATAAAGTTCTAAATTTACGAAAAATGTAAAGATAGATTCTTGAGCAGTTTCCTCCGTTGTCTTCCTGTGTTTTAGGAATTGTGTCAACACATTTCTTGCTTTCTCTTTGGCTTTTATTTTAGAATTTTTTATGTAGTATTAAGCCTGGGGCCCCCAAGGTGTTGGGGGGGGGCAGGCAATCGCCTACCCTTGCCTTATGTTCAGTCCGCCCCTGCTGTGATGCCTGTATTTATTTTCAGCTATTAAAAAAAACTCTTTTGTTTTTGCTTTCAGGTAGACGATAAGTTGATTTTATGGAGCCAAAGTGGTTTGATGCTTATTTGGATCGATGGGCGTCAAACGGTTGTAATCCTCACTACATCCATTCACATCCGTTCTTGTTAGCTTTTTGGTTTCTCTGGTTATATTTTGATTTTATCATGTTTAAGTTCAATTTTTATTACTTACTAAATAATTCCAAAGCAAATCCGGCCAAATCTTTTCAACACTTTGACCAAAGATGCCATGACTTATATTGGCAACTATATAACAAATAAAGATATTTTTTCACACTATTGGGACTAATTGAGTACTCATTTATAGTACAAGAAAATAAAAAAGTACAAGATCCCAACTGAAGTTAGCTTAAAGTATATGTTGTGTGGGTCCGATGAGGCTTGAATGTCATAAGATGATTTGACGGTTTGACAGCATCCGTAACCCTCTTCAATTTGGCTGGATTTGGAGTCTTACTCTGGGCATTACTTTAGCTTTGGACAGCTTGCCATCAGCTGCTCCCACATGTTAACTTTCTCACTGGATCTGGTGCTTAAAAAACAGATGTTTAAAAAAATAAAACGCCAGTGGAATCTTAGAAAATTATCAGTGGAAATCCAAGAATTTACCAATTGACCAATAGGAATCCAAGGTCTACAGATGTCCAAATTCCACTTCATTAGTGTGAATACAGATGCAGTTAAAACTGCATTGATCTTGAGTGCATTATTTGAATAAATACAGTGGGTTGATTATGAAGTTTATGAAATTTGATTTTAGAAACTTATATTAAATTGCTTGGAAATTCACTCCCCCCTGCATCTTTCCAATAGATTGTTAACTAGTCTGTGGTGCAGTCATAGCGCGCTTGTCTCCAAACGCAGAGTTACTCAGTTCTTCATTTTTTGACCCAGGGTGTCATGAAGCCCAGGACCTGGCCGGTTTAATAAATATATGTATTTGTGGGGCTGTCACTTACGTTTTGCAAAATTAAAAAAAACTTGTACTAGTTACTGTTTTCTTATTATTATAATTATTATACCATTATAAATGTACATGTTTTATATTTGATGTATGCCCATTAAATTTTTATTTGCCAAAAGTCTCATGGCAATTTCCCTTATTATTCTTTAATATAATATTTAAAGAAAAAAGTAACACGACACTCGGTATCGATATTGACGATACTATGTAACGACTTGGTATCAAATTAATACTTACATTTTCAGTATCGTCCACCCCTAATAAAGTGTTTTTTTTTTAACTTTATGCATTAATTAAAAACAAAACAGGATTGGTAATGTCAGAAGTGCGAGGATGCAATGGTTTGCTGTTTGAAATTCCTCTCCTGCCTCCCTACATTCACCCATCTTTATGGTAGTTTATCAAGAGCAGGGGTGTCAAACTCAATCACACAGGGGGCCAAAATCCAAAACACACCTTAGGTCACGCGCCGAACAGGATGAAGATTTATTGGTCACTCTAAAACTACATTTTAAAAATTTAAAACCATAACTTTTTAACATAATCATGAACTAAGTATATAGCATTACCTGCGATAATGCTAGTGAGAATACTGTAAGCTGAATTTGGTCGCTGAAGCTGAAATCACTGAAGCTAGTAGCCAGCGAAAATGTTAGCTAAATGCCAAATTAGCCTTGAAAAAACAAACAAGCAAACAAAAAAACTTAGGTTGCCCAATACAGCTAGCTTGTAGCTGAAAAAAATATCTAAACTTCAAAATAACCTAAATAACTGAAAAAAGCCAAAATTAGAAAAAAAACTGCTAGCACGTAGCTTAAAATACTAGCTAAACTCCAAAATAGCCTATAGAATTACCAAAGGGCCAGATCCGGCCCCCGGGCCTTGACTTTGACACATGAGATCTAATGGTTTCATCTTCTGAGCTCCTATCTTTATGGTAGTTTATTGAGAGGATGGAGGACAATAAATGTCTGATTTCTGTTGATTCTTTCACTTTGGGGTGCAGGAGCCTTGCTCAAAGGCAATCAAAGTCCTGGATTGTCCTAGCCGTCCTCCGTAGTCTTTGGCCCCGCGAGCTGCGCTGAATCTGACGCGTTTTCGCATTTCCTGCGCAGCGCTGCCACAGCCGCGCGGTGGGGGAGTGGGGGCGGCAGCAGGAGCGGGGTTTGTGTGTCCGCGGGAAGTTCCACGCAGCAGCAGCAGCAGTGGATGAGAGCAGGCCCCGCTGCGGGACTGTTTACCTCCCCGCCCCTGCTGCGGCACACGCCAGCCGCCGTCTGCTCGCAGCGGTCCGAGCTCGAACATCTCTGAGGAGCCGCTGCTGCCGGCAGGTATCCGGACCCCCCCACGGACCCCCCGCGTCAGAAAACAATGTTTTGACTTGATTTCGGTACCCTTGAAGCAGTTCATGTTTCTTCCGCGCACTTTTAAGGAAGGCTCCCCGGGCTGACGGGGAATTTCCAACACGTTCGTCTCTGAAAAAACACACAAGAGTTCGCGTCGGAACCGAACCACCAGTTGAACGGAACCTTCCGCGGCGAAAACGAGTGCCGGCGCCATGGTGGTCTTCAACGGACAGCTGAGGATCAGGATCTGCGAGGCTCTGGACCTGAAGCCCACCGCCTGGTCGCTGCGCCACGCCGTCGGCCCGAAGACCCAGACCTTCCTGCTGGACACCTACATCGCCCTGAACGTGGACGACTCCCGCGTGGGGCAGACCTCGACCAGGCAGAAGACCAACAGCCCCACGTGGAACGACGAGTTCACCACGGAGGTGCACGACGGCCGGAGGATAGAGCTGTCAGTCTTCCACGACGCGCCCATCGGCTACGACGACTTCGTGGCCAACTGCATCATCCAGTTTGAGGACATCCTGCACAACGGCAAGCACCTGGAGGAGTGGGTGAGTCACGCGCGTGGCATCAGTGCGCCCGCAAACTGCCCACTTCAGGAGCAAAACACAAACCAGCTGAGTCAGCAGTTTGTCCAGTCATGTCACAGAAGCCTCCTCAGCTGTTTCCCTGTTATTCCTGCAGAAAAGTGCATTTAAACAAAGAGGTTCAAAGCTGATGGATGCAAAGAGTTTTAGTTCAATGAATATTTCATGAGGGGAAATACACAGATTGCATTTTTCTGCAGTGTTGTGACTGCAAACAAACTCTCCTTTGGAGTTTTAAAAGAGACAACAGTGATTAAAGAAAGAAAAAAAAAACCTCCCCCAAAAATGGACACTGGAGCAGAACCAGATGCACAAACGTTGTCTAGATCAAAACTTTTCTTGTGAGGGCCACATAACTGTTTTCTTCTCTGATGGGGGCGGGGTCTTTTGTAGGTTAACAGAAAAGGGGAACATTCACAGCCTAAACTAAAGATTTTTGGTTTTCCAGAAAGCCACACATAGCCACATTTTAAATAATTAATTGCTGTAATTTTCACAGAAAAAAATAATACTAAAACATTTTAAAGACTAGATATTAGCATTACCTGCAATGGATTAATAGCTGAAGATGCTTAAATTGATAGCTAAAAAAAAAACTCAAATTAATAGCTGAAAACGCTGAAGCTGACGGGTAGCTATAATATTAGTGAAGTGCAAAATTAGGCGAAAAAACAAAAAAAATCTAAATTAGCCAAAGCAGCTAGTATGTAACTGAAATATTAGCTAAATTTCCAATTAGCCTAAAAAACTAGAAAAATGTCTAATTTAGCCCAAACAGCTAGCTTAAAGCTTAAATATTAGCCAAACTCCAAATTAGCCTAAAACACTGAAAAAAGCCTAAATTAGCTGAAACAGCTAGCGTTTATCTGAAATGTTTGCTAAATGCCAATTAGCCTAAAAAAACGGGAAGAATGTCTAATTTAGCCAAAACAGTTTTGGGGGTTGCACCAAATGTGGAGGAGGGCCGGATCTGGCCCGCGGGCCATAGTTTGGAGACCCCTGGTCTAAATTAGTGGTTAATTTTATAATAAAAGTCATTAACTGAGATTGATTTTAGGTTTTATGCTAAATGTGATGCTTGTTCAGGAACACACATTTTTATGTGCATGGTGTTCACACTGGGCAAGCAGGGATGGGCTTCTTCTTCTTTTGCTATTGTTAGAAAATGTTGATTCAGTGAAATATCACAATACTATATTCTGCAATACTTGTATTGATTTAATTGAAGGTTAGCTCTGAAGCTACAATCACACCGACATCGGAAACTTGCGTTTAAGCGACTATTTCCAATGAAACGTCTATGGAAATGCGTTCAAAACTCATGTTCGTCCATCACTACGGACATTTTTAAGACACTATTTGGGCTCTACTTACAAAACGTGTTCATTGAACATGTTGAAATTTGAATTATTTGCGCTGAAATTCCCTTTTCTCAGCTGCAGAATCCACTGTAATTGTGCTAATTGTGTAGTTCGAAGAACATGTGTTATTTTGTTGTCGCCGGAAATTTCCCCGATGTAAAAGGGTTAAGATACTGCCAAGGTGATACTAAAAATGATTATTTAAAAGCAAACGTACTTTTCAGGGTTCCAGTTGGGTCTTAAAAAGTCTCAAAAAGCATTAAATTTAATAATTTGGAAATATTACCTTTAAAATCCTTAAAAATGTTTTGAATTTTTATATCTAAACTAAACAAAATATGCAGCTTGAAATTTCCCAGTTTCCCATTTCATGTCAAAAATTCAATTTTTTTCAACTAAGACTATTTGATCAAATAACTTAAATAAACTAAAAAAAACAATGCTATGTATTTTCTGAGCGCTAGCAGATACACGCTAATGTAGCTGACCAGCGACTATTGATGACATCATTGAGTGGGAGTGTCTGAATATGAAGACACTACTTCTCCATAACTCTCAGTTTTGAGGATTGAATGTAGGGGTAGGGAGAAGAATTCAGATTCAACCTTTATTTAGCTATATCTAATATTCGAATTCTTCCCCTACGGCTTCTTCCTACCTCTACATTTAACCCTTCAAATGGAGGGTTATGGAAAAGTAGTGTCTAGCAATTCGGGTGTTACTAACCCTCCATGACATTATCAATAGTCGCCGGTCATCTATGTTAGCGTGTAGCTGGCCGGCGCTCCGCAAACACATGGATAGATAGATGGATAAGGTTTATTCTGGACTTGTAGTCTCAAAAGTGAACAGGAGCAGGATACCAATCATTAAGGAGTACACATTAGTGCTGCCACAAACTATTATTTTAGTAGATTATTTTTCAGATTAGTCAACTATTCGAGTCATGCGGAAAGTTGATGTAAAGCACAGACCTTAACCATCATTAGGTTTAAACTAACTAAAAAATAGATACATATCATTACCTGTGATAATGCTAGTGTGAATGCTGTAAGCTGAATTTGGCCACTGAAGATGCTAGTGCTGAAAGCTGATGATGCTAAAATTGATAGCTAAAATCACTGAAGCTAATAGCTGAAATCGCTGAAGCTGATAGCCAGCTAAAATATTAGTTAAATGCCAAATTAGCATAAAAAACTGACCAAAAATCCAAAATTAGCCAAAACAGCTAGCATTTAGCTAAAATATTAGCTAAACTCCAAGTTAGTCTAGAAAACCTTAATAAATGCCTAAATAGTCCAAAAATGTAACATAATACCATTATAACTTTCCACTTTACTAAACTCCAAATCCATATAATATAAAGTAACAACTAATCGAATATTAAATTAGTTGTAGACTACTTTAACAGTCGATTAGTCGTCAATTAGTCAGCCCTAGTACTCATACATTGACAAGGTTACTCAAGATGACTAAAAAGATAAATAAGTAAAAATACAATATTAAAAATCTACAGAAAAATATTCAAAATAGTTGAAAATATATTACTTAAAAGTACATAATGTCAATTTTATAACTTTAAAAAGTCATGCAAAAGCAACTTTGACCTGATTGGTCAAAGTCAGATCTGGCTTAACTTTCAATGCGTGTTCAATGGCCGTGCGTTTTGTACGTAAAGCCCACAAGCGGTCTTTAAATGTGCAAACCTGAATGCAAGAGCTTCAAATGTTGAATGCTTGAACACACACTGAGGGCAGTTTGAATGTAGCTTCTGTTAATATTTATACTCCAAACGGCTTGTGTAAAAATGAGTCTGTTGCTATTGCGCTGTGCACTGGAATTATTCGTTGTCCTGACCCTGATTACAATCCCAGGTTATGGGTGCCAAACAGCGACATACCAGCTACCATTATTTTTCCACAGGGAGTTTTCAACCCACAATCCCTCAGGTTAATCTAAAACTGTCAATGAGCTTTTTTTTTTTTGTTTTCTTTGATTGTTTGAAAACTATGTTGTATTCAGTAAGAGTTATACTTTTAATATGTTTTTGTAGTAAAGCAATTCAAGGTTTAAATTCTTGAACTTCATATGTAATTTAGCTTCTTTTTAACATTATTACATAGTTTAAAAGACCAGCCCATCCAAACATGGCAGTTGGATTAAAGAAAAAGGTCAAATATACCACAAAGTTCATAGTTGACCTAAAAAGAAAGGTCAAGTTTAAGAAAGACTATATTATCTACCAAACAAGCTTGAGTTTGAATTCAGACCAAACGTCTGAAGCTTCTTAAGCAATAACTGCATTATTCATCTGTTTTTAACAGAAAAAAAAGGAAGTGACAGAATGTCATCAGCGGGCAAGTACCTAACTTACCAAACACTGTATTGGTAGGACACTTTCCACAAGGACTCAAGCTTGAGCTTGTTCTGTGTCTAATCAAATATTAGATCAACAGACGATGTCATTCTGCTGCAACTGAAGAGCTTCTGCAATTTCCTGGTGAGTAATGCTAACGTAAGCTAAGGGAAGACGTCTCCCATGTGATGTCTCTCAAGCACTTAAAGTCTAGAATGCACCACTGTTACATTTCTTAACCCTTTTTTGGTGCCACATACCTTCAATCTTTGATCTAAAGAGGGGATTTATTTATAATAGTAATAGTCCTTAGTAATGGTTTTCTTTAAAATGTGTCCAAATTTGACGATTGTCAAGCTGTGCATCCAATGTAAGATCTTACTAAAAGTAAAGTGAGGAAAAAAAAGGATCTAGACTTACAGCAAAAACAGTTTTATTACTATTCACGAAACTGCAACACAAATGTATCAGAAGCTTTAGGCCAGGGGTCTCAAACTCGCGGCCCGCGGGCCATCTGCGGCCCGCAGGATGATGATTTGCGGCCCCCGTCTTCATA
>NC_050526.1:17935041-17935852 GCF_002922805.2 Oryzias melastigma
TTTAGCACTGGTGCAACCACAGATGCACTGACTTTAACCACACAAGTGAACGTTTGACCTAAGCGTTTCATGAGTTACATAAACTTCATGATCAGAGCATAAACTTTTCTACCACAGTAGTTGTAAATAAGAAGAAAGAAATAAAGATCACTGAGGTTTAGGCAACTCCAGATGCAGAAAAAAATCACTAGTGCGCAATAAATCAACATCACAATATCAGCTTATATACAATATGTTTATGGCAAAAGACGCCATAAACTACGATAAACTTTTAGATCTTTACAAACATGCAAATGCATAGACACCATTATGTTTTTTTCAAAAACCCCAAGTGCACACAACTGACATTGTTCTTAATTGTCCATGTTAGTTTTAGATAGTACAACCAGAGAGGTGTGAGATAATTACAGTATCATTCATGTTGACTTTTATTTAAATAAAACATTTGCAGTGGAATGGAAATGTTGTATTAGCTGTTCTACTATTTGCTCATGTATTTGTTCAGTCGTATCGTCATCGCATTGCAGCATCTATTGTTGTTTTGGCATTTACTGGGGCTCTTGAGCTTATTTGAGCTAGTGCTACAACTACATGCTAGCTATTTTAGTGAATTTGGGTTTTATTCACTTCTTTAGGCTAATTTTTAGTTAAGCTAATTATTAGCTATATGCTAGCTGTTTTGACCACTTTTCAGTTTTTTAGGCTATTTTGGAGTTTAGTTAATGTTTCAGCTACATGCTAGCTGTATAGGCAATTTTTTCCCCAGTTTTTTTGGAGTTGAGCCAATTTTCAGCTACGTGCTAGCTATTTT
>NC_050526.1:17935887-17938354 GCF_002922805.2 Oryzias melastigma
AAATGACGGGGTTTATTGTGGTTTTTCTGGCGAAATTTCTTTGGCGGGATGGATTTGGGTTCGGTTCGGGAGCTTTTAGTCACTTGTTGAAATGCGTTTAATGGGATGATCGGGCGGGAGAGGAGGGTGACGCGACACTCGACTGTAATCATTCACTCGTCGTCATGGGATTTACAGCCTGATAATGATAAAACACAAATAGGATCACCGTTGGCTCGTGTTTGCAATAATCAGCCACGTAAAGTTACTATATTTTCAACTTTTTTTTAAAATCGCCGGCTTCTTCTGCGAAACCACAGCCGTCATTCTGGTACAATAAGCTCACGGCCAGCTGCTAGTGCCACCTCGTGGTAAACATATTACACAACTTGTGATCACATCAGTGCCTCAAGTGCTGTTTATTTGTCTGACTCTTATCATTTCGTCCTCAAAATCTCTTTATTTTCCACATTTTCTGTTCAATTTCAGCACAGATGCACAATCCCATCTCAGCTCATGCCAATAATGTCATACTTTATTGAATAGATATTTTAGACATTTTTTCCCACATCCTTCCTAGTTTATTGTATTTCACATTGGTCTTCAGTTCTTTTAATGTTCATCTGAAGTAAAGCTGCACTGAAAAGAAAGGATGATGAAGGCAGAAGATAATTGGGATCCAGTAAACAATTGTAATGAATACCTTAAAGGGCCTTAAAAAGTATTGAATTTTGAAATCTGAGCTTAAAAAGTGTGCTGTTTAAAACCTTTCTGTTTTACATGTCTTGTTGAAAGTAACAATGTTTAAGCATTTTTTTAAGATTATTTAAATCAAATAATGTAAATAAATAGCTGCAGAGCTAGTTGTTATGGACGAAAACACTCGATGCTCACTGCCGGTTTGAAAAAAGAAGTGCAATAAAGCCTCACAGAACAAACCACACACAACGGTTTTAATCTGAACTAGGAATAAATTAATAGAATGGGAAATAGGCAGACAATTTTTTTTAATTTTTTTTACATTGCATCCTAGAGGGGTTTAAATGTAACCAGAATAAATGTGTCAGAACCCTTTTAATGCATGCTTTTTTTTTTTTGCTCCACACATGAGTTTCACCAGGTCTCTCTGATTTTTTTATCTTTGCAGTTAGCCTCATTGCTGCTGGAGCCTGTGAGAACACCTGCAAATTTACCTCAATGGTCCACATCTCCTGGTTTAGACGGCGGTTAAGCGGCCCTCTACATTTTTCATTTTCAAGCCTGCAATGTAGAGCAACTCCACATCTTGTCATCCTTCACTGTGGACATGGCCCGTGTCAGGAGTCTGAAACTGGTCATCAGGATGAGATGAAATGTCCCGTGGCAACACAATACTTACCACAGCACCAACGTCCTCATTCCCTTAAGTCCAAAGAGGGTAAAGCAAATTAGAGAAGGCTAGAGAGTCTAAGGATAATTTCATAGAGGTATCTATTTACATTTTTAATTTTCTTCATTGACAAAGTAACATCCAACATGACAACTGTTTTTTTTTTTTTTTGAAAGACGGATTTTATTTAACANATGATGATGGAATGGAAAAAGAGGATGAGTGTCCGGTCACCCTCACACCCAGATCCACATTAAAGCAGCAGCACCCAGCTAACAGAACAGAACATGGTTACCCACAATGCACCTGTACAGTACAGCTTCTGCAGCAGGCAGGCTCTTTCCAATCACTTTATTAGTTTAATCATTTTCAACCTGTAAAGACTTTTCTTCAATATTCCAAACATCAAATAAAAATCTTTGACAATCCAGTTGATGAGAAGAAGCAGAGAAATCCATGAGAGTCAAAACGTGGAGGTTGTCCTTTAATGAGCATCTGATGAAGATCAGACTGAGCCCCTGTTATGCATACTATAACCATACTATAATCATATCAGTTTATCTATCTATAGATCTACGGTTTATACGTTTGATGTTGAAAGCTCATCCTGATGCTCCCCTATGCATATACCAGGCTAGGGACGAGCACCAGCAGGATTCTGGTTTGTGCCTTGTTGAGATTACATTTATCGGCGCTCATCCGGCGGCGGAGCGGAGTCCGACCTATACCCAACAGCGAGCGGCACCAGCGGCGGCGGAGCGACCGGGCTGTCATCCAGCACCAGGAAGCACCGGCGGTGGAGCGGCTAGCCTGTCATTTGGCGCCAGAAACCACCGGCGGTGGAGCGGAGTCCGACCTTCACCCAACGGCGAGCTGCACCAGCGGCGGCGGAGCGACCAGGCTGTCATCCAGCACCAGGAAGCACCGGCGGCGGAGCGGCTAGCCTGTCATTTGGCGCCAGAAACCACCGGCGGCAGAACGGAGGCCAACCTTCACCCAACGGCGAGCAACACCAAAGGTTGTGGATTATCCATTGGACCCTATTTGACCCACCCAGATCCTTCTACCTGGCAAGGTGCGCGATACGAAAAGAAGATGCCAGGCGGTAGAGCGGGTGGA
>NC_050526.1:17940005-17943641 GCF_002922805.2 Oryzias melastigma
ACTTCAGGATTTTTTTTTTCACTTTTTAGGCTATTTTGGAGTTTAGCTAATATTTCAGCTACATGCTAACTTTTTTGCTAATTAAAGCTTTTTACATTTTTTAGGCTAATTTGGAGTTTATCTAATATTTTAGCTTTATGCTAGCTGTTTTGGCTGAATGAAATGTTTCGTCAGTTTTTTAGACTAGTTTTGCATTTCACTAATATTTTAGTTTGTATTCAGCTTCAGTGTTTCCAGCTATTAGCTTCAGCATTTTCAGCTATCAGGACTAGCATCTTCAGCGACCACATTGAGCAAAAAGCATTCACACTAGCATTATTGCAGGTAATGCTAGTGTGAATGCTTTTTCTAGTTCATGTTGACTTTCATTTTAATATAACTGTTGCAGTGGAATGGAAATGATTTATTAGTTATTTTGCTATTAGTTTATGTATCACGAGTCACATTGTCATCACATCTATCGCTAATATCGCACATCGAGCAGCACTACTAACTAATGTCCTGTCCTCATCCTGCCTCTTTCAATACATACTTCACATGTATATATGTTCTGTATTGTATGTGGTAGGTCACTTTGTACAGAGTAAAGGTGAAGGGGCTAGTACTTGACATATGACAGGCTGCATTGTAAGACAAAGAAAACATCCTCTACGTCCACATTCTTCTAAAGGGCAAACTGATGTTGATGTGCTTGAGGGTGTTTAGGACTGTCCACTTCACCATCTGATGGACAGTAAATGCTACAGACTTCTATAAGCAAAGGTATACAGTCATTCTCTTATTATATCTACGTCACAACTGCCCTAATTGGTAGATGTCAGCTGTCTGCAAGCTTAAAACAGGCTATCTTGTACTTGAAATATCAAGATTTTTGACCAATCGGAAAACAGTTTTTCAACCTCCCCAAATTCTGCCCACCGGGAGCCAGTTAGTGCTGCTCAAGTCATGAGTGTGCTCTCTTTCACTGTTAGAATTTAGGTCAATAAGAGCATTGCTTGTGTGGACATTCTGCAGGAAGTTGCGTATCACCTGCACACCTAGTACTTTGCAGCATTTGCATGTGGTCAGTAAGCAGTCAGTACTCGCAACTTACCATCATCCGTACATCATAGCTTATATTATCCTTACAAATACTTCGCAATAGACCTTCCATGACCCTCCATGGACCCAGACAACTCGTTTGGGTCGATGCCACATATGGATGACTAATGCTTTAGCCACCAAAATAATGCTTTCCAAAGTGATGGAATCTTGGAGAGTCTCCTCCACTCAGGCTTGACCTTCAGATTCAGTCTACGCTTTTTCTCAGCAACAGAACTCCCTGACTTGCATTCATTTGTGGGCATAGCAACCTCTTCTAAAGTACTTAGAGGACCTAATGGGCAATAAAAAATATATTTATATGTTAAATGAATCTGACAAATAAACGACTTCTTGTGTTTAAACTCCTTTAAGCCTTTTTGTTGCATTATTCCAAAATTTGTGGCAAAAATATTTACAGTTTTGACTTAAATCCTTTACTCAACATTCACAAGAGTCGAGAGTTCATTTAGGGTCGAAACAAACTAAAAAAAAAACAGAAACATATGGTTATATTTGACAGCACAGTGTATCTTCTGTTACTTTTTTTCCTGTAACATATCACATAATTATATCAAGCAAACACTTAATTTCATTTTTTAAAATGATGGCGTGGAGAATCTTTTTTCCGTGGAATAATAAAAAACTTCATTTAGAATTTGCATTTTTGTTTATATTTCTGTTTTCTTTTTCTTGCCTGATCTGATTTAGCAATGTTGATTGAATTATAATCAATGTTTGGACATTTTTGGAAAAATCCACTTACCAAAAAATCTAAGTATATTATTTTCTTGGATTTTTTGTTAAGTTCTGCCTTTTGGCTCATCGTAGATTTGGTTGATATTTAGTCTTTACTGCATGTTTATTTATCCCTTCAAAAATATTGATTTTCTTGAAAGCTGTAGCATCTCTTCTGGAACAAAAAAAAGTATTTTAAGAACAGTCTTTGGCTCCGTTAGAGTATTAGTCAGCACATTTTTTGAAAAAATCTGTCATTCCTATTGCAACACAATTTACAGCACAGTGCTTGACTCATCTCCCATAATGCAGTTTGTGTTTCAAAGACAGATTAAAAAGTTGGCAATAAAAGCATAAGAATAATTAACATTCATGAAAATGTCCTAAATATTGAAGCTGTTTTGCCTTTACAAACATTTATATGTTGCCTTAAGACAATCTTGAGTCTTTGAGAGTGTGTTTTAAAAGTTTATTCACCAAATGACAAAGAGGAAACTATGATATAACCATCATAAATGTAAAACCTCTGCCTGAAGCTGATTTTCTGGGTTTGGCAAACTGTGGAGGACTGGAATTTTGCGTTTAGTGATGTAAGACACATTTCCATTGCCAGCTTTTTACAGCAAATCCAACAAGTTAGGAAGTGCTTAGTGTAAAAAAAAGGCTTTCAAGCTGCTGAGAAGATTAGATCCTTCTAGAAATACAGTAAAGCATCTTCAAGAAATACCAGTGGTATGAAGTAATATTCTTCTGAGTAGTAGACTTGGGTTGTACTATAAGGACATCCACACAAGAAAAATGTGTGCATTTGCAAGTGCAGAAAGAAAAGTGCAACGTTAACGTGTTCTTCTTGCAAAAATGAAGATTTTTGGTTATGAACATTATTTAACACTTATAGAAAAGCTGTAAAAAACGTTTGCAAAGAAAAACGCTTTTGGGACTGTTTTTTAGGTCTTTATACATAGCAACACAAACACACAGATCTACAACACAAATGTATTTACAACCTTAGACTTCTGACACAAAGGCAGAATCCAAATTCTACCCCTACATTTATTCCTCCAAGCAGAGAGATAAAGAAAAACAGTATCTCCAAATCTGGAAGTTACTACCGCTCGATGATGTCATCAACATAGACTGTATATAAGAATGGACTGAGCGAGCAATGAGGTCCCCCATTGGAAATACATTACTTCCTCTCCTCGCGAAAGTAGGCCGCCGCTTTCACCGTCAATTCCTGAAACGGATACCGCCATTCGCAACCAATCTCCAGCGATTGGTCCGAGTCATAGCTGAGTCATGGAATCTACAGGAAGTACTGTCGCCAATCAGGAGTGAGTTTATTGCAACCGTCCGCCTCTTTCCACGCCTCGACCACGAGACCGCGGATGTAAATAGCTTCTACTTTAATAACGGCGGCTCTGGAGAATCGTACAAGTCATTGTTGAAGCCTTTAAGGGAGAACCATTCCAACATTTGATTAAGTCATCGGTCCTTTGGGATTTACTTACATTTATTCCTTTTTGTCGAGATAAAAGGAGCATTTGGGTGACGCCGTGCCCGCCGTCCCCTCGTGCGCGGGCCGCAGCGGCCAGGTTAGAGTCTGATCAGATGCACGTGAGAAGCGCGTTAAGCGGTATTTAAAATAAATAACCATCCTAACAAGTGAACAGCCGGATCTTTTTTTTCTGTTTAAAAACACGACCAGGTTTCAAGTTTGTCTCGCGCCGACGTGATCATGCTGTAGTATCGCGAGACTGACAGGTGTGTGGGTGAGTAAATCTGGCGGCGCGTGAGTAGCTAAACAAACATTTCCAG
>NC_050526.1:17943944-17949454 GCF_002922805.2 Oryzias melastigma
CGGCTGCGTCTAATTCAGGCTGACGCTGGAAAATTGCGGCGAAGAAGAATCTTTGGTTGGTAATTTTATGCGCATATGCAACTTATCATTTATAAGCTACAATCAAAACAGTGAAATAAAGAAAAACTAACGTTAAACAAAGAAAAAAGTCCAAAGCACATAACCTCAGAGTGAAATCTATTTATACAGAGTAAATCTTCATCTAAAAATGTCGACAGCATGCTCCTCTTGTTGTTTTAAACTGCTGCATCGGTACATTCCATTGAGGAAAACAACAATAGGACAATGATTGGTACATTGTTGAATTGTAAAGTAGGTGTTAAAAGGTCTTCACGGACTGCACTGATAAAGTCTGCTCCCATTGGCTACCCGTCATGTGTCAATCAAACCCCCCACACGTTCGACGTCAGACCCACAAACGCTTATTGAGCCATCTGATTGGTCAATTTATAACTCTAATAACTTGTGATAATGGAAAAAAATCTTTAAAAAAAATAGGATTAGAAAAAAAAAGTTAATCAGAAAGCAGCAGAGGAAGAATGATTATTCTGACATATAAAATGACTGAGAAATAACTGTCTGTTTCTCAATGTAAGTCAATGGGACTTTGGCCTTTTTGAAACCCAGTGGTACTTCCTATATGGAACACGGAAGTAGGGGGGCTTGCTCAGTCCAGTTATTCTTATACAGTTTATGGTCATCAATAGTCGCCATCATCTACATTTATGTTTAGTTGCCAGCACTCTGAAAATACATAACAAAATCGGGTTTAGAACTTAAAAAAGTCATGCTAAGATTAAAAAAAGAATCATTACTTACATATAAATGTAAACTTCTTTCCTGGATCACCATTGTGGCAGAGGGATACACAGTAAGTCCCTATGGATACCCCTTAAAAACAATTTCTCAAATTAAACAAGTGAAAGAAACATAAAAACTAAAATAGCAAAACAATAGCACTGTTATATAAGGTTAAATGGTCACTAGACGAAAAATCATTACACCTCATATATAATTCACCATACCTGACATACTGCATAGAAATTTGGGGAAATGCTAACAAGAAATCAATAAATTCAATATTTGTGTTACAAAAACAAGCAATAAGAATCATTACTGGGAGTAAGTATCTGGATCCATCTACACATCTGTTTATAAAGCTAAAAATATTAAAATTTAAAGACTTAGTAAATTATTCCATATTAAAACTTATGTACAGAGCACATCACAAAAGTTTACCACATAACATACAAAAGAAGTTTGAAAAAAGAAAGAGCAATTATAACCTAAAAGGGCATGAAATTTTTAAAACCAATAAATTTAGAACCAAAATGAAGGAAAAAGGTGTTTCGGTGCAGGGTATAAGATTATGGAATACTCTAGAAAAATCTATAAAAGAATCTCATTCAATTATTACATTTAAAAAAACTGTGAAAAAACAAATGCTCACATCATATGAATCAAACAGTCATTAAAAACAGGCATAATGGGAAAGGAAGGAAAAAGAAGAGAAGGAGGGAAGAGGGGAAGGAAAGGGAAAAAAGAAAAGGGTTAAGAGGTATTTACTTTATTTGGTTATTGTATAAATTTATATATATTTCTTTTTTTTCTTCTGATTTATTAATATTATTATTTTTTCCCTACTATTTTTGGTGTTTGTTTCTTTGTTTCTTTTACTACTTGTCTATTCTGTTGCTTAATTTTGTTGTTGACTGAAATTATTTACCGACTTGGTTAAATGGGGCAGAGACGATACGTTTTTCTTCGTTCTGTCCCTTTACATTTTCATTTTTCAAAAACCAAGATTATTGTAAAACTCCTTTTGTGTGCTTTGAAAATGAAATAAAAATACTCCTACTATTTAAGTCACCCCTACCCATCCAAATGCCCCTACAATTGGAGGGGTAGAATTTGAATTTTGACAAATATTCTGTCTAAACAGACAAACCTTATGGCACCTTTCTCCTGTTGGTACCCAGTTGTCCCGCTCTTACCAATCATATTGGAAAACATTACACTGAATTATTCAGGATAGTCTTTTGTTTCTTGTTGTTATTTATTAAACTCCTGGATTACTTTACTGTAAGTCTATTAGATCAGTATGCCAATGTCCATCAAGCCAGACACCCTTTAAGATTTTGCATTGTATTTTACTGTATTGTATATTAACTGTGTTCTAGAATTAATCTGATTGTTTCTATACAACTAGCTAACAATCAGAAAACCTGAGCTTATTGTCACATTTTAACATTTATGTTGCATTCATACTGAATGCAATTTGTGCATCAAATTAACGTCTGCCGCCTCTCTTTTGACGCACGTCAAATTTACTGCTTGGTGCCGTTTAGCAAGTGCCGATGTTTCTCTGGACTTCATTCGTTACCACATCATGGAAAACATGATGTTGAGTGAGTAGCTGGAGTTTCTGTGTTTTTGAGGCGCTGGCAAGCCCGTTGCTGTGTCTGAGTTCATAAGATTACTCAGTCTCTCCTGGTGGGGTGTGGTTCACACCTGACTGCCGTTTTAAATGTTACATCTGTTTGTCTGTCGCCCAGTTTGAGCACCCGAGAGAAGAAAAATAAAAATAAAACTGGAGGATCTTATTATTATTTTTTTTCTCTATTAAAATGAGAAAAACACCATAACCCTGGGCTCTGACGGCAAGCGTTACAGTTCTGATGCGACCGCCAGTCTTTATGTAACTTTAAAAGTCTGAGAGGAACCTCCACATACGATCACATCCGACCTCAACAATCTGGCTCTCTGGTGCTCCAAATCTGTTCCGTTTGGTTCAAATTTTCGCAGAAGCTAGGGCCTTTAACAACTAATAAATGACGGGTTATGGTGTAAACCCACGTGAGTTCTGAGTTTCTCGAGGTCAACAGCAGAGCCTGTGGCTGCAGTAGCTAATAGGAGTCATCTGCTGTAGTTACACTGCTCCCGTGTCACATCAGAACTGTGACGTTTGCCGTGGGAGCCTGGGGTAAGTCCATGGAGCTAGAGCCATCGCGGTCGCTACAACGCCACCTGTGGTGGCTTTTGTGTTGGCAGGGTAGCTAGCAGCGCCGGCTAGCTCTGCAGGAGCTTTGGCGGTGGCTCTCGCTACACTGTCCACCGGGCGGCTAGCTAGCGTAGTGGGCTCGATTGCGCCAGCTCCATATACTCTGTGACAGGCTGGCGACCTGTCCAGGGTATATCCAACAGTAGTGCCATCACAAACGGTTATTTTAATAGTCGACTAATCACCGATTATTTTTTCCGATTAGTCGACTAATCGGGTCATGTGTGAACTGTATGTAAAGCACTGACCTTAACCATCATTAGATTTAAACTAGCTAAAATTTATATTTAGATACATACAATTACCTGCGATAATGCTAGTGTGAATGCTGTTAGCTGAATTTAGTCGCTGACAATGCTAGTGCTGATAGCTGAAGATGGTGAAATTGATAGCTAAAAACACTGAAGCTATTAGCTGAAAACGCTGTAGCTGATTGCCAGCTAAAGTATTAGCTAAACGCCAGATTAGCATAAAAAACTGAAAAAAGCCTAAGTTAGCCAAAACAGCTAGCAGGGAGCTGAAATATTAGCTAAATTCCAAAATAGCTTAAAAAACAAAAAATAAATTAGCCAAAATGGCTAAACCCAAAATTAGCCTAACAGAAAAATTCCTAAATTAGCCAAAATAGCTAGCATGTAGCTGAAATATTAGCTAAACTCCAAATTAGCCTCAAAAACCTTATTAAATGCTAAAATAGTCCAGAAAGCTAGCACAATGCCATTATAATTTTCAACCATACTAAAATCAAACTCCATGTAATATAAAGTGACGACTAATTGACCATTAAATTAGTTGTCGACTATTTTAATAGTCGTCAATTAGTTGACTAATCGTGGCAGCCCTACCCAACAGTAACCGCCACAGTTTCTGGCTATCTCTTGGCCCAAGCGGGTTGAGAATATTGATTAAAGTTCAAGACAAAAATCCTCGCATCGAGCCGCCATTTTGGTTTTTTTTGTCTACCCGGGGATTGAGTCACTGAAAACGTTTCGTGCCCAAAACTGTTTTGCTGCCCAGCTACAAGATCTCAGATTGCATCTGTGTATTTGACTAGAATTGAAACTCTACACCCCTGATGTGCGAATCGCATCCAGTATGAGTTCAGTATTGCACTTTCTGTTTTTGTCTGTCCTTCACACCTGCAGACTCTCCTATTTGATCATTTCATGCTTCTGTGGTGTTTACAGACAGACTGTGCTAAGAAAACATCATTTATTTAAGGAAATGACACAAATGTTTGACCTTCATACCACCTTTTTTTGTTTTTGGAAAAACTTTTGCCACATTTTAAATCTGGCAATGCAAACAAAACATCACTTCAAAGAAAGGAGGAGGTGGCAGGAATGTGTCTTCTCTGACTCAGGCAGCTTAGACATGCAAACATTTGCAAGTTTCAGTTGAGAGGAGCATGTGAACAGGAACCTAAAAGCCACGTTGTGACTTGTAACTGTTTTTTTTTAAAGCTTGTTCCCATGCAAGCCTGTACAACGACTGCTAACAGAATATGCTGGCCGAGCAGATCATGTAGCACGGCGCACACATCACGCACACACGTCATTACTGTGAATCCACTACCAAGAAATTGAAACTCATTATTCAAGCAAGCGTGAAGCAGAGTGCACAATAAAAGTTGTGTAATGTTGTGTTTCGATCAGACCCAAACTGAGTTCTGCTTTATCAGAAAAAAAAAAATTAGGGAGACAATATTTGTTGATCTTATATTACTAAATCTATAGTAGTGCTGCCACGAACAATAATTATAATAGTCTATTAATCAAAGATTATTTTTTCCGATTAGTCGGCTAATCGGGTCATGCGCAAACTGGCCCATCTTTACCGTCATTAGCTTTAAACTAACTAAAAACTAGACAATAGCATTACCTGCAATAATGTTAGAGTGAATGCTGGAAGCTGAATTTGGCCGCTGAAGATGCTAATGCTGATAGCTAAAGATGCTGAAGTTGATAGCAGAAAAGCTGATAGCTAGCTAAGATATTAGTTAAATGCCAAATTCGTACCTCGGGTGGGGTGGGGGGATGCTCGGTGCTGCTGGGTGGCGGTAGGTTGCTCGTCTGGAGTTGGGGGGCACTCCGGGGGGTGGGGCCTTACGCTGGTCCTCCTAGTGCGGTGGGAGGGGAGGGGCTGCACTCTCTGTGCCCCTGTGCCTCCCCGCTCCCCGGCGTGGGGGGGCCGCTGTGGCGAGCTCGCGTGCCCCGGTCTGGGTGCTTGGCGGGATTGTACCGATGGGCGGATTCCCCTGGCGGCCCCGTGGTGGGTGTTGGGGAGGTCCTGGCTGCTGCTTCGGTGGGGGGCCTTGGTGTGCGGATGGCCGGGCACCTTCCCCCTTTGTACATTCCATTACCATCCACCTCAGCGAAACATAAACACTCACCTGAACACAGGTGACAGAATGAAAGGCTTTACATGTGTGGGTTTATATAAGTATGTG
>NC_050526.1:17949572-17959484 GCF_002922805.2 Oryzias melastigma
GAGTAGTATTGCGTGGTCGACTGTATCATTTAGACTAGTTTAAATGTGAAGACTATCTTAGCCAACAGGTATGTTGGCTAAGATATGTTGCTTGTGGTTGTGAGGGTCGGTAAACTAGCAGGAGACTGTAAACAACAACGTTCTCACGTGGTCTTAAGAAGTCGTAAAAGCATTTAATTTATACATTTGTATAGTCAGTTAAGTTGTATACTCGTATTAATACCGTCAAAATTCTTAGTCTTGAATTTTTATATCTGAGCCTTAAAAATTGAGCTGTTTGAAACTGCTCCATTTCACATTTCTTGTCAAAAATTTAATTTTTCAACCACAATTGAATTACCTGCGATAATGCTAGTTTGAATGCTGTAAGCTTAATTTGGCCGCTGAAGATGCTAGTGGTGATTGCTGAAAACTCTGAATTGATAGCTGAAATCGCTGAAGCTGATAGCTGAAATCGCTGAAGTTGATAGCTGAAATCGCTGAAGTTGATAGCTGAAATTGCAGAAATTCATAGCTGAAATCGCTGAAGTTGATAGCTGAAATCGCTGAAGTTGATAGCTGAAATTGCAGAAATTGATAGCTGAAATTGCTGAAATTCATAGCTGAAATCGCTGAAGTTGATAGCTGAAATCGCTGAAGTTGATAGCTGAAATTGCAGAAATTCATAGCTGAAATTGCTGAAATTCATAGCTGAAATCGCTGAAGTTGATAGCTGAAATCGCTGAAACTGATTGCTGAAAACGCTGAATTGATAGCTGAAATTGCTGAAGTTGATAGCTGAAAACAATAGCTGAAATCGCTGAAAACGATAGCTGAAATCGCTGAAGCTGATAGCTGAAATCGCTGAAGTTGATTGCCAGTTAAAATATGAGTTAAATTCCAAATTAGCCTAAAAAACTGAAAAAAGCCTATGTTAGCCAAAACAGCTAGCATGCAGCTGAAATATTAGCTAAACTCCAAAACAGCCTAAAAAACTTAATAAATGTCAAAATAGTCAAAAAGTCAAATTAGCATAATGCCATTATAACTTTCAACTTTAGTACACTTCGACTCCATATAATATAAAGTAACGACTAATCGACTATTAAATTAGTCATCGACTATTTTAATAGTCGATTAGTCAAATAATCGTAGCAGCCCTACTGTGCTCAAGCACTTATGTCACACATAATACTCAGGGAAATGATGTTTGTCCTGCTTGATTGTTGTCAGTCACCTTCTACTCGCTCTCAGACTTTATCTCTTTCAATCTCTGTTTGAGCTCACTCCGTCTCACCTGTCCTCTCACCTGTCTTCCACCCCACAGTTGTGTAATTTGAGAAGTGTGTTTTTTTTGTACCAGCTCTATTTCATACATTCACTTTGTTTATTACATACGTTGAAATGGGTTTTAAACATTAAATCTATTCTTTTGAAAGTATTTTTCTCCTTTTTTTGTTTTTATTTCAATTGTTAAAATACACATAACTGCCAACAAATAAACACAAAATCAGTAGAAATCAAATGTTTCTTATTCCTTCACTGAAACCCTTTTGACCAAAGATGCCCAAATTACGTTATTGCTGAATGACAAAGAAATAATCAAAACAAAAAAGGTGGCGCTGACTTAAATGCATCTCCAGTGTGGGTAGTCTTGTTTCAAGGTTTGGTCCTCTTAGCTGTGGTTTTAACACTGTTGTCGCGATGATGAAAGTGAAATAAAGCCACATGATTGTGTGGCTGCCAGCAGTTTTAAATATCAACAACTGTGGTTCAAGAAACGTGCTGAGACTGAGAAAACTGCAGTGCAGCTCGGGCTGACGGCTTGCTGGGAGTGAAACAGCGGATATGGCGTGATCAGAAGGTGACCGCCGCAACTGCTGCATGTCCAGTCAACTCCAGTGAACATAGATGCATTTAAGCTTTGCCTCTTGTCAAAAACCAATGTATGAGTTAAAGAAGAGCTGTTCTTTTTGAAGCATCTAATTTCATGAAGTTAATCTGCAGTTTGATCAAAGATTTGATGCAGCATGACTGTTTATCAGTGAACAGATGTTTTTGTTACTGCTGACAGTCGTTTCTGCTATTTGGTTTCCTCTCCATCATGCTATCAGGACCTCATCCGTTTAACTGTGTTGCATAGAATTAAAACGTGGTACAAATGGTTGATATAGTCCATCAGCAGACGAGCATACGCGGTGAAATTGATATGATGGACACAATGGCAGAATTTATTTACTTTTAGAAGTCAATCATATGAAATATCTCCCTCATCTATTGATCATATTGGCAGTCTAATTTGTTCAGTTCATATAATAGTCTTAAGTCATCTCAACCATTAACCCTTTGATACTGGAGATGTCACCCGAACACCTAAATAACACACCCTCGGGCTTACTCTAATTCTTTGACCGTTTACTTAAAAGTAAACTTTGGCTTCTACCACTAAACCATCATTTCTTACTAATGTCTACGTTATCAGTGTGAATCAGCTGATTCTGACGTGGACAAAAGCAGGTTTGCACTAACAAGGCTGTTTTTCTTTGTTTTCAAATCCACTGGATTGGTTGAAGAGTTTTAGTAGTCAAACGAACGTCAACACTGAAGCTAAAGCTCTGTCGTTGAAGGGTTAAATATGTGGGGCTGGGTTGATGAAATCGATTAATCAATCTGTATCAATCTAAGCTTAATACACCGATAATCAATCCATAAAAATAGAGATCAATCTAACACATTAAGCCAAAGTTCGCTAGCTTGATGCTAACATATAATGGGATTTCCCATAGGACGGCTAATGCTAATGTTCGGTCGACCTAAACATACATTACTGACTAAATGAACATTTTTATAAACTCACAGACATGAACTTTACAAACTTAAAGAAACATTTTTTAAAGTAATTTGTGATCTAAAGCACCGTTTTTTTGCCCATACTTTCCTCTTCTTCTGGAATAAGGTGTAATGCTATAGCATGATCTCCACCTAGTGGCCAAACTGAAACGTCCTCCAAGAGAAGCAAAACAATGTTTTCAATGTTGATGATCTGAACATTTTTGTTTGAGCTTCTCCTTTTGAGAAACCATGTACCACTGTATGATAGCAGTGTCATTATTTCACTGATACATTTTATAGTATGTGAACTATCAGAATAATATATACATTCAAAATTTAAATCAGATTAATAATGTATTTCTAAACAAATGTGTCTAAATGTGTAAATTCAAAGTTGAATTGAATTGAATTGAGTGGATCGAAAGAATTGATAAAAAAATCGGAATGGGTCCAGGCTCTGGTGAATTGAATAGAATCCATTCCAGAAATTATTGGCGATATCCAGCCCTATAAATATGCACAAAATCTATAAGCTGCTTTGGTCCAAACCATTGACTGTATAAGAGAACTGGACTAAGTGACCCCTCCCCTGTTGCATTTCAAATCGAAAGTACTCGCCGGTCCCAGAAGCTGAAATCCCATAGACAAATTTTGAGAAATAAACAGCTATTACTACTCATTCATTATATATACCAGAATAACCATTCTTGCTCTGCTACCTATTATAATGCGTTCTTGCTAATCTGATTTTTTTTTAATTATATTTTTACTGTAGCGCTAGGATTCAATTTATAAACTGGCCAATCAGAGGCTTCCACAAAAGTGGGTGGTGTCTCGTTGAACATTTGAAGCATTTGACAGATTCTCCCGAGCCTGCTTTCAGTGGAAGGGGTGTGGTCTTCTAACATGCTTTCTCCTGATTGGAGAGAGTGGTTTCTGTAGCCCTTGTGCTGTCCTAGGTATGTTGGGAGTGGGGTTACTTGGAAGCCACAAGACAGATTAGTTTTTCTTTTTTTTTTAGATTTTTGATTTTCACTCGTGTCCATGGCAGACATGAAATCCTAGCCACCTTTGTCCTCATTTATTATGGGATGGAAGTCAATGTAAGGGTGGGGTCATCTGAACCAAGATAGCTCAAGGAATAGAATTGTAGACTCAGACTGACTCAAACCAGTCACTGCTTACTGACGACGACTTCTGGCCCCAACATCGGCCATATTGGGGAAAAATGGTGACTGAATTGACGTAATTCTGTTGGAACAAGTCGTATTCTATGGGTGGCGTTTCACTCGCTCAGTTCTCTTAGATAGTCAATGGGCCATTTTGCTTGGCATCCTGGAACCAACAGGTGTGCAGGTCATGTAGCTTGCTAATGCTAATGTCTGGATCTTGTTTTAAAGATTTGCTTGATTTGCTTGTGAAAATGTGTACATTGTTTTGTTTTTGGCAGTTAGCATGCTAAGGGATTTAAATTTAAAATAAAATCTTTGACTTTCTAGAAAACATGCCAAAAATGGAGACTAATGTGATGACCTCTGACAGGAAAAGTCAAAAATACATTTTAGATCTTAAACTAGTGATAATCATCCAAAATATATAAATACAAAACATATTTTTAGTTTAGTGCAAAACTTAGGAGTTAGTCCATCCAAACCATTAACACTGTTGATCAATAAATGAATTAGAATGATAAATTCATATGTCATACAGAGTATTGTTTTTCAAAGGCCTTTCATATAAATGATAGCTGGTTGGTGCTCAGATTGCATCACTTTACTCTTCTATCTGCTGGATTCATGACTATAACCTCTGCATGAACAGAGGAAAAGCTCAGGCCTGATCCCTTTTGACCCCTATTTCCCTGTGGGTTGTTGTACAGGGTTGTCCTCTGCATGCACTGCAGAACGTAGAGGCTAGGCTGTGTGTGAGTGTGTGTTAGTGTGTCTGAGTCCAAACTAAAAATAGAGGCAGTGCGTTTGAGTCACACAGTTGGCCCTACTTCCTGTTTTCACTGTCCAAGTTTACTTCCCAAGGGGAAGGCAAGAGGAAGAGAGCAAAGGCTGTCAGGTCCTCCAGAAGCTGCTATCGTTTATCTGTTAATGTACAGTAAGATTTTACCACAGTCGCCCAGAAACGTAAGGAATGAGTAAGCTGCTGGTGACGAAGGCTTCTCTGCTTCTCCTGCTGCTCCTGTCAGCACCGCTTAACTCAAACAAATGTCCTCAGCAACAGGAATCAGGAATGTTCTTGTCTTTATGCTCACAGATTGTTCTGGAAGAGATGCTTTGACTACAACTGTCCTGACTTTTCTTTACCATCTAAATGTTTTAGCTGTCAACACATTTGAATATCTCATAGTTAGTCAATTTCCACAAACATATTTATTAAGGGCAGTAAAATGTTAACAAGACTCACAAGCTGCCAATGAAAGGCTTCTCAAACATTTGTTGTCAAAACTGTGCAAGGTTTTACAAAAGAGAGCTGGTTGCAGGCACGGGATAAGCAGTTTTATTTAGTCTGTTTAGTTTTTAGCAATTGTTCATATTTTATGACTAATTTTCTGCATCTGTAAAATTACCTGTAAGAAACCCAATGAGGCAAATTTTCTTTCTGATTTTGGGCTATATAAATAAAATTGAATTCAATTTAATTCAATTGATTTGAAGATGGCACCCAGGCACAACATTAAAGTCATCATTAGCCAGAAGCTGAAATTTTGCAAATGTAACCAGAAGCCGAATTTGCGTATCTATGAATGGATGAACTTTTACAACTGCTTACAGCATACCAAAGTGCTTCACAATAAAAGAAAGAAGAAAATTGAAAAATTAGACAAATTAAGCGCAAAATATAAAAAAAAAAGCATAAAATTACAAAAGCAATCTGCAGTAAAATACACAAAAGATAAATAAGAATACAATAAAACAAAAAATAAAATAAAATGCCACCGGCTACAGAGCAATAAAAGCCATTCTAAAAAGGAGTGTTTTCAAATGACCTTTAAAGCTAGTTAGATCTGACATCATGCGCAGTTCTGCTGAAATACTATTCCATACTTGAGGGCCGGTGTTCTAACGATCTGTCCTACCTCGTGAGATGTTCCTACCCGTAGAACAAACTGATAGCTATCCAAATGTCCTACCTTGTCATCAGATAATCCTACCTACTGTAAATGAACGAATATACAGTTTTGATGTTTAGTCGTAAATACAGCAGGGTAGGAGAGAATTATGGGGAGGGTAAGACAAAATTATGGGCGGAGTAGGAAAGAATTACGGGGAGCAGCGTAGCCTCAGAGGGCCGCGAGGGCATTGAACAGGCTCACAGAGAAGCAGCGCGGCCTCACAGGCGTCACACAGCTTAACCAGGAGGTAGTACGGCATCACGGGGGTCCGACCGATAGCTTTACCACAAGGCAGCATATCCTGATCACAAGATCGAGGGGTAGCACAGCTTTATGGGCGGTCCGCTAAGACCAAAAAGATGACGTGTTTTCTATTTGTGCATGCGCAGTAAGTGTAGGTAGAACAGAATCACGGGTAGGAAGGATTTATGGAACAACGGAAAAAGCACCGTCAACCCAGCGTTTCTGCCATGACCTGGGCACCTCAAGTGGATACTGATTAGTACACCTTAGAACTCTAGAATGGCTACGGACGTATACTAGAAGAATTCTAGCAATAACCATAACCCTTACCATAACAATAACCCTTACTGTAACTCTTATCCTAACCCTAACCATAACCCTTACCATAACCCATAACCTTTACCATAACAATAAACCTTACCCTAACCGTAAACCTCACCATAACCCTAACTAACCCTTACCCGGTTCTGGTGTTTTTCTAGGGGAAAAGCGTGAACTTCGAACTTTGTTCTCGAACTTCACTCGAGGACTTCTGGCGAATGATGCTCTGGCGCCATCTTGGGCCCACGTTGTATTCTGCAGCCAGGTCCTCTTGGGCTTTTGCCGTGTTCCCTTTGTTCATTGTGGGGATATGTTGAATAAATAGGTTGTGAAACTACCCACAACACACTGTGTACACTTTTCTCAAACAGTCATGAGCATTTTTCACACATTCATAGAAAGAAAAGTTCAGTATTATAGAAAAAGAAACTTAAAAGATGAAAAGATTTGATTGCGATGAAGATTCACGTAACTGCCAAGCTGCATTGGCAGCATCTCTGTACAGAGGAGACGGATCGGAATGGGATTATTAATGAGATCAACAGTCAATTATGATGCAAAGCACAATGCTCTATAAAAAACAATCAAAATTCTGTTGATAAAAATCAAGATATAGCAAGGGAACAGTCTACAGTGAACAGCTCAACAAACTCCAAGTCTTTGATGTTGAAAGAACAGGGATACAGCTGAGGAACGTAGAATTAAATCCATGCAATATAAATACAGAAATGCACTCTATAAGTCATATTTTGTTTTTGAGGAATTCTTGTAATGTAAAATATGGGTGACCACATCACAACAATTTTAAAATTGGAAACGGCACAACTTTATTTCCTCACAAACAGGATAAGCAGAGAAAACACCCTGTTATTTGACCCTAACACACACATATTCATGGAGCCTCATTCATAAGCTTTATTTAACTCATTACATTTTCCATCTCTTTAAATCCAAATTACACAATGGACACATCTGGCCAAAGGGTCACTTGCCTAATTTTTTTTTCTTTGGCTCGGTCTGATGATACGTGTTCTGGAACACATTCACCATCCCAGTGACTATAGATGCACTACCTTTTGATTAAACCTCCGGGGAATCATTTAGGAATTGAGTGTCAAACAAAAGTCAAGCTAAATTCAGTCAAATCTTTGTCTCGGTGGTCCTTCAGCGTATCCTCTCTGTCTGCAGGACAAGCGGGGCTTTGTAGTTCTTGGTCTCTTTGAGGATGCATGCAGCCACATGATTTCAACTTGACTAAACCTCATGTGATAAAGCTTGGAGATGGCAGCGTTTGCTTGAGTCCCAAAGGAATTCTTCTGAGTGGGATTCAGTTAGAAGTATAACGTAGTGAACAACATGTGATAGTGATGGTTGAATAGGAGGTATAGAAGCTCCAGTGGTGTATTAACACATCTCGATGTCGCTGACGTCATGGATGCCTTATTGCTTTGAAAACAGTCCAAACAGCAAAACAACATTTACTTATGAGCATACCAAGCATACCATAGTGACTTGATGTCATTGCCTTTCTCAAAAGTTTTTCTTCGTGGATTATAGAAGAAGGTTGACCCACACAAACACAGCGACTTTCTTTCTTCATGACTCATTGACTTGTAGAACCATTTTTAGTAGCGGTTTGGAGCGAGTGCTTTTGTTTGATGATGTCAGACTCGCATCAGTGTGGAGGAATTTTGGCTCTCTTCTCTTCACAACAATGTTTTGGTTCGATTACAGCATTCCTGCACGTGCTCCGTGTTATTAAAACTACGGGTGTAAGAAAAATATCAGTTCAATGAAATATGGTGGTTCTATATTTGGCAATACATTTAACAATTTAAAATGCTAACGTTCAGTCTTACTTTTGTTTTTCGCTTAGATATTTCCTAAATTACCAAAAGAAAAGCACCATGATTTTTTGGGGGTCATAGTAACTTGTTTGTGAGATACAGCTGCAGTGCTTAATGTTTTTATCATTAAATACAATATACAGTTTTAATTTTGTGAAAATGTATTAATACACAGATAATTCATAATTAGTATTTAAAAAAATAGTGAAATATTGTCTGGTACTGTCTTGGGATATATTAGGGTATGTATCGTATACATGTATCACGATTAGAGCTGTTATTTTAGTAGTCGATTAATCACCGATTATTGAGAACTTCCATCAGCACTGTTCCTTTGACTCAACAAGGGAATAGTGGTACGTCCACCGTTCAAATCTCCTGATGTGGGTAACCAAAGTTGCTGCGTTGCCGATAATTTTAAACTTATCAGTTGACGGGACGCAGGTAATAGAAACAGGGACAGGTATCGATTATAATTTCCAAAATCGATTTATTTCCACTCATTAGAGCCTGGATCTATTCGATTTCCTTTTTTTTTTTTTTTTTTTTCACATTTTTTTTTTTGATTCCCTAAATTCAATTTGATTCGATTCAATTTTGAGTTTACATATTTAGACACATTTGTTTATAAATACATTAATAATCTACTATATATTTTGAATATATTTATATTAATCTGATGCAGTTCACATACTGTAAGATGTATTAGGGAAATACTGAGATTGCTAATATCATACAGTGTTATATAGATTCTCAAAAGGAGAAGTTCAAGCAAATATGTTCACATCATGAACATTGTAAACATTGTTCTGCTTCTCCTGGAGGGCATTTCAGTTTGGCCGCTAGGTGGCGCTTGCACCATAGCATTACGCTTTTTTTTTTTTTATAGGAGAACAAGCAAAGAATAAGCAAAAAAACTGTTTTAGACCACTTTAAAAATATTTCCTTAAAATAGTTTGGAAATTCACACCTGTGAGTTTATAAATATGTTAGTTTAGTCAGAAATGTATGTTTACATCGACGAGTGTTAGCATTAGCTGTCCTATAGAGAATTCCATTAAACTATAGCATCACGCTAGCTGACTTTAGCATTATGCATTAGATCTATCTCTATTTTTTTGTGGATCGATTATTGATGTATTAAGCTTAGATCAATTCAAATTGATTAATCGATTTCATCAACCCATCCCTAAGTAGAAACCGTATAATTTTATATTTATTTCATTGTGTTTGAATCATTTGTTTCTGAATTACATGCTAAGAATTCTGTCACTTTAAAGCTTGTAATCGTATAGTTTTCTGTCTAGAGAGCAACATAGCTCAACTTTTTCAGAGAAAAAGGTGATAAAAATTCATTTCATCGTATAACTGAAGAATTAAATAACAATTTTTTTGTTTGACTAAAATGAATTTATATTGCTCCTTAATTATATGCTATAGGTTGCATTTAAGTACCCTTTTAAAACTTAAACTGTCTGAAAGGGAAGTTGAGAACTTGTATATCCAACTGCACGTTCTTCATGTTGCCAAGAAACCACTTATAGTGTCGTGTACTTCTACTGTGCT
>NC_050526.1:17960088-17968078 GCF_002922805.2 Oryzias melastigma
AATTCCATTAAACTATAGCATCACGCTAGCTGACTTTAGCATTATGCATTAGATCTATCTCTATTTTTTTGTGGATCGATTATTGATGTATTAAGCTTAGATCAATTCAAATTGATTAATCGATT
This sequence comes from Oryzias melastigma, assembly GCF_002922805.2. Classification (NCBI taxonomy): domain Eukaryota; kingdom Metazoa; phylum Chordata; class Actinopteri; order Beloniformes; family Adrianichthyidae; genus Oryzias; species Oryzias melastigma. The sequence continues at coordinate 17,960,214 of NC_050526.1, forward strand.
TTATCAACCCATCCCTAAGTAGAAACCGTATAATTTGATATTTATTTCATTGTGTTTGAATCATTTGTTTCTGAATTACATGCTAAGAATTCTGTCACTTTAAAGCTTGTAATCGTATAGTTTTCTGTCTAGAGAGCAACATAGCTCAACTTTTTCAGAGAAAAAGGTGATAAAAATTCATTTCATCGTATAACTGAAGAATTAAATAACAATTTTTTTGTTTGACTAAAATGAATTTATATTGCTCCTTAATTATATGCTATAGGTTGCATTTAAGTACCCTTTTAAAACTTAAACTGTCTGGAAGGGAAGTTAAGAACTTATATATCGAACTGCACGTTCTTCATGTTGCCAAGAAACCACTCATAGTGTAGTGTTTCTCCAAGGGTTAGGGTTATAGGAGACTAATTCTTTTGTTATATCGTGTTATGATGCATGTTGGTAGATATTATATGGCGAAACATCAAAATATGGTGCACTTTTTTTTCTATACATAGGAGACAATGTGGAACTTCATGTAGTTTTTTCGACAGATGATCCAAATACATGTAAAAGAGGGAGAGTGTTTTATTGTACACGGTAGCGGAAACAGATGGATGTGTGGGCGGTCTCTTCTACTCATGCTGAGAGCGCGAGGACAAGAAAGACGAGCGTTATGGAGAAGACGAACGCAGGAGATTCTTATGTATTTTCCTGCACCTTTTGAACAAAAATGGAATTTTCTTTCTATCTGTATCTAGTTTGTGAGACTCTGTCCTCCAACGTCTGTCCTTAAATGTCACCCTCCCTGCCTGTTGGAAGTTGAAGCTTCTCCCTCCGTCTTTCTCCTTCTCTTCATTTTGCTTCTGTTATTCGAGGCTCTGATCTCCACCTTTATCTGTTTGAAACCACAACTGCCGCTTTTTGCACAGATGCACACTGAAGCCGTCAGAGTGACGGATCCGGGCTCAGAAGGCCTCAAGAGTTTAGCAAAGACGAAACGAGTGAAACCTGAAGAATTGAAAAAGGTTCTTGGATAAAAGAGACAAAAGATCTTCAACTTAAAAACTGAATATGACTTCTTTAATCTGGAAGGTCAGGCAGCAATTCCAGAGTTTCATCAATTAGTGATTAGATGCATTAACTGCATTGTATATGGGAAAGAAGTCTCTTGTGAGGCTATTGTGAGACTAGGTCAACACAAAGCTGTCCATTCTGAGATAAGACCGCTCACTAACTACAAGTGTTACACAGATTCGGCCTGTTTCTAATTGGATTTCTTTGCCCGTATTCTGATGTGCACTTCCTGTTAACCCATTTGTTACTGAAGGATGATTAAGTCAATGATTTCCTGGCACAATGTGGAAATCTGTTTATGTTTACAGATGAGATCTGAAGTTAACCCCGATTCTTAAGGCTTCTTCCTCTAAAGTCAGACCTAAAGCCACTGTCTGATCTGCAGCTTGTAAGTTGGAGAATTAGATGGTCGTTTTGAAGAGCTAACACTTAAAAATAAAAAAATGAAAGACTTTCTATTTTCTGAAATGATCCACCAAATAAAGGATTATTTTTCTGCTACACTCCATTACTCTAAAGCAGGGGTCCCCAAACTATGGCCCGTGGGCCGGATCCGGCCCTCCTCCACATTTAACCCAGCCCCCGAAACTGTTTTGGCTAAATTAGACATTTTTCCAGGTTTTAGGCTATTTTGACATTTAGATAGTATTTCTGTTACATGCTAGCTGTTTTGGCTAATTTAGGATTTTTTCCTTTTTTAGGCTATTTTGAAATTTAGCTAATATTTCAACTACATGCTAGCTGCTTTGGCTGATTTAAGCTTTTTCAGTTTTTAGGCCAATTTGGAATTTAGCTAATATTTTAGCTTTATGCTAGCTGTTTTGGCTAAAGAAGACATTTTTCCAGTTTTTTAGGCTTTTTTGAAGTTTAGCTAATATTTCAGCTACATACCAGCTGTTTTGGCTAATTTAGAATTTTTTGAGTTTTGTCTGGTAATTTGGCACTTTGCTAATATTTTAGCTAGCTATCAGCTTCAGCTTTTTCAGCTATCAGTTTAAGCATCTTCAGCTATCAGTCCATTGCAGGTAATGCTATATATCTAGTTTTTAAAATGTTTTTATCTGTGAAGATTACAGAAATGAATTATTTAAATTTTGGCTATGTGTGGCTTTCTGGAAAACCATAAATCTTTACGTTTAGGCTCTGATTGTTACACTTTTTCTGTTAGCCTACAAACCGACCCCGGCCCCCCATCAGAGAAGAAAACAGTTATGTGGCCCTCACAAGAAAAAGTTTGGGGACCCCTGCTCTAAAGTTCCCCCTCATCCATGTTAGCAAATGAAGTAGTTTCTCTTTAATACCGTACTGAGATCCTTCAGAAGCATTTATGACTGAGAAATTGTATTAATTATTACTGTACTCGCTTCCGACAGAAATTACTAAAGAAGACGGGCAATACCAGCTGTTGACAGAAGCTGATTTGTTTGAAGTGCAGTACATTAACTGCAGCACCACAGCAGTATTCCTGTTTTCTCCAGGGCTCTAGCATTTCTGTGTGTGTGTGTGTGTGTGTTGTGTTCCGCTTTAATGTGTCCATTTGTTGAGCATTACGACTGAACCACTTCCACTCTGAAGGATGCTCCTATCCCTTTCCTGCTCGGTTATAAAAAGGGATTGTTTTTACGCTCCTGTTAGAATCACTCATCAGTTTAATTCATTCTGTTCGGGGTTGCACTAATTTGCGGCAACTCAGGCATTTTAGTGACTGCTAATCAGAAATTCAAATTTCATTCATCCAGTTTCTGTCACTTGCTTTTATCTTCAGCTAATGGAAAGTTTAATAGAGTTCCTGACAGGTTTATAATAAAACCACAGAGAAACAAAAAGAAAAAAAAATCCCATCCATCCATTTTCTAAACCCTCCTAATCTCTTTTGCGGTCATGGGGTTGCTGGAGCCTATCCCAGTCTCTGCAGGCCAAATCACTGAAGCGTCCTGGACAGTTTCCAGAGTGAATGGGAGAAAATGTAAACTCCTTACTTGGGAGGCCACCTACTATTATTTTAGTTATTAGTCTGATTATTCTGATTATTTTTTACTTAAGATGCAGTTTTTTTTTAAACAAAAATTATAATGCTTGGACGTTTGTGGAGGTTCACCTCATGTGTGGTACTGACAATGCCAATGCCAATTTTTATAGTCGATTAGTCAACAAGGTCAACTAATCGTTGACAGTCCTACTCGACACAGGACCCAGCTGGGATTTGAACCAGGGCCTTGTCACTATGTGGTGACGGTAAAAGAAGCATCTAGAAAACCCTTGAGGTGAGGTTAGTTAAATATTAGATATTCAACAGATTTTCAGGGTTTTTATTTAATAGCTTTCAGGCTGTTTGACCTACTGACCCCAATCCCCTTTAGAATAATACTTCTCGGTGAGGACTATCGGCCATTTTACTCTTTAAATACATTTTACAGTCTAAAATGTGGTGTTTTACTTCAATGACTTTGAGGCCATTTGACCCACTGACGCGCCCCCCGACTAGAGTCACAATTTTGCTCATCCATGTCAACGGTCATGTTTTATTGCATAACAATTTAGAACTGGAAACAAAAGATTTTTAATTCAGTATAATATAGATCAATCTCTACTTCAGAGAAGAAAAATCAGCTCATGGTTGTTGTCTTTAATCCTATAATTTGTAATTTTTTTTACATCGGGCTAAACACTTTAAACAGCATTAAAATGCTGTTTAAAGTGTTTAGCCCGATAGTCCTCAACAGGGAGTATCATTCTCAAGTGGTTTGGGGTCAGTAGGTCAAGCAGCCTCAAAGCTATTGAAGAAAAACAAGATTTTACACTATAAAATGTGTTTAAAAAAAAAGTAAAATGCATTAAAATCCTTTTTAAAGAGCTGAGCCTGATAGTCCTTAACAGAGAGGATCGTTCTAAAGTGGTTTGGGGTCAGTAGGTCTAACAGCCTCAAAGCTATTGAAGAAAAATCCTGAAAATCTGTTGAACATCCAACTAACTTCTCAGTTAGAAAATCTCCATATCCACAAGGAAACATTTAGACCCAATCTGAATTCTTCCCCTGTCCCCCCAGCCTCTCTCTACTCCTACATTTAGGTCTCCAAATGGAGAAATATGGAAAAATAGTGTCTTCAAATTTGGACGTTACCACCCCCTTGATGATATCATCAATAGTCGCCATCATCTGGTTATCGCAGAGCTGCTAGTGATTGGAAAATACATGACATCATCATCGGTTTTATAACTTTAATAAGACATGTTAAAGCAAATTGCCATCACTTACATTAAAATGAAATCTTCTGTGCTTCAAAGAACGCCCAAGTCAAGAAATGCGTTTTTCCTCGTGTCGGAGGGCTATCCAGCCTTAACTCACTAAGGCTACCTCTTAAAAAAACTACTTCGGACACCCCTACTGCTACAATTTGCCCTACAATTAGAGGGATACGGAGAAGCCGTAGGGAAACAATTTAGATTTGGCCTTAAACTATGAACACAACATTACATTTCCAGATTTATTTCCCCCCCAGTTCCCTTCTAGTTTTTGTGTTTTCTTAAAATATTTGAAGTTTCTCTTCTGCATCAGTTATCGCTGGTGAACATCATCTACTGCAGCCACGCAAATAGTCATAAATTCAGTGCTACGGCATTCCTTCTCATGTGACAAAGCTGACATAGTTTACATGCTCACCTATTATTCACACTCAAAATATGTCCTGGAGATAACTCTTACAACTGCTGGGAGTCCAGTAAAATCTCTGTATAGTTTTTGTTCCCTCCTGATGGAATTTCTAAGCTAAACAAGTCTGTATTGTAGTTGAACCTTTGGGGAAATGACCGACAGCATTTATGTTGCTTTGAATGAAAAAACGCAGCTTCTGTTGGTGGTCTGGGAATAGACGTAACATCATCTGAAGTGGCTCTTTTTGTGGTTTTTTTGTGAGTTGTTCTTCAGAATTGGAATGACAGCATAACCTGCTTTTTTTATCAACGCAGAAGAGGTCAACACGGCTTTTTCTTAAAACCTGTTGATGTCGATGAGTGACGGAAATAAGTCGGTGAAAACTAAATGCTTCAGACGACTTAAACAGAGAATCTCAGAACAAACAAAATCCGACTGGGCGCGAAAAACCGCAGCGCATCTCTTTTCATCTGCGTGACAAAAAGCAGAAACCACCAGCCTCCTCACTTTTCAAACAGACACTATATTTGTCTTTGACCTTAAGGAGGTTCATTTTAAAGAAATCTGTGCTGTGGACACTCGTCTACCTGGTTATAAACAAGGTTCTACTGATGATTTATCAGTGTGGGAAGTTAGAAGTTAGGTTTTGTTCACTGAAGTAAACCTGAAAAAAATCCCCAAAAAGCCAATTATGGCTTTTTTTTTTTACTAGCATATATCTTACCTGGGACTTTAAGCTTTTTATCTTTTATAAAGTGAAATTGAAATTCATGAACTATAGAGTAAAATGTCAATGTCTGTGAACGCACCACAGCAGTACCGGACACGGCGCCATCCTCCACGGACCGAGAACCAGCAAAATCATCTGATGTAGAATAAAATTGCACATCACTTTGTGTAAATGTCAATCATTGACTAATCAAATTGAAAAAATAATTAGTGACTAATCAACTACTATATCAATTGTCATTGAAAGCCCCAGTGTTAACGCATTATTAGATCTGTTAATTCTTATTTTTAGTGAAAAATGTTGTCTTTACATTAGTAAATGTTTAAGATATTACAAAAGCTGGGTAAAAAAAATAGCGCTGTATGAGCAGCCTAGTACTTTTATACTTGCAATTTGCTCCCAGAAATTCAAATCAGAATTTTACAAACTTCTAAAGTTGCTTATTTACAATCTTTATAAATATAGTAGAATGTAGTAAAAATACAATTCAAGAATGATGTATTAATTGCTCTGAAATGCAGATTTTAAGTTAATAAATTAAAAATAAACCGAATGCCAAGCGCTATTGTCACCGGAAGTAAACAAATCTTCAAAATAAAGTGTGAATGAAGTTCCTATTTTCAAAATAAAACTCCTGACATTTGGACATAAGTTCTGAAAAAACAAATCTACTTTGAAGCCGAAGCTTTAGCTCCAGTGTTTGCATTCTTTTTAACATTAACACACTGATATGCAGCGCTGTGTATGATCACGGTGAATCAGCTGATTTTCCCCAGAAAAAAAGTGACTTTATCTACTGTCTTTACACCGAAATGCAATAGTTTGAGAAAACTATGGAGAACATTTTCAGGGAAGATCCAAAACAACTTGTTTAAAGTAACAAACACCATCTCTTTGTATCTAAATCTTTATGTTATTATCACTTTTGTTCATTCTGACTTCCTGTTTTAGTGTTTAAGTATCAGATAAGACTATTTTTTTAATGCCAAATGTATCATCTTTTATTTAAGTGTTAATTTAAAAGGTGTTGTTCACATTTGTTTTTTTTTTTATTCTAAGTTGCTAAATCTAATTCGATTGTTGAGCTTTGTAAAAATGACCTCTAATAGTTTATGCTTCTGTTTGATAAGTGGAGTAATCAGCTCAAGAGTCCCCATAAGTATAGTAGGGTGAGTATCTGTGTTTGTGTGTGTGTGTGGGTCTGCAGTGTGTCACACAGGCCGTTTGCTCTGTCACTGAGAGCAGAGAAAACACAATGTCCTCCCTGTTCCCTCGGAGCTCCCGTCTGTCTGCGATTGTTCTCTTTCCCAGCTTTTGTCCTTTGCTCGGCCGGTTGTGCATCACACTCTGGACAAACACCGTTAAAGCTCTTTAAAAGCGTCAGGCTTTTGTAAGGCGCCCTCATATTTCTGTCTCCCTCTTGTTGTTGTGAACATGTTTAAAAAAAAAGGTGCGTGACACAGACGCCGCCTCTTTGTATCTGCTACTTTTAACAGCCTGACTTGACCTCATTTGACATTACATCTGCACCGCTAGACCATAAACCTTTCATAGATGCTGGGTTACTTCTCTGTTGACTGTCTGGTTGTGTCAGACAGCTTCAGTGAAATGGCTGCTGGGGTTTGTGTGAGTCCGGGGTCGTTGCAGTCGTCCTTCACTGACAGACTGACCATGCGGTCTGTGTCTGCTCTCCTCTCTGGGTTTTGAGTGTCCACTTGTCTGTTGGAGCTGGCGTGTGTGGAAAGGCCTTTTATTTTAGGGTCGGCCCGGTTCACGAGGTTCCTCCTCTGTAGAGCACACAGACGCTGTCAGGCTGATGGAACTTGGAGCGTTTGTTTGACGTATGGTGAGATCTGCTTTGTCTCATCACTTCTCCAAATATTGATCTTAGATGTTGCAGTTACTTTGAGTAAAATGTCAAACTTTTAATGTTTCTGCTTCTTTATTGTTCTTCAGTTAACAACAAATTGTTAAAATAATCTGATCTTTCATTTTATGTCACAGATGAATGAAAAATTGCTTTTTAAAATGTGAAATATTGATTTTGATGACTGTTTGGACAGAAGCATCTGACTTATTTTCCAAACTCTCTTGTTCTCGCTGAACTTTCAGGTGATCCACTGGAGTATAGATCAGTGATAACTAGAAAACCAAAGTAAAACTGACCCAGAGAACTGGGTTAGACAGTCCTGTTTCAGACACACTCAATAGAACTAGGTTTTACAAAAATCTAATCAAGCAATCAAGTTGAGATGAGGTGATCTTCTCTTACAAAATTTGTAAAATTGGTTAATCAAATCTATTAATCTATTTTCTAACAAATCTATTGGTATTCTTTCAGTCAAGAAAAACATCTGTAGTTTTCAGTTTGGAATTCATCTTCTGTTTACGTAAATGCTTTTTTTTCTTGTGACAATGGATTTGTAC
>NC_050526.1:17968186-17969343 GCF_002922805.2 Oryzias melastigma
TCTTGATTTGTGTGTAACTTTGGATTTCAGTGTAATTGTTGATTTGTGTGCAAACTTGGATTTATGCGCGCATAATTCTTTATTTGTGAATACATTTAGATTTGTGTGTAATTCTTGATTTTTGCGTAACTTTGAATATGAGTGTAATTCTCGACTTGTATCTCATACAATACATTTTGTGCATTAGTGCAAAAATGATAAAATAAGAAAAAAAAATACAATTCACAGATGGACAAGTTAAAATTATCTGGAAACAAACGACACTCACAAAGCTTTAAAAATTACACACAAATCACTTTTTACGCACAAATCTGATGTGAGACTTTTCACGTCTGTAAGTGATGCGTTTAAACGCTGCTAGAATGCTGGGTCATCAGAGTTTTCTTATCAGCTGCTTTGAACTTCGTAAATATCTGGTCAAACTTGACATTTTCCTACTTTCTTAAACAGATAACATAAGGGGGTAGTTATATACAAAATGTGTTGTATGAGTTACAAATCAAGAATTACGCTCGCACAAATCCAAAGTAACACATAAATCAAGAATTACAAATATTTCTCCCCATACAGACGTCTCTGTCAAAACCAACCGTTCCCTGTGACATACTGTGACTCCATCACCGTGAATCAGCTGATGTGCAGAGAAAAGCAGCTTTTCATCGATATGAAACACATTACCAATATGAAGTGTTGTATACTGGGTCAAAGCTGCTTTTTTCTGGGACAGAATAATCTGATTCATTGATTATGTTAGTGGTTGAGAAGGTGCTACAGTTCTGAAAACTTGTAGAATTTCTGCTTCCGGCTAATAATGTCTTGGCGCCATCTTGTCTGTAGCTGTGACCCCTGTCGAAAAGATTTGAATCAAACTGCAATCTTGTGAATTGAAATGAAATCAATCAATAGTTTGATCTAGACAGGAAACTTAAGTTTTTGTGCCAAACACTTTTATACATTTCTAAAATGGACAGACAAGAAAAATGAATAAATCATATACAGTTTATGAAGGTAGTAGAATTGCAGGAACACTTTGTGTAAAGTATTTCAGGTATTTATGGTATTTGATTATAACTAATTTAGATGTAATGCAAAAACATGTACATGAGCAAGATGGCGGAGTAGACCCAGCTGCTGTTTGTTGCTCCCCCCATCTAATT
>NC_050526.1:17969410-17970998 GCF_002922805.2 Oryzias melastigma
TCAAAAGAATACATAAATATATTTGTGAGTTGTACTTTGTTTTGCTCGTGTTGCTAAACCAGGAGAACAACAGCCTGCAGGCAAAAATGAAATAAACTTTTGTCGAGTCTTGGCGTCGCACAAAGTGACAGAATATATTACGCAATAGTGGTCATAAACCACAGTGCGCACGCACACAGCTGCACGGGGAAATGAAATTGTCGGCTTTAACTCGGTTGTGCAGGTCTTCCTCCACCTGACCCCTCTGTTAACGTGCTCAACGAATCATCCAGTTTGATGCTGCTTTAAAAAAAGTGTTCTTACTTTGAAAAATACAGTCTGACGTGCATGCACACAACTTGTGTTAACAAAGCACACCAGTGTATTGATGCTCACACATGATGAAGAGCATGTGATGGTTGACCTGCAGGTGAAACTGCACACGGATGCACAGACCGGCTCTTTATTGTCAGGTGCTCTGTGCCTCTGGTGATCTGCAGCGTCCAGTGAGGTATGAAATGAATTTCAGCTTTATCTTATGGAGGAGGATTTTCAGGTATGTAAACAACATTGTACAGTCTTCCAACCAGTCAGATGGTGCAATGTCTGCAACATTTTAAAATGTCGTCCAATTTGAAGCTTTTCTTGATGGAATTTAACACGATAATTAAGTTACGTTCACACCGTCCTCAGCAAAGTGACCAGTTCCAATAACAAGTCTATGCCAACGTCTGTAAATGAGCATTTCATGCTTCCACGTTCTAAACTCAACCGTTCTCACGGCCGTTATCAAGCTCTACGTACAAAACACGCGACTGTTGAACACACGATAAAAGTTAAACCAGGTTCAGAGGAGCTGGAGGAAGTGACCGGGGACACGGAAGTCAGGACATCTTTGCGTAGACTGCTGCCCCCTCAACCCGGTTCTGGTAGAAGGTGGATGGGTGGTAGCACCAGTTTACATTCACAGAAGTGTCAACCCTTTGATAGTTGTTCTTGGAGGAGAGCAAAAAATGTGGTTTGTGCCTCACAGAATTACATGACACCAAGTTTTTCCTATATCAGAATAGAGATGCAAAAGAAAAATCCTGGAGAGAGATTTGCACCGCTTTGACATCTCCCACCAAGTGTCTTCTTCTAACTGTAATTAGTGGAGATTCGCTAGCAAACAGTAGAAAAAGATAAAGAAGAAGAAGCCCCTCCCTGCTTGACCATGGACTAAACGCACGTTCAAAATCACTTTCCCGGTGCGAACATGAAACTACAAAGAAGAAGTCGGGTGTATTTTCTAATGCTAATGGTGAAAGTAAAGTCTCAATATGGCAGCATATCAAAGCATTACGGGTTAATAACCTAAAAACACTCTTTAACAAACTATAACTCCTCAACTGTTTATGCCATCAATGTCTTTTACTGGATTCATGTGTGGAAAAAAGCGACTTTTCGTATCGACTTTGCACCAACATGCAACAAATTACTGATGTAAAGTGTTGCAAAACGCTGCAAATGTGTCTTTTCTCCACAACAGAATCACCTGAATGACTTCGATTACACTTCACTTCTGTAAAGGATGTTTTTCTCCGCTTCAAATTCTGCTAGAATGACGTTA
>NC_050526.1:17971627-17975331 GCF_002922805.2 Oryzias melastigma
CTTCTCTCCTCTTTCAGCCCCGCCTGACACGTGACGGCTTTTAATATTCAAATAGACTAACAATTATGGGTTTAGCATTTTTCTTTTATAAGGACCATAAATGAAACCATGCAAACAGAAAATATTTTTTAATGTAAAGTTTTACTTTCATAGGGAAAAAAAAATCTTCCAGCTTTTAAGATTATTTTAGAGACTTAAAAAATTCCTTATTAAGTTAAGATTTTCTAATTAAAATTATAATATATGATGCAAAAAGGAAGTAATACACTTTCGAGCCTCTAATACTTGTAATACATCTAATATTTGTCTATTTCCTAATAGTAATCATTATAATTAGGGTTAATATAACATAATATAATTTAATATAACATAATATAATATAGTACAATATAATATAATAATACATTTTTATTAACCTATATTATCTCTGATTTTTATATGTCTGTATTTCAGTTCTGTAGTGTAGACATTTTACATTTTTAAAATACCTTTTTTATGCTTACTGTTATTTCCCACCCCAACTTGGTTCAGCCAGGGACCGCGTCAATCCCAAGGAATTCATGTCGGCTTCGGTCCGGCTCACATGTCTATAAATGTCATCTGGACACGGAGTCGGGAACACCGTCTGCTTTGGCTGAGGCTGAACGATTCTACATAAAGACTGGTGCCCCCTGATCTGTTATAGTCTATAGTGGGGGGGCGGCTCTTGTACTGGCTTCATGTAAAAGCCACCCAAAGTCTCCAATAACAAATAAAAACATGAATTTTTAGTGCAGAGTGCTTGTATTACGTCTTTTGAGCGCAAATTTCAAATGGAAAAGTTGGAAAGGACTTTACATCTATTCATATGCAAACGTTCATACAGAACAAACAATTGATCAAAGGTTAGAAATATGTGCTTTGAGATCTTTGGGGTGTCAGGTGTCCTCATGTGAAAGATTGTCTTATTCTGGTCCAAGTCTGGGTTATCAGTTCAGTTTTTTTGGTAAAACTTATCAGATTTAGACATTTTGATAAATTCTTGTTTTGTGTATCTCAGACTACAGGACCTAAATGTTGATCAGATGTTTGTCCCAGTTCGTTTGGACCTTGTGGCTGTGTTGGATATTCTTCTGGTTCAATTTTTGGGAAAGTCAGACAATCCTTAGATCAAGTTTAATGAAGATGGTTTGTGGTGGTGCAGCACTTTAAGGCAATTCCTTTCAGTCAACCGTAAACGTCTCTGTAAATCGATTCACATTTTATGGTCAAAAGAAAAACAATTGATTCAAAAATCCTTCTTGTGATCCGTCTTTAGAACCCGTTGAACTCCTTTACGGGTCAGGAGGTTGCTGGAGCCTATCCCAGGTAGGGTACATCCTGGACAGTTTGCCAGTCTGTTGCAGAGCCACATAACCACACAAATTCACATCTATACGGACAATTTAGAGTAACCTATAAATCAGGGTGTCAAACTCAGTCGCACAAGGAGCCAAAATCCAAAACACACCTTTAGGTCGTGAGCCGAAGAGGATAAACCTTTATTAAAACCACATTTGTAAAACTTTGAAATATTAGCTAAATGTTAAATTAGCCTAAAAAAAACGTAAAAAAACCCCCAAAAAGCCCTTAGGTTAGTTAGTCAGCTATCGTGTAAATATTACTAATGAGTGTGACCTTAATATATCTATATAAATAAATTAATTAAACCACATTCGTTATTTTCTCCTTTTATTTTATGACATTCAAAAAAATATTGTATTTTAGATTTTGATCCTTTGAGCAAAAGCGTTTGGGCTCTCCTGCTTTAGGGACTCATAGTTGCTGGTTGTAGCTGTGAATCTTAAATGTTGCAGCACATCTTAAGAAGCCTTTGACTACAGACACTTGTCGTTGAAGAGGTTGATTACTAAGCATCATTCTTTAGATCATCAGCTGCAGAGGCTTCAGGGGAAGTAAAAGAAATAAATAATACAAATCAGGATGACAAATCTCAAGCTACAGGAAAAGAATAAAGTGTTTGTAACACAGATCTCAACCTGATTGCTGCAAAGGTTGATTTTGTCCTTTTTTTATGATCGAAGTATCACGTCAGACCTCCCTGCGATGATCACATGGACCATCCTGCAAGATTTTGTCCTTTAAGTAGAAATGATAATGTTTTTTCCAGTTTGTGTTACAGTTTGTAAAGCACCTCTAACTGTTAAACAACCCCGTTCTGATGGCACTCCCTAATCCTGATCTAGATCTCACTTATCGGAAAACCATAAAACATTGTTTCTTTTTGGCGCTTTGCAAGTCTTTAACCAAACAGAAAAACAAAAATAGAAACTGCCGTTGTCGTATCTTTGTGATATTTTTATCAGGCTTTTCTGTTACTGACATTGGGGAAAAAGCAGCAGGAATTTCAGTGCTAGTCCTCTACTGTTCCTGCTTATAATTTATTGAGTCGTGTCAACACCGAGCGGTTCACTGCAATGTTCTGCCTCCTTCATCTGTCCAATCTGCCACAACGACTTCCTTCCTTCCGTTCTGTGAGAAAAAGCAGATGGATGACCAGGATTTATCTGGTGAAGCCTCACGATGCTCACAGTGAGCCATCCCGCTTTATGATTAAAACACATCAGCCTAATTAAGAAAAAAAGGAAATATTGAGTTCATGTTTTTGCAAACTAAAAGCGCGTCAAACTTTCTCCGTCCTCCCCCTCATCCACCTCTTTCTGCTCGCATCATGAACCCACGCCGTCGCTGCACGGCGGCCTCAGAAAGCTCCCGTTCCAGTGTTAGAGAGCGTGCGTGGGACTTCAGGGGTGGTGCAAGCTGCTGCAGGAAGCTCATTTACCCCCCTCCAACTGATACCCAATTGGTTTCATCAGATGACACTCAGATGCACTCGGGGATTCGCACACTCACAGCTGGCGTGCACACACACTTCAAGCATGTGTGTGTGTGCACGGAAATGTGTGTCAGATTCTATGAGATACTGAAAAGAAAAGGAACTCGATCACTTAAAAAAAAATAACTATAAATAAAAAAATGTGTGTCCAGATTGTGGCTGCATTCCAGGTTCAGCGGCTTCTTCTTCTTCACAAAGTCAAACGGATTCATTGACCTAAATTGATCCAGGACAAAACTTTAATCTGATTCAGAGATAAATATCTGGTATTGAAGACTGCCGCTCCAAACTAAAATAACAAAACCCAGCAGTGTAAGACTGCCGAGGACAAAGAGGCTATAATTACTGTACCTTTTGCGTGTGAAGGTCTGTTTGTTCTTTATAGTCCTGTTATTTTGACCATGAGTCCGTAATAATAAATTATTCTATTCTATTCGGCTCCTTCTAGATTTTGATCAGTAGAAAACTATCCCAAATGGCTTTTACTGTTAAAGGTTGCCGACCTCTGGTATAGATCGATTTGATTTACATCTTGCCTCAGATCGATGTAATTGGATCGTAGGAATAGAAATGGATTAATCGTCACGTCTCTACTAATATCACACATCACAAGTTTTCTTATTATCAGCAGCCCTAATGCAAACAAACTTCTTATAAAGGTTTAAAAATCAAACCGTCTGACTATTTATTTTGTCATCCTGGTACTCCAACAGAGAGAAACTTGAGAAAAAAAATACAAAATTGTACTTTTTTAACAATGGTACTGTGGAAATATGTTCAGATACTCAAACTGTGACTGACCACTAATAGTGAAGGCTTCTATAGGTCA
>NC_050526.1:17975517-17978086 GCF_002922805.2 Oryzias melastigma
TACGTCTCTACTAATATCACACATCACAAGTTTTCTTAGTATCAGCAGCCCTAATGCAAACAAACTTCTTATAAAGGTTTAAAAATCAAACCGTCTGACAATTTATTTTGTCATCCTGGTACTCCAACAGAGAGAAACTTAAGAAAAAAAATACAAAATTGTACTTTTTTAACAATGGTACAGTGGAAATATGTTCAGATACTCAAACTGTGACTGACCACTAATAGTGAAGGCTTCTATAGGTCATCTTTTTGAAGGTCAGACTTGAGTTGATGGAAATGTGTTGAGTTTGAACTTCCTCCTGCTCTCTTTACATCTCCAATCCGTCTGGTTGTTTGCAGGTTGATCTGGAGCCGGAGGGGAAAGTCTATGTTGTTATTGACCTAATAGGATCTTCCAGTGAAGGTAAGACCATCGGCTGAAGCTCATTGAAACAAATATGACGTGTTTTCAGTTTGTGTTCTTCTTTCACTGGTTTCTGACGTTGTGTTCTGAGCTTTCAGATGAAGTCATTGGGTTTTGTTTGCCTGAACTCTTATGGTTGTTACTGTTATCTTCTGAGTCGAGGAACAGTTTCTTTTTCAGAAGTTCAAGCATGTTACTTTTAGGGCTGCCACAAACGATTATTTCAATAGTCGACTAATCTCCGATTATTTTTTTCGATTAGTCGACTAATCGGTTCGTGCGGCGACTGGATGTAAAACACTCATCTTAACCATCATTATCTTTAAACTTGAGGTCTTTAAGCTATATTCTAACTAAAATAAAGACAATAGTTTATTAATCTTTTAATTAATCTGCAGCTTTTCTCCTTAATTTGTTTCTGACATTAAAACAAGACTTAAATCAAATGAGGTAATCTGAATCAACTACAGAAAACTTATTAAAACCCTGAAATTCTTTTTTTAAAGCTTTAAAACATATATTTAATAAAACATGTATAAAGTATTTCAAAAGCTATTAGCAGATATAAACACACTCAAAATATTTGCTGACTGAGGCCTATTTATTAAAGCAAAACACGAATAACATATTTGAACTGAATATATTCCTATACATATAAAACCAGAGGATGCCCATATAAACAAAGAAAATAAATAAAAAGGGGGAAATTTATATTTTAAAAAGGGAGAAAAGCATGGGATGTTAGAATGAACAACAGTACTTTCATTCTTTCACCTCCTACATCCACTGCACATGCGCAGACCGATACTTCATATTGTTCAGTTTGGGGGAGAACCCATAATTCTGTGTTACTTCTTTAATGTTGTGGTTGTTTTGCTGTTTGTTGTGTCTTTAAGTTACATTTAATTGTAGCTTAATCCAGATAATGTAAAGCTACACTTGTAAACTTAGCTCTGGACTTTTAGGTGAGCTCCTTCACTTCTGGGACTCATAGTTTTAAATCGTTCCATAACTCTGCTGCAGATCCGTACCGACACACAGCCTCTCTGTCTGCGGGGTGAACGTTTCATAATCCGCTCTTCGAATTTAACGACGTGATTGCGGCGGAATATGGATGAAGCCTTGGACGAGTGGTTCATTTCCAGTGTAAACTCGTTATCCGCGCCGTCCTCGCGGCGTTTGGTTAGAAGAGCGCGGATAATGAAACGTTCACTATGCAGACAGAAGCGCCGTAGACACGGATCTCCTGCAGATCTTCTGGTTCATCTCCAAACAGCGCAGTAATGACAGCCGCGGCAGCGCTAGCTGTGTTAGCGGGGATGTTAGCTTAGCTAAACGAAGCCCTCTGTTCAGCGTGATCAAACTCAGTCACAACATGCTTCATCTTCAGGTGATCATTTATCGCCATCGTGCTCTCATGGAACACGAGTTCTGTCTTGTAGAAATTACATTTGACACTTTTTCCTCTTTTATTTTCCTTTTGCTTCCCACATCTTCGAGCTAGCGTGTTGTTATGAGCCTATCGAGAACTTCCTGTTACGTCACTGCTGACCGGATTAGCACCACTGCGCATGTGTGACAAAGACAAAGGCAGACCGGCATTAGGACGCGCGAACCGTAGTTTTAAGATCAAAACAAGGGGAAAAAAAAAACAAACAAAAAACGACGCTTTGACGACCAAATTATTCGTCGACTATTTTAATAGTCGATTAGTCGTCGATTAGTCGAATAATCGTGGCAGCCCTAGTTACTTCATGAAACCTCACTTTAGAAATGTTGCTCTGATTCCTGTAAAACTGGTAACACTTTTCCTAAACTTGGATTAGATGTGGACTCAGCATTGAATTGTCTAACTCCAGCCTAAAGCAGAACTTTATTGTTCAACCGATTGGTTTACAAAAAAACATCGTAAAGACCCACTCTGATGAAAACCGTGTTCTTGTAGCCTTTTTCTACATGATGAAGGACATTTATAGAGAATTTTAAGCTTAAAATTTTATTACTGGGTATTTCTTTATTCAGATTGTTGTAACTCAGGAACAGACAAAACAAATGACTTAATTAGCGTTAATTTAATTTATACCATGGTCTGGGTGAATACTCAATTCTGATTGGCTGCTGGGTGTGCATTAAAAAGTGATAATGCACAGTAATAACGCACACC
>NC_050526.1:17978541-18033917 GCF_002922805.2 Oryzias melastigma
AGGTAAGACCATCGGCTGAAGCTCATTGAAACAAATATGACGTGTTTTCAGTTTGTGTTCTTCTTTCACTGGTTTCTGACGTTGTGTTTCTGAGCTTTCAGATGAAGTCATTGGGTTTTGTTTGCCTGAACTCTTATGGTTGTTACTGTTATCTTCTGAGTCGAGAAACAGTTTCTTTTTCAGAAGTTCAAGCATGTTACTTTGTGAATCCTCGCTTTAGAAATGTTGCTCTGATTCCTGTAAAACTGGTAACACTTTTCCTAAACTTGGATTAGATGTGGACTCAGCATTGAATTGTCTAACTCCAGCCTAAAGCAGAACTTTATTGTTCAACCGATTGGTTTACAAAAAAACATCGTAAAGACCCACTCTGATGAAAACCGTGTTCTTGTAGCCTTTTTCTACACGATGAAGGACATTTATAGAGAATTTTGAGCTTAAAATTGTATTACTGGGTATTTCTTTATTCAGATTGTTGTAACTCAGGAACAGACAAAACAAATGACTTAATTAGCGTTAATTTAATTTAGATGAGTTAAATGTATAAATTGATGTCTGAGGAGCACATAGACGATAAACTGTGTAGGCTTTTACATCCCTGTTGACCTGAAGACGTCTTGTTTGATCAACTCTACCTCCAGAATGAACAGATTTTATATGCAAAGCAAAACTTTGGATAAAAGTTTGATCTTTTATCATTTAAAAGCACATATTATGTTGTGCTGCACAATATTGGTAACTAGCTGTCCAGAACTGCACTGAGACGATCCTGTTTGGCACAGAGCATCTTTTATTTTGAAAAGGAGTTATTTCAGCTTCTGTTAATTCTTCTGCAATTAAAAAAAAACACATTTTGAGAGCTGCTAGGTTCTTTTTCTTTTTTTTTGCTTTTGTTCGTGCCCAAAAATAGGGATAATTCATATTTATTATTAAAAAAAAGTAAGTCATAAATGCAAATCTAAATTTCTTGAACACTAAAGTAAAACTTTGCAGCTCCTTCTAGGTTTTAATCAGTAGAAAACGAGACCAAATGTCTCTTTTACTGTTAAAGGTCGCCGACCCCGATCTAGGAAATGACGGGACTTTTTTGATTTTGATTAAAAACTGCACAATCATAACCAAAAGACTATTTGGGACACTTTTAACCTCTTGAGAACATCTTCAGATCACTTTTTGGGTTATATTACCACATTAGTTAATTCTGGTTAAGTGGAGCACTACATGTGTAGAGGGTTAGCTACAGTATTCACTAAGGTTAAAATAGATCAAAAGAGGATCTGAGTGGGTCTTAAGAATATAAGTGGCCATTTGGAGGATTTTCTACTTATCACCTAAGAGCAGCAGTTCAACCAAAATCATATGGAAGACATCTGTAGGACTTTGTAGCATCGATCTTTCACTGCAAAGGGTTTCTACCAGTGAGTGTAAGAACCTCTCACAGGTTCCCCCTGACAGTTTCTATTCTAAACCAGAAAAAGCAACAAGAACTCCTGAAGACGGGAGCTTTCTTGATGCTAATGAATTCACGCTGCTCGAGCTCGTTCAGGCTTCATGTAGCATGCATTTAAACTCAGTCCATTAGGCAAATGTGGAACTCTGACTTGTAGTTTGTATTCTGTCGGTGACAGTTTTTTTTTTTAAACAAATGCCTCACTTTTTAACAAAAGAATCCTGTTATTAGAAAGCAAAAGTCCCTGCTGCCTTTTCTAAGCTTTTATTGGTGACGTTTTTATGGTTCAGTTGTGCTTTTTATAAGTCATTTGCCACCAAAGGTCACCATTCTTTGGAATTGTTTTTGTAAGACTGAAGCCTCAAAGCTTTGAATGTTATTTTCAGATAAATTAAAGGTAAAAGCTTCAGTTTCTTTTGATTTTGTCAAGATATCTCAAGTTTTGCTTCCCAAAAATGTCAAATGTTAATAACTTTTCTTTTTTTCTTTTTTTTGTTGTTGTCTTTATGTGGAACTTGTGATAGTTTTAATACTGAAAACATCTTTTGGACCCATTCAAACATGTTATTTAACATGTATGTACATTGCAGGGGCTCTAAATTAATAATATAAGCCTCAAAAGTCACCAGTGGAAAGGAAGACCAGCCTAAACAAAACAAGAACTGAAAGTGTTTGGGACTTGAACCCTGCAGGGTTAATGACACCAGATCTTCTTACACTACAAAATATTTGATTTGGATCTAGTTTACTTTCTATGATTTAAATTAGCTAAAATCTGATTTAAATTTTTGTACTTAATTTTTATTTAGAGATGCATTTAAACTAAAAAACTAAACTTTAATGTCAAAGTTTCTCAAAACAGTTCTCAGATCTGTTATTTGGTGGTTCTGTCTGCAGCTCTGTCTTCCTCTGTCTAAGCAGAAAAAAACACAAATGTTTTCAAACCATGAGACAACTCGGCTGTTTGGTGGGAATCTTCCCCACAAAGTTTCTGCATCCGCGTGTGCCACAGATAGTATCGTTAAGAGGAATAAAGGAGGAGGATGGAGAGTGGAATCTGTTCATTACTAGAGTGGACTGATCTCTAATGGACCAGTTACATGACACAAAGTGAGAGAGAGCTCCAACAGCCTCATTAGGTCAAATATCAGCTTTCATTTTTATTCTTTCATAAACAAAAAGGTTGAAATGATGACTTTTTGCATCCATTTTTCACCATTCTTTCCCACCGGTGGCTTTCATTATGAAAAAACGGACCAGCTAAGAAAGAAATTAATGGAATGACTAGATATTTGTGGTTGTGATCCACTGAAATGAGTCATTACTTAAATGCGTTTGCATCACAACGATCAAATGGATGAAGAGCTAAATCTCAGAACTGCAATCAGCCAAGTAGCTTCAACACAACCACAGATTCACTCTCAACCCCTAACCCGACCCTACGAATGATTTTAAATGTGTGATGGTTAGACTATTACATTCAGGGTTTTTATTATTACTGTAAATGTGTTGTTTTTTAGTTATAGCACAAAAAAGAGAAAGGAAATGTACACATTTACAATTTGCACACTTTACACGGATAATAATTGGTCATACGTGAATCTGCGTGGAAACTGTGAGAAAAGTCGTGGTCTTTTAGGTGAAAATTTCAAAGATGTATAACTACAGTGGCGGACACGGCTCACGTAAGCGAAATAGCCAAAGCACAACGACAAAAGCGGAAGCTCGACGACAAAAGAAGAAGCACGCCGACAAAAGCCGAAGTTTAATGACAAAAGAAGAAGCACAACGACAAAAGCCGAAGCTCGACGACAAATGAAGCACGATGACAAAAGAAGAAGCACGGCGACAAAAGCCGAAGCACGATGACAAAAAAAGAAGCACGACGACAAAAGCCGAAGCTCGACGACAAAAGAAGCTCGACGACAAAAGAAGCTCGACGACAAAAGAAGCACGACGACAAAAGAAGCACAGTGACAAAAGTCGAAGCACGACGACAAAAGTTGAAGCTTGACGACAAAAGCGGGACGACAAAAGCCGAAGCACAACGACAAAAATCGAAGCATGACAGCAAAAGTTGAAGCTCGATGACAAAAGAAGCACGACGACAAAAGCCGAAGCACGACGACAAAAGAAGCATGACGACGACAAAAGCCACAGCAAGCCACAGCACAACGGAAATGTCATCTTGTTGTGGCTTTTGTCGTTATGTTTCCGCTTTTGATGTTGTAAATGAAATTCTTAACTGTCCAACAAATTTTTAAGAGCTCAAAACCAAATCAGTAAAGAACTGTCGGACAAAATTCTTGACAATATTTATGTGCACATCGACGAACACAAAAAAACATTTGTGAATGACCTAAATCACATATGTACGACAAAAAACCCTGAAATTACATACGTGGACAGTGTGCTAATTGCACTTAGCGGTGGTGTGACAAGACTTTTAAGAATAAAAATCACTAGATGGTAGTAAGATCTGTCCATGCGGCAAAGATCTTATCTCTTATAATAAGATAATAAAATCTAAAAACAAGGAGTTCCAAATAAGCATTTAATAGGCTACTGTTTGATGAATTTACCTTAAAATAAAATGTTATTCTATTTTGATTTGGTTAAAAAAAACATTTTCAAATGGATTCATCATTTAGTTTATACAAACAAAAATCAACAAATGTTTAAATACCTGATATCTGCAAACACATGGAAAAAAAAATCTGTGTATTTGTACTTCGATCTTGGAAAAGGAAACCCCAAGATTTTAGCCCATTTAAAATGATTTCAGGTAAATTTCATACAAACTGTCCAATATAAAAGCTGCGTATTCATTTGAATCAAGAAAAAAAAAAAGCAAATGCATTTTACTCCTCCAGCAAGCGTTAAAATCCACATTGTTTTGCTCTGAGAGGTCACCTGAATATCTGCACGTCTTTCTAACCACCACTTTGAAGCAGAACATACTGATGTCCCAGATCTTAGGTGGTTTTTCAGCAGCACCTTCTGCAAATATTATATGATCCTGAAAGCCAAGCTGTCTCTGACTAACGCCTGCTGGCTGAAAATGAAACAAAAAAAGACGTCACAAACTTCTGAACACTTTGCTGCAGCATCACAGCTGCTCTCCGTCCCAACAAGCTCCACAGTGCTGCTGAAAGGAGGAGCAGCAATGTGGGGGTTTTAAGTTTACTTTTAATAGGTATTAAAGTTCTGCTGTGGATCTGCAATTAAACAAAAATGGTTCTTGCCAACGATTAATCATGGAGGAAAGTGCAGAAGTTCATTTATTGTACTTTTTTGGACGTGTTGGCATGAAAATCGGTCATTCCAAGTCTTCATCTGCCCATGTTTGATGGTCATTCCATTAGAATATTTCTAGAAGTTTCAGTTTTATCACATACATGTTCTTGGTCAAAAATAAATGAAGTCAGGTAGACCGTTGACCCAGCCATGTCGACCGTCTGAGTCGGCAGCTCCCTGCTTAGCCAAAACCTGCCCAAAGAAAACAAATAAACAAAGTCCACAAATCAAGACTACCAACCCAAACTAAAATAACAAAGCCCAGCAGTGTAAGACTACTGAGGAGGAAAAGAACAAAGTATACCAAAATGCTACACCGCCTGCTGCTGGTGAGGCCTCCTCTGCATTAAGTACCTGACAGGTGCTTATTAAGATCATTGGCCCCGCCTACCAGATGAGTAGAATGTCAGGGCGTGCTGAAGCAGCAGCAGGACGTAACATTACCTCTGAAGTGACAGAGTAAACATGGACTGAAACTTTATTTTTTGATTGAGACCAGGACGTCGTGAAAGGACTATTGTTTACATCACAACAGCCACTGCCTCACTGTTGCTAGGCTACAGCTGTCAGTTGCTAGGTGATGGGATGGAAGAGCTGGAGGGAGAGGTGGCAAAGCATGACAGCGGGGATGGAATGTGTCCGTCTGGAGGCCCCAGCAGTTGGGAGTGTGAGTGGAGGGCGCATCTCTGACCCCATAAAGGTGTTTTTAAAGAAAAAAAAAGATCATCTCTCCCTCTTCTCTAGTCTAACCTGCTCTGCTTTTCATAAATGACTAAATTCGCTCAGGGTCAGTGTGGACTGAATTAACTAAATGGACCTGAGCTTGTTTTGCGAGTCATTTCATTCAATGGACAGATGAGTCCATTAAGCAGAGAGTCATAAATTTATCCCGTTACATTACCTCAGTTGAGAATGTCGCACACAGGCAGTTTAAAGTGGCTTTGAAAGAACAATTTTTCATTCGAGCAGAGATGTTATGTTTGGTTAAAGCTGTCAACAGACAAAAACTCACAGATATCTTTCAAAATGTGAAAAAAAGGTTTATTTATAAGGTTTGTTTATAAGGTTTGTTTATAAGGTTTATTATCTGAAGTGTGAAATGACTTATTTTCATATTTACACTATAGGTGTAGCATTTACGTGTGGCTAGACAGTCATTTAGAACTATTTATTGTCTCCAGCAATTCCTTTTGTTATAAATCAGAACAAAAACATGGAATTTATTTAAAAAAAAAAAAAAAAAAAAAAAAAAAAAAAAACACCCTTAAGACTAGAGGTGATTCGTGTGGTTTTGTCTCCCTCTACTGGCTGTTTTGTGCTAGTGCAGCTTTTTCCTACATGTGGTTTGGATGTCTTGTTCCAGCACAGCAAAATGATTTTTCTACTCTCTTGCCTTCTTCCTGCAGCTGCGGTCGCGTCTGAAAATGAAGAGAGAGTTTTCCGGCAGCGGATGCGTCCCAGGAAGCGGCAGGGCGCCGTCCGCCGTAGGGTTCACCAGGTCAACGGGCACAAGTTCATGGCCACCTACCTGAGACAGCCCACCTACTGCTCCCACTGCAGGGACTTTATCTGGTCAGAAACACACTCTGGTTTGGATAATTACAGAGATCCTGAAACTCAAGCGTCGGTTCTGTCAGAAATGACGTTTTACCCAACAGCAGCGAATGAACCGATGACTCTAAATAGAAGTGAGTTTGCACCCATATCCCATGATTCCCTGCTGCAGTTTCCTTTCTTAAACCGACCTGCTCCTGTGGCGGCGTGAGGTCAGAGGATGCTGTGAAGAGACGAGCAAAAGACAAAGCTAGCTGTGTTCGCTTCTATGGGTTTGATTCCTGCACTGGGGGGCGGAGTCACGTGGTCTTCAGCTTATCTCCAAAAGAACATTAAATCTGTGCTCAGGCGTCCTGAGCTGATTCAGCAAATGCACAACAACACACCTATTGTTTGAGCGGATTAATACATTTTTCAGCTTCCAAAAAAGTTCCTTTTGTTATTTGAGTTTAATTAATAAGATGAGAAAACTGTAGAAGCTGTTCTAAATATGAGACAAAAGAGTTAATTAAATTGAATCTCACAGAATTCTACATTTTTCTTCATGCAGCCGGCTTCAGATTGAACCCATTTTACTGACGTTTGCTTCTTTTGTGTCTGTTTCTCCATTTTAGGGGCGTTTTGGGGAAGCAGGGCTACCAGTGTCAAGGTAATGCTGTTTTTATGTAAACAAGCTGTGAATAAACATTCAAAAAAATACGTTTCTCTTTGTGTCTAACAATCCTTTTTAGAAATAAAATCTAATAAATAAAAACATTTTTATGCCACATCTGTAGTAGAATAAGCTAATGATCATAAACTAATAATAATCAGCTCATTTTGCTGTTGCTGTGGACTCTTATTTTGAAGTTCTGAGCTTCCAATCAGACGCATAATTAAGAACAGACTTTACTCCAAGAATCGAAAAGCACCCCAATCATACATGATACAGTTCAGCGATCGAGTCTGTTTAAAGATGGGAAAAAACGGCAGGAGAGAAGATGTAATTAGACTCCTAACCAGTAGGTGGCAGACACGACCTAAAAGTTGTGGGTCAACCACCGTAAAACAAAAGAAGAAGAAGTAAACTCCCTAAATGGATATTTGCATATTTAGCAAATTTGTTATTGAAAAGTTTCAAAATTTATAACATTTACAGGCATTTCTTTTTCTGTAGCTGGTTTTGAGACATTTATTTCGTTCTGTAATTCCGATTTATTCTGGATTTGTCGTCAGTGTGCACCTGTGTGGTCCATAAGCGTTGTCATGAGCTCATCATCACCAAGTGTGCGGGCATGAAGAAGCAGGACAACACAGTGGGAGAGGTACGGACTCCAGCTGCAGATCGGACGCTTACGTTTTAAGGAGATCTTCAAAAACTTCCATATTTTCTGTGTAACTTTAGTTTTTAAAACAAAAAGAAGAGCTACGATTTCCCCTGAACACCTCCAAAGTATTCATGAGTTGTCTGTGTTTCTTACAGCCAGTCGGGTCTCAGAGGTTCAGTGTCAACGTCCCTCATAAGTTCAGCATCCACAACTTCAAAGTCCTGACCTTCTGTGACCACTGTGGGTCTCTGCTGTGGGGGCTGCTGCGCCAGGGGCTCCAGTGTAAAGGTGTGTGGAGAACGCGGCGTCTGCTCGTTGGTTGTTGTCTGATTTTGTATCATGTCGCACTTCAGAGTGTAAAATATGCCCCATAGGAAATGAATGAGAAAGTCTCCAAATTTCTAGATTAGCAACAAGCCTTTAAATATATTAATGGGATAGGATTTCATCTTTTATAGTAATAAAAAAAAAATGGAATTTACGTAATATTTTAGCAACATGCTTTTGGGCTAATTTATCTACTGAGATTTTCATAGGCTAATTTAGAGTTTAGCTTCTATTTTAGCAACATGCTAACGTTTTTGGCAAATTTTTTGTTTTTTTTATCTCCAGGGTTTTTTTTTTTAGCTAATTTGAAGTTTAGCTTCTATTTTAGCAACAGGCTAACATTTTTGCTAGTTTTTTCTTAATAAACGTTATTGTAAAAATAGCCATTAATATACATTTAATATCTATACAGCAACTGGGTTTTTTAAGGCTAATTTAGAGTTTAGCTTCTATTTTAGCAACAGGCTATTACTTTTGACTAATTTAGTCTACTAAGGAATTTTAGACTATTTTTGGCGTTTAGTTAGTAATTAAGCAGCGAACTAGCTTTTCTGGCTAATTTGGCCTCTACTGAGGTTTTTTGGGGTAATTTGGAGTTTAGCTTAAATTTTAGAGACATGCTAATGTTTTTGGCTAATGTGTTACCTCCAGGGTTTTTTAAGTGTAATTTGAAGCTTAGATTCTATTTTAGCAGCATGCTAACATTTTTGTTATCTACTCTTTTTTTTTTATAAACTTTATTGTAATCATCAGTTTTAGTACAAAAAACTGTGCAAATAGCCATTAATATACATTTAACATCTGTACAAAAAGCAACTGGAGAATTTTATTGGCTAATTTAAAGTTTAGTTTCTATTTTAGCAACATGCTAACATTTTTGGCTGATTTGTTATCTTTTGTTTGCTGTTGTCTGATTTTGTTTCATGTTGCGCTTCAGTGTGTAAAGTAAACGTACACCGGCGCTGTGAGAGCAACGTGGCGCCGAACTGCGGCGTGGATGCCAGAGGAATCGCTAAGGTCCTGTCAGACCTCGGGGTCACCCCGGACAAGATCTCCAACAGCGCCCAGAGACGGAAAAAGGTCTGAAAATAATCCCAAAAATGTTAAAAAGTGTTTTCAAAAAATGTTTTTCAAAAATGATAAACTGTGACTGATCAGCTTCCACAGATTCAGGATTCCCAGCAGTCTTTATCGGAAGCGCAGACAGAAGATGATCGCTCAAAGTCCGCCCCCGCATCCCCATGTGACCAAGGTATGTCAGCTTCAGACCACGAACCTGACCTCGTACCATCAGCTCATCACCGCTCTGTTTGGGCAGACGTGAAGGAGCTGGAGAACATTCGAAAAGCTCTGTCCTTCGACCAGCGCGGTGATGAGCTGACCACGCTTTCCTCCTCCTCCTCCATCGCCACGGTAACCTGTGACACCCTCGAAGGAGAAGGTGAAGGCAACAGCGTGAGCGGGGACGCCGAGGAAACCCAGGAGAACGGAGACGTCAAAGCTGCTCCAGAGACGAAGCGGATGAACCTGCACGACTTCGTGTTCATCAAAGTTCTGGGGAAGGGCAGCTTTGGGAAGGTCGGTGTGACCTCACGCGGCGCTCCGATGAAACGCCCCGGCCTCTGACCCGCCCTGTGTCTTCAGGTGATGCTGGCGGAGCTGAAAGGCACAGACGAAGTTTACGCCGTCAAAGTCCTGAAGAAAGACGTGATCCTGCAGGACGACGACGTGGACTGCACCATGACGGAGAAGAGGATTCTGGCGCTGGCCAGGAAACACCCCTACCTGACGCAGCTGTTCTGCTGCTTCCAGACTAAAGTAGGAACTCACAGCAGACGCAGACACACTGTCAACCTGCAGGGGGCAGCGTTGGCTCGAGAATACACATGCTCAGAATACTGCCAGATTTAGCAGACCGTCCAAAAGAGAGTTGTTAGTGGTTAATCTTCTTTAAGAAAAGCACTAAAACATGGTTTAAACTGTTATCTTCTCCTAGATTATCCTTAATTTGAGCTTTAACCTTAAGTTTCTGCTTAGTGTGGACAGATGAACTCAGTATATTCTATTTGGACTTGATTACAAATGAGATTCTTTTTTTTGGCTGTGATAAATTAGGAGTTAGTGAAGAGGGGAAAACACAGACATATATTTACTTTATTTTTGACACATTTTCTAAAACCAGTTTTACATTTTTGCCCTGATTAAGTCTAAAACTCTGCCTGTTGAAGGTGTTTTCTTTCAGGTTGAATAAATAAGTGAATTATACTTCAATATTCTAGGTTTATTCTTACACCGCAGACACAAAAAGCTTTTTCTGGACTTGTTCTTAAATGCGGTGTCTCGTCCAATCAACTTTATTAATGTAGTCCAACAATGCAGAGTAGGAGTGTGTATTATCAAGAGTCTGATAATACGATTCGTATCACGATACAATACTTATCGTGATATATATTTACCAAGATTGAACTTTTGTTATTCTAAATCTATTGATGTGAAGTTTATCAGAACTCAAACCAATTCTGATTGGAGGCGATGTTTAACCCCTTTTAAGCCTACACTGTTGCTAAAATAAGTGGAGTTAAAGGGTTTTAGTTGATCATATTGTACAACCCTACTGTCAGTTATTAAGGCTTTCACATGTATTCTAGTCATTCTAATAGTGAATTCTCATGTATCCCATCTTAAAAGCTGCCATGTTGGTATTTAGCTGAAATTATCTCCACAATGTTTTATGCTTAAAAACTGTTTTCACCCATAATCATCTGCAAACAAACATATATTCTCACAAGCTCCTTTTTGGAAGTCTGAAGTTTAAATTCAAGTCCTTAGCTGTCATTTTAAATCCAATCTCGAGTTCTAAAATGCAGAAAGTGTATTTCCTCGAGGTCGTGTCACGCTGCCACGATGTATATTTGAGCGTTCTCCACGTATGACATGTTGGTCCTTCGTGACGCATGTGTGAAATACATAACTCATTAGTGTTTGTCATTCACTGTCCGTTGAAGGTTTCAGCCGATGTCTGTGAAATCAGTGTTGAGCTGTTCAAAATATTTGGTTGGTTAAAAACTACACCGTTTACGTGTATTTTCCCATATAATTATTATGTAAATCTTACACATTTTATGGGTTTCCACATGTCTACATTTGTCTAATGGACTTATCATGAATGTTTCACTAATATATGTGTTATACTGCGTATGTGGTCCACATACCACATTAAATGTACATAATTTACGTACCAATCAAGTGAAGGCCTCCCCCGATCTGGTTCGTACGGGCGGGGAGTCGGGTATGGCTGGTGCGGATGTGACTCTGGTTCCCCTTCTGAAGGATCTCCCTAGATGGGGTCCTCCATCTCAGTGGGCCCCCCCCCAGCGGGCCGCCTCACAGGAATCCGATAGTTTGTAACAGAGCATTGCGGCGAGAGCTGTCAATGGTGCTGACAGAATGTGATTTCTGCCCAATGCTCCAAATGTCAAAGTGAAGAAATTCAATGAAGCATGCATGTACGTTTTCTTTGGATGGTTTAATGTGGTTAATTCATGATACATCTGTGAAAATTTCACTTAAAAGACAGCAACTTTTCTCACTTTTTCCACAAATATTCACGTATAACTATGACTAATTGTTTTCTTCACCAAATCTTTGTGCTTCTCTGATGTATCGTATAGGTGGCCTGTTGAGTTAGAGGTGCAATTTTCTAGATTCTGTTTGACATTTTGCTTTCCAAACGAACTTCATTTACTGCTCGCCGTTCTTTCATCAAACACACTTTCAGACGGTCTGTCCATCCTCATGGAGGTGTAGAGTCACACAATGGACGTTCGTGGGTGGGACGGTCCCGTCATCTCAGAGTGACGAATGTTTTGTCTATAGAATGTTCCTGTTGGGAAATACTTTCTTTTTTACATATATTGTATTAAAGTTGCTACTGTACATTGTGTGCGGATGAGACGGCCCGTGTTGCGTGATGTTCCATGTTCTTTCAAAGCAACTTGACCTTGACGCCGCTGACGAGGCTTTCATCAGCCTCAATTCAGCCTCACCAAACCTGATGAGCTTGTTAGCGAGAGGAAGCTTAAGAAAACTGATGTGTAAAATCTTACAGATTCAATTAATTTGTTTAAAGAGAGAAAATTGTTTAATAGATTGTTTGTTTTTTTAGAGAAATGCTCAATTTACATACCAGGAAACTCATTTTGTAGTTTATTACAATTAAGCAAACAATGAGGTCATAATGTGTGTGTGTGTATGTATATATATATATATATATATATATATATATATACATAAAGCTTTTACTAGAACAGTGTAGTAAAATTAGAATGATGACTAAAACTGATTTGGTATTTCAAATGACAAAAATGTGAATTTTTTTTTATTGAATGACATATTTTACACCTAATTACCTTCTAACAAAATAAAGTTTTGTTGTACTTTGGAATGTCTCAGTAGTGACTCACCAAAGTAAATTGAAAACACATGACCTCGTCTTCTGTTTTTGTCAATTTCTCTTTGAAAAAATGAACTTTTCATCTACAGATAAGAAGTTTCCATATCTGAAGAACAGATCAAAATAGGTCTTTAGTCTCTTATCAGTCTAAGGTTTTTGTTAAAACACCAAACATTATATTTTTAGACTTTGTCTCCTTTAACCTCATCTTTGGCTCAGGTGAAGGTTTTTTTTCATCTTCATTTAAACTCCACTTTTTCTTAACCTTTTTGTTTTATTATTATTATTTTTAAATCTTGATGTTATTTGGGGATAAAAGCAGAACTAATTCAAGTGTCCATGCTAATTAAAATAAGACTTAATGGTGCAAAAACTTTCATCTAGAGAAACAATAAAAGTTGTTCAACATTAACTGGAAAAAATTAACATTTGATGAGAAATAAAGTAAATTGAAAATGGTTTTATTT
This sequence comes from Oryzias melastigma, assembly GCF_002922805.2. NCBI lineage: Eukaryota > Metazoa > Chordata > Actinopteri > Beloniformes > Adrianichthyidae > Oryzias > Oryzias melastigma. The sequence continues at coordinate 17,991,397 of NC_050526.1, forward strand.
ATTTTTCTTTTCACGATAAAAATTTGGTTAAAGTAATACTCAATAAAGTCTATTTTATTGTGTTTTGTAAGACTTTATTTTGTTGAGTATTTGCCTGAAATTGGCTGTAATAAAACAGAAAAAAACAGTGTGTTCTGCCCACATATTACGGGTAGTCTACTAAAGAAAAATGTGTATCTTTTAAATTATGAGTTTAAAGTTGTAAACTTACAAGAAAAAAGTCACAACTGTTAAATTACAAGAATAAAATTGTATTTGTACAACTTTAAAAGTCATAATCTAGATTTATTTCTTTTTTCTTTTAAACTTAAGTGTCTTAAAGTTGTAAATATTTAATTTTAAATGTTGTAAATTTATTACTTTAAAAAACATACAAGAAAAAAAGTCATAAATTAACGGGTGAAAAAAACCAAATTTGTCCGAAATGATTGGATGTGGATATCTGGGATTTCATGATGGTTTCATCAATGGGAACTGCTGAGAGGTTTTCCTGTTTCTTTAATAAATAGGTATTAACTTTAACCTTGTAATATATATATATATATATGTTCTTAATCTTGTAAATGTATGAAACAAAGTTGTAAGTTTATGAGATTTACAGTCGTGAATGTACAGGTTTTATTTCTGGTAAATACACAACTATATTCTCATAATATGACTGTTTTGGTGGCCCGATGCTCCACCATATTTAATTACGGAGAATCTGGAGAAAAAAAATAACTTGGAATAGAGAGAAATTCATCTGGAAAGTTTCGCTTTGGAAAATCTCAAGGAAGGTAAACAATTACTTTATCCTTCGAGAACCTTTTCTCTTATTATTTTTGTAATATAATTATATTTTGGAACAATTTGAGGACAAGTTTGTTTTTTTAAATTAGGCAAAAGTAGTTTTGTTAAAAAAAAAGAACAGTTGTGACGTCTCATGGTGGACGTTTTAGGGATTTGTTTCCAACTTCTTTTCTTTTTAAAGTCAGTTTTAAGATGGCGTCTCCTGTTCAGCGTACGCATTCCTTCATTAAACACAAACTCCAGCCAGTGTCCAGCAGATGAGACGACATCTGAGACTTTGTTACTCTGTCCATTTTGTGTGTCTTAAACAGGCTGCCTCACACAAGCGCACACTCACACATGGGCCGTCAGAGGTGATTGCCAGTGTTTTCTTGGACGAAACAAAGGGACGGAGGCGCTTATGTAACCACCTTGATCCTTATCAGAGACGCGATGCGTATTCCATATGTTGCTTGAACCCCCCTCCCATCACCTGCCCCCCTACCCCAACCGCCTCCCTCGTTTCCCTCCCTCCCTCCCCGCTCTTCTCAGAACCACCGTTAATGTGTTGGGTTCAATGTTAGTACAATAAACAAACCCACATATACATTCTCCATGTACAGTCGCACAGAAACACAAAGAGCCTCACGGCTGTGTCACACGGCGCCTTACATAACGGGGGGCCCCAACCAGCCTGCCGCCAGACGCGTCCACGTGCACGTATCGGACCCGGGTGATAGTGCAGCACCAGGAACTCTTTAGGATTCTTGCAAAAATTATTCTTATTTTTCATTGCAAACATTGGGATCAAGTTTGACCCCAATGTGTAACTTCATGCACACATTCATTACCTGTGAAAATGCTTTTCTGCATCTGAGAAACAAAGCTGAGCTGTGCACCCTCCCCGATGCCATGAGGTCGACCTCCACGCGGTGCCGTTCTCATCAGAGTTCCGTCAGGAGCTCTGAAACCTTCTGAGCAGAGCCGCCAGGATCCAGGTGGATCAGAAAAACCGTGTGAAGCTTTTCCGTTGAGCTCCCATCCACATTTACATTTATTTTTAGGTTTTTCGTTGTGGAAATATCCCACACACCGAGTATCCAAAAAGCCTTCACAGCCCCTCCAATCAGAAAGGCTGTATTTTATTAGGATTGTTTAGCTTTTAGCTCTAATTTGTGACATAATGAAAAGATTTATTATTATTAGTCCTCACAAAAAGCCATTTTCTGCTTGATGACATCACCCCACTTAAAAAGCTCTTTGTACTTTGTCTGACCTATGTCCTACCTACACCCCCCCCTCATTCTTCTTAATCGACTGCGGGATCGCGGCGGTTCCCCTATCGGCCTAATTACCACAGAGAAATGTAAATAACATTATACAACAGCAACGCCGGGCCTCACTCTGCTGCGCTCTCTGTGGCCGAGCAGGAAAAAATGAAGGGGAAGACGGGAGAGGAAAGGGAAGGGGAGCGACGACGGACGAGGAAAGACTGTTCTGCAGTTTTTCTGTTTGATGACCAAGTAAAACATCATCATCAAGCAGCACATCGGAGAGTGTTTCCAATGAAGTGTAATTTATGAACATCACAGGGAGCAGAGAAGACCAGAACCCAGGCAGGTGCTTTAACGAGGCTTTGTTCTCGTCTCTTTAGGACACAGAGAGTCGCAAAGAAAAACAGAAAGGAAGCTAATGTGCAGGAGATAACATCCAGATGGGTTCTGTGGGACTTTCTGAACATTTGTGGTCCTGTTTTTAACAACAAGGAACATTTTCTCTAAATGCGACCATTTCAACATATTCTGTCTTATTTGACACGTCTATAACAGGCAAACTGTTAAACAGAAGTTACAGCTCAATGTCACGGTAGAAAAACAGTAGGAGCAGTCATAGGTGAAGGGTTTAAGGTGTAGTGATCACCTGAACTCCCACTCTCTAAGATCTCTTTTGAGGCCCAAAAGAAACACAACTTTTCACACAGAACCGTTTTCTTCATGTTAAACCAGCATTAATCCACACAGATTCTTCATTTTGTCCTGTCATGTTTTATTACACCACAGAAATGTTTCTTTCCTCATTTTTATAATCTTTGATATTCCTAACTAGTCAGTGTTATACCTGATCCTGTTTGGATGAACACAGAACTGATCTTCTGGAAATGGTAAATGTTTGTTAGACCAGTGAAAATAAATAATTTCCCATAACACATCTGACTTTCTTTCATGGCACACTGGTTGAAAAACACCGATATAGAGTGATATGACATTTGGTGTTTAAGTTTGTAAAAATTGTGTATTTTTACCTGGTTTGCTTTCTAAGACATTCATGGCAGAAGTTCCTCAGTTGAGTCCCATTTAACTTATAGAATACTATTTTTTGTAATGTAAGAAAATGTTCACACAGGTCTTAGTACTTGAACAACTGACAGTAAATGAATTGTGACTCTGACCCTCTTGTGTTCACTGTCTGTATGTGTTTAACACGAAACGCTTTTGCTAAACGATGTGAGAGATTAACATCTACGGTAATCTTATGTCAGAAAACGTGTAATCGTCACGTGGGTGAAAGGTCATGAGGACATTTGACGGCGAACAAACACACTGAGCTGAGAAAGAACACATGCGCAAAAGAGAACAACAAATATAAGATTAACCACAAACTTTATATCCGTCATGGAGTTGATTACTTTCTTTTGAAACTCTTTATTCAAAACATCTTCTTATCCGTTTTCACTTAAATTACATTTGCTGCTCCGTTTTTTGTAGCTGTGCATGTTTAGTTTACACACTGGAACAGTTATTTGTGTTTGTTTAAAGTGAGGAAATGTTCTTTAGTGATCTGTTCTGCTCATAAGCTATTAAAAGATTTTGAAAGACAGATTTGATTTTAATTCAATGAAAGGAAAGACTGCAGATCACTCAGCCATAGACCACCAGGGTTCATTTGAAACCGTTTCCTGCTCATTTCAACTTTAAAATGCATAAGGTGCAATAAAAAAAACGTGCTAAAGGTACATTTTGAATGTCTTTAACTGCATTCTTACCATTGTCTTCTTATCTCGTCATCTTGCTCTCATTGTAGGTCCTGTCCTCCAGTTTGTCCACGTACACGGAGCACATGCACACAAACACACACGTGGATGAACAGTGTCATCACAGTCATTCTGTTGCTAAGAGACGTATAAAAACTGTTCACACACATCCTTTAGAGCACAGAAACGGACCAGCCACTGGTCTGCTCCTTTCCTCCACTCATTCAAAAAGCAGCTGATTTAAATACAAGATAAAAAACATAGAATGTGGCGTTTGAGGTGTACACATGCATTTAACTTACCATTCTTCCTTAATGAGACCGCCTGATACCTGAGGTTTGGTCATATCTGAGAGATATGGTGAGCAATACTTCAATGTTCTTTAATAAATCGTGTACAAAGTATGATCAGAAGTGTTTTTGATGAGTAGGAATTGGTAGCGGACATTCTTCGGCCGCGAGGGTTTCTCTGTATTCGCGGATTCTGCATATTCGCGAATGTCTCTGGTTCATAACCCCAACGAATAAGGGAGGAATACTGTACACCAAACCCAACTTTTTGTTCAATACACTTTTTTTGGAATGTTTAACACCTATTCATATAATTATTATGCTATATCTTCACATTTAAATAAACAAGTTTTGTAACTGATACATTTATTAGTATTGTTCTATTAATATTACATTATTAGTTTGACAGTCAGGCTTGCTGTTCAGTTATTGTTCTAAACTGTGATTGTAAACTCTTTATAGTAAATTATTTGATCCAAAAGTGGTCAAAATAGTATTGTATCACAGTATGTTTTGTCATTTTTATAGCAACACATCTCTTTGGAGATACAAATACAAACCGTGTTTCATTTTCCAACACATGTTATTTTCCTTAACCTTTAAAAAAAGGTAAAATATTCAAACTAAGAGGCAGAAAAACAGCCTGTAAACTACTAAAGTATTTTTGTCTCATTAAGGTATTTTACTTGGAAGGATGTGAAATCAAGTACAAACAACGTTTTCGTGTTGAGTGGAATGTACTACCTTTGGTTGCCTCTGTGCGGTGATGGCCAACAGCCAAATGGTAATGGCTCATAATGTTCCAAAGTAAATAGGCAGCAATTCTCTGTTATTTATTTTTTGTTTTGTTTTGTTGATTTGCATGGGGGGAAAAAGTTTAAACACAATTTTATGTTTTGGAAGTTTTGAATGATTAAATTGTATTCATTTGGGTTTTTACCAACTGAGTTTTTTTCCCAAATGAATCTAAGCAGTTGATGAACTTTACAGACAACAACAAAAATACATACATAATATATATATTTATATATATTACCCTTTTATTTAAAAAAGGAGTATAAGTGCCTGTTGCTCAATATTATTATGTAGGTTTCTTTGAGCTTTTTTGAGTTTTATTAGAACAAACATTTTTTCTTTTGTTTCTCGCAGATTTTCAAAATTGTTAAACTCCTTTTGTAAATTGAGATCAAGGCCTTCTTGTCATGTCTAGAGTCGATTCAGCGATATATCACGATATTTCATTTCGCAATACTTGTATTGATTTAAATTGCCGACAACATGATATTTAATAAATGATTTTTATTTATTTAACCTTTATTTTACCAGGAAATCCTGTTGAGATTAGATCTCGTGGTTCAGCATCTTACTTTTGTTTTCCACTAATACTCCCAACCACTAGTTGGCAGCAGAGCACACTGAACCTCTTTGAGCAGTTCGACACCGCACCAAAACAAAAGATTTCACAAAACCAGCGCATGTTAAATGTTCAGTCAACCTTGTGGTTTTTGTTGGTATAAGACATATTACTTAGTTTTGTTTGGATAAAACAACTTGTATATGAGATGCAGTTGAAGTGCTCAACATTATGATCATTAAATAAAATGACTTTTATCATTCTATTTCCACGAAAGGTGTATTAACATTTAGGTACAGTTTTTTTTCTAAGTCGTACTCTTTAAAAAAGAGAAAATTTGTTCTAGTACAAACGTGATACATCGCGATACAATTTCAATATGTATCGTATCGCCAGACCCTTAGCAATACACACCCTTGGTATTGAGTATTTTTTCTCCAGGAAATTTGATTTTATTAAAGGTGAAAATTAATTTAAACTCTGGTGCTGATCATACAATCAAACTGTGGTCTTCTTTAAGTCAAAGGTCTTTGTCGATTTACAATCACTTTTGTATGAATGCAGAGGAATTATCAGCAGGACCACTTGATCCTTGAAATATGTTCCTTGTTGGTTAAAGCCTCACAAAACACAGTTTGTAGGCCTGTTTAGAGTCTAGCTAAACACACAAATGTGGGAACAGTTCTGCGCTCTTGTGCATCAGTGTTTCCTCTTTTATCACGAGGAATGTGTTCCGTAAATAACCCGTGATAGATGAAATCTGCATAGTAGGATTACAGATGTTTTGAGGCGGTAAAACCCCTCACAACACAATACACTTTACTTAGACATATAATCATATTTTCAAACTTTTCTTTTGTTAAAACTCTCAAAGTTTAGAAAAATAAGTTCAATATTGTAGAATGAAAACAAGGATCTTCTGTAAGTGTGGCAAGCTGAATGCATTCTGTACAGAAGACTTGGCTTGGAAGAGATTGATTGACAAGGTCAACAGCCAATCAGGATGCACGACACAGTGCGCAGTTAAAAATAAAACTTAAAAGAAAAGAAAAGCATGCAACATTAAGTGAAACGGCGAGTCCACAAAAGGTGAACTGGAATATGACGAGGCTCCGCTCTACCTAAATCTTAAGAGTACTAATACTAATGCAAAAATCAATCCTGTTTTAGTCAACTAAGACTTTGATCATTTCCTGAGGTGTATTATTCTGTCCTTAAACCCTGACTGGGACAATTTAAGACATTATAAATTGTCCATACCTTCAGATTAAGCCTTGTGTTTTTGCAGCTGTAGTGCCTTAAAAGAATTCCGTCAAAATCAAACCTTTGCAACTGTCTTTAGAAACGTGTCGGTTCTTGCTTAGAAAGGTAAAGTCGTCTATGCGGAGAATTTGTGGCTTTTGCATTTAATGTGGGCTGATTGCATCACTGAAGAGTTGGAGCTCTTTGCCAACGATACATGGATGTTTTTTCTTTAATTTTGTCCATGTTTGCAAGTATTTGCAACAGTAAACAGCATGAGTTAATGGCTTGAGCTTGTGTAAGTTGCATGCACAGACTTGGCATACATACATTGCAGCCGGGCAGCACAGAGACGTTGGAGACATGCACACATAAGTGTCAGATAATCATCAGATCCAGCAGATCATTGGCTGGATGCCTATAGAACCAGGACGCCGTCTGTGTGTGTGTTGTGTGTTTGTGTGTGTGTGCTGGCAGTAGGAAGCCTGTATCTGTACATTTGTAATTACAGTCAGGAAATGTTTATTCATGTTTGATTGGGTGGGGCCAGCCAGGACTTTGGGTACATTTAAACAAACTATTTCAGCATCCTGTTTAAAGTCGCTTACAAGACGAAAAAAAATCACTCGGAGGTGGACCATTGGTCAGTTATGTAACATTTCATCCTGAGGCCCCATTTCAACTGATACCAAAGGAAAGACAAGAGTCTGAGGTCATCTTAGAAAATACTGAGAGGAATGCAGTGAAATCAGCCACCCGTACCTGATGAGTCAGAACCTGCAGAGGTTTCTCAAAGCGTCCCGTTTATTTATTTTTGCTATGTTCCACAAATCTACTGATGGTTTTTCCAAAACAAAGATGCATTTCACTGCTACTTTAGCACAGTATTTTGGCTACATTATCTTTCTGGGCTTTGCTTGCCTTATTTGTTTATTTATTTTTTCTGCTGAACTTTTTTATTGTCAATTCAAATGTGTTTAAACATATATGTTCTATGTATACATACATGTGCGTGTTTTCTTCCCCTCACCGCCGCTGCAGCGCTGCATGCTCTCAACACTCACGTAGCGACTCTGACAGACCCCTCCTCAGGTCTTATATATGCTGCTGTTTATATCGCAACCCCCCTCCACACAAAAACACAGTCTAATTTCCTATATGAAGAAAGTGAGCTGGAGTTCAGGAAGCAGGCTGTTTTCTTCCAGAGATTCTTTAGAGAATGGAGCTGGGGGGCGTTGTGTACTGCAGTGGCTGTTTTCTGTTTGTGGAAGGAAGCGCTCCAGCGGCAGTGGTCACAAATGCACAGTAGAGCGGCTCGTGCTCAAAACAGGTTTTAAAGGTAGGATTCTGGGGTCTAAGAGGAAACTTGATTGAAGTGGTTTTGGTTAGTGCTGTGCAACATGGAAACAATTGTTTATCACAATATAGATTATTTTATATCAGGATTACGATATACCAGAGTAAAGTATATTCTAAGTTATTCTCTGAAAAAATATCACAAAAATGTCATTTCTTACTTTTCTCTGACTTTGATCTTTCAGGTAACATGTAACTGAATCGGAACATTTCAGTAGGAAAACACATTTTTGCACAAAAGTTCAGCAATAAAAATAAACTGGTGAAACAGTAGAAACAATGGAAGAGAAAAGGCACAATAGACACTTTTCTATAATATATATCGTTGTATCACCCAGCACTAGTTTCAGAAACGAAAAGTGGCGGATAGAAAAATTATATATTGATTTTAGGGCTGGGAATTTATTAAAAAAATTAACAAACTAATCACAAATCTGGAAAAAATTAGTTGCAATTAATCAACATTATTATTTTATTTTTTAGTAACAGTATTTGCCGGCCACTTATTATCTGCAAAAGATCATAATATGAAATCACATGCAAAATTATACATTTAGAACATTTATTTTTAACCCTTTGGAACCTAAAACTCAGTTTAGGTCTAAAACTTTTCTACTTTTGAATTTTCCGTATTTTGAATTTGAAAGACTACCTGTTTGCTTATTTGGCATCATTTTAATCAGAACAACCTCTCCTATGTGACACTTCCTTTATTTTGTCATTTTTCCATGTAATATTTACACATTAGACATAAAATTATGCAAAAACCGAAAATTCTATCTGGAACAATGTGATTCATTTTGCTGTTTTTATAACATAGAATGAACGTTCTAATTGTAATTTTATTCAAACAACAAGAACAAAATTTGTCAGCAAACTAATCAACATGTTTTTGAATTAAAATAAAAAAAATCCAGACTAAAGTCACACCAGGAAGCCCAAAAATCAGAATTTCTCACTGATGTCCATTTGACTTTTTTCCTGGAATTCTGTATTTTTTTCCAGATTTTTCTTTTTTTTTCTCAAACGTTCTTTATTGTGCTTGTGAAAAATAATCAAACTATTTTTTGGAGGAAGTTTGTTCCAGCTGGATTTCAGGTCGGCTCGGCTAGAATTTACCCAGGTGGGGGCGTGTCTGTCTTCTCTGAACTGCTTGCCCTCCGTGACCTCGGTGGGCGGGACTTTCGCGGTGAACTGCAGAGTTTCCACAATTTTCAGACAATGATGATGCTCGTTATTGTGGAAAATTAATGTCAGTCTTCATCCCAAAATAAAATAATAGTGTTTCCTTGTGGTTGGACAGCTCCGTTTAACTCCCCCATAGCAGGTGCGTTGCTGCTGCATTACAGCCGTCAGATTGACGTTCGTTCGCTGCTTTATTTATTAAAATAAAAGATCGGTTGTGTCCAAAAACTACAAATAAAAGCCATATTATCTCTTTAATTTAATAAAATCTCAATCACAAAATATAAAAAAGGGTAAAGTTTATTTTAGACAGTTTTATTACGCTGATCTCACAGCTGCACAGCAGGACGCCTGAAGACGTTAATACACATCAATGCATTAATTATGTTCTATTAATCGAGCATCAACTTTCACAGCCATAATTATTATCTTTTGTCAAAAATTCTTTGTTATATTTGGAAACTCAAGGGAATAATCGATTCATTCTGCAAATGTTGTTTATATGCCGCCATTGCAGTAGACTCGTTTTCTCTCTGCAGGACCGTTTATTCTTTGTGATGGAGTACGTAAATGGCGGCGACCTGATGTTCCAGATCCAGCGGTCGCGGAAGTTTGACGAAGCTCGATCTCGTTTCTACGCCGCCGAGGTCACCTCTGCGCTGATGTTCTTGCACCGCCATGGAGTTGTTTACAGGTAAATAACCCAGTCAGAGGATTCCTGCCTTCTTTTTTGATTCATAAAACTTGATTCAGAGTTTTTCTTCATGGCCCAAATATTTTCCAGCTGTAAGAAAAAATATGTGACCCCTTTGGAATTACTTGGCTTAATTGATAAACTGGACACACCTTAAGATCACTGAAGGCCGAGTCTGGCGGAGGCTGGATCGTATGGGGTTCCATTTGTGCCAAAAATGTCTTTTTACGTCCACTGTCTACACAATATCGACTTGAGGGCCGAAAATGGCCCGCGGGCCGGCAGTTTGAGACCCCTGATCATGTGTCCATCTTTTACAGAAATTGAGGAACTCTCAAAGAATTCACATGCTTTCTCTTGCAAATCTATACATATAAAAATAGCAAAAGAGATACTGTAAACAGAGAAAAAATTGCTTTTTTGCACTTAAAAGGTTCCAGCACTTACCAATAATAAAATGAATACATTTCTTGTCAGATATAATATTTTTTAAAGGTTTTCATTGGCGTAACGGCAGCATTTGATCAGATTGACAACAGCACATGACGTATTCATCTGTTATTCATGTATTTTTTTAATTAAAGAGATCTGTAGATTACATTTAAAGAACTTTCTTCTTGAAAAACAAGCCTGACGGTACAGCAAATAGTATTTGCACAAACCACAAATGGTCTGGAATGATTTCTGTTGGAAGTAGAGGCTGCAGTCGTTTGGCCTTAATGCAGGATTTGGCTTTGTTTTTGTTACACAAATAATCACAGGGTGTATTATGTCATCTGGTGTTCATCTGAGGTCGGAACATGGTAAGAGGACTGTAGCTATGCTGTGTTTTACTACTTTTTGATCACTTATGCATTCAACTTTCTTAATTCTACTTTGTTTCTTTATTCTGTTCCCTCGATGTCCCGCTTTTGAAGCAAATTTGTGAAAGGTTTATCTGGTAAAGTTCTTATCAAGCTTCTATACTCATCTGATTTTGAGTCCTGAAAAATGATTTGTATGCTGTCTATCTGCATTAATCTGTTCTCTTTGAATTATTTTTTATTTATTTTCGTAACATTAAAATACTTTTTTTTTTCAAGGCAATTACATTTTTTAGGGGGATTTTTTTTCATTTCTACTCACCAGTAGTTGGTATCAGTGATCTTTACTTAACATGAAAAAGCAAATATTTAGGTTTTAGGAATTCCATGGTTTGTTCAGACATCAACATTTCTAATCTATCAGCTGTTGAAACACATTTCCATGTTTTAAGAATAAATTGGTGATTGTAGTTATATCTCTACTCCATGAGGGTTTGGATTCAAAACTGTACCTGAACGTGACACCTGCACCTGTGCTGCACCTTAACCAAAATTGTTGTTAATAGTCCTAAAATTGTTAGCGAGAAAGATTACATACGAGGTTATGTAGCCCAATATTACAATACAGTTGTCCAAAAACCTCAAATCAGTCATAAAACACAAACAATAGCTGATGACTTAACTAAACACACTAAACTAGTTATCCCTGAACTTAGACCCCCCTTTTCAGTAAGGAAAAACTCTTAAAACAGATTCCGGGACCAAAACAGAAGAAGCCTTAGAGATGTCCACATGAGGTAGAGATCCTCTCCCATAATGGAGAGGCGATGTACCGAGACTGTTAAAGAAGAATTAGCTTATCTAACTCTACAACTGCATGTTTAATTAGTGGAGCAGGTGGGCTTCATCCAGATGCTACTGGGGGCGCGAGTCGAGCCAAAGGCGAGGTCCACAAAAAGGACAACACGTGAATCACACTGCACCAAAAACAGGCGTGGAGAACTAAATGAAAAAAATAAACATTAAAGAATGAAGAATGAAGCAAACCCATTAACACATTTTATCACATTTACTGACAATGTTTTTCTCATCCAGCTTTACCAAAATATGACTTGTATGAGTTTTTATAAAATCATAGCTGATGATCACGTATCTTCCGTTGCCCTGGTATATACCTGTTAAGATGCAGCCGCTCCTCTCTACGACCCTCCATGGACCTGGACAGCTCAGAAACCTGCAGCACCCGTACGAGACTATACATGTTACCAAGGCTTAACAAGCCTGCAATGGGACTAGTTTAAGGTAAACCTGAAGTACAATGGAAAGGATGGCTTTCCAAGGTCTTCAAACTGCTAATCTTTTACATGTTCGTGCTAAAAGCACTTCAATTGACTTTGATTATCTTTAAAAATATGCAGAAACCTGGTTTTTTTTTACCTTTATTGATAGTTGGATTTGTTCACAGCAAATGTAGGAATCTGAAACTCAAACATCTTGCTATTTTTAGTCCTGTGAAAGGAAATCATAAAAAACAGTGAAGTTATCTTCCAGGAAATCCTATTTTGTATGGCTTTGTGGCGGTTATCTACTGTAAGAGCTGAGGTGGTTTGGTAAGGGGGAAATGGAAAGAGCCTAGTCAACGAGTAAGTCCATAAAACTTCATTTTGTTGCAGTGATGTCACAACATTTACGCTTCAGACACTTCTTATACAACAGAGGCTAAAGAATCCAAACCGCTTCAAAGTCATGAGACTTCATTGTAATCTAACTTTGGTGTAATTGTTTAAATGTAAGTAGCATGCTTTTAGAAAAGTGGAGTTGTCTGTACCTGTATTCTCATCACACATATACGCAAAAAAACACAATTTTGCAGTCACACTGTTTCCATTAAATCCTACTTATGCAAATAAATACAAACTGACTCACACATTAAGTCATTCAGAAACACAGATGTAGAAAAATTCTTTGATTTACAGCAGACACATTCCGATTTGTGCCGTGGCTTTAGCGCTCATCGTCATCTATCAAAGGAGACGTCGGCGTCTTAGTCAGGCCACGGATGAAGCAATGAAGCAATTTTGAGAAATGGTGGTTGGTTATTTCACAGTGGAGCTGAGGATCCAACTATTCCTCATGACTTATGATGAGATGTGATGCTGTGGGACCTTTTGTAGTATCTGTTTGTTGGTCACATGACTCACTTAATTCAGAAAAACGTGTTTCCATTGCAGTTTTGCTAAATTTGAAGGGGCAGTTTAAGTCCAAGAGGTGTCCGGGAAATGTATTTTTTAAATTCGACGCCCCCAAACGGAGGGATATAAAGTCCTCCATGGCAAAGCTAAACCGCGTCGTACTATGAAGCACTTTTCTTTGCGTGGATGTTCTCCTAACCACAGAATTTTACATTTAAATGTAAGTAATGACTTTTTGTTTTAGCATGACCTTTTAAAACCGCTGCTGTTATGTATATTCAAGCGCTGGGAGCTCCGCACTAAAGCTAGCAGACTGCCGATTACTGATGACGTCATTGAACGAAAGTGACGTGCAAAATATGAGACACTAATTCTTCATAACTCTCTTTGGAGGGCCAAATGAAGGGGAAGGGAGCAGGAAAGAATTCAGGTTGGGCCTTTGTGTTAGCCTGGGGGCGGAGCAGACTCTTCCTGAAAGGGGCGGTCTCACTCTGTGACATCAGCACAGGAGGAACCGCTCGTTTTTTGGGTATGGGAGGGGCCTTTGTTGTGAGCACCGGATTACTCAGAAATGCATAAACTGATCAAAATCCTACTTTGGGGTTCTTTAAAGTGACAATTGAGCAGTATAATACACTTAAAAAGTTATTTTTTTCATGGTTTTGGCCCCTCAAAATCCAATTTGCGCATTTTCACAGTCAAATGAAAATGCAGCTATTGTGTCCTAAAAGTTGACTTTGTTCCAAGTCAAAGATCATTTATTGCCAGTTGTTACTAATAAGACATAAAAAAACAATCTATATTCCTGAATGTTTCATTTTAGAACTCTCTGTCTTTAAACGTTGTGTTTGTTAGATTAACTCCACTGTGGTATTTGGGAATCCAAACAACAGTTATCAGGCTGCAACTCACCACAGCCGAATGAATGTGAATGACTTTGAAAACATCCTCCATGTGATGTCTGTTTTCCAACCGGTCTAAACTTAGAACCGTTGAGGTCTTTTTTGGGTTGAATCCTTCACACAGAAACTCATTTCTGCACAAAACCATGTTTGTTGTTGGGCCTTCATGGTAGATTTTAGCTTTTAGCCACAATGAAACAGATTTCTAAATATTTTTGCTGGTTATAAAAGTCGAACTTTCGACCCGGGAAGAGTGCGACCGCTGCTGGAGATGACCTCACTGTCCCCCCCGCTCCAGGTATCATTTGTCTGTATCGGCCCCCTCAGCCATAATATTATTGTCGGCTAATAGCGAACACAAAGCCGGTCGCACAAAAAGAACACGCAATGTGAAGCATAACACTATTGTGATGGATGGTGGTGCAGGGCAACGTAGAGCTGTTTGCTCCAGAGATGTACTTGATGAAAGAAAGGAAGGAAGATTTGTCCTTTTTTCCCTGTACTTGACATGAATGTGAAGTTTAATGAGGTGCTTCTACTTTCTTATCGTGCACAATGTTTATGTACACAACAGAACAGGTTTGGTTTCAAAGGGAGACGTGGGTTTCCCAAGATTTATCAGTATTTGTTATGTTTCCTTTGGTTACATCGGCAGGTTGCTAAAAATAAAATTCTGTTTTTAAAAATAGAAACTCCCTTTAAAGAAATGTAACTACCTGATGAAGCCTTTTAACTTTTTTTCACCTATTTTTTCCTAACATAACCACGCCTTTTCAGCGTTCAGGCTTTTTTATACTGTAAAACAGTTTTTATTTACAAACTCTCTTGGTTTTTCCATCTTAAAAAGTTATATTTAGGTGCCCAAAACAAACACAAACAAACTTTTTAACCAAAAAAAAAACCTAAAATTTTTATTGAAAAGAAATCCATCGTCAATTAGAAAGTGCAATACCAGTCTGTTGTATTCCATAGTTTTTCTGGCAAAATCAATTTTTTTTGTTACTTTTTGTGGTAAAAACAGTAAATGGTGTATACTTAAGTAGGGCTTTACCACCTTCTAAGGCCGGATCGCAATTCTCTCCCTATTACCGGTACTAAATTTAGCCCCCAAACGAAGAGCTGTGGAAATATAGTGTCTTTGAATTCGGACATCACTTCCACTTGATGATGTCATCAATATTTGGCGGTCATCTATGTTAGCACTTAGCTGCCAGAGTTCAGAAAATACAATTCAACATTGGTTTTGTAACTTTAAAAAGTCATGCAAAATATTGCTGCCACGATTAGTCGACTAATCGACAACTAATCGACTATTAAAATAGTCGACGACTAATTTAATAGTGTGTCGTTAATTTATATTCTATGGAGTCAGAGTGTAGTAAAATAGAACAAAGTTGTGAGTCTTCAGCACCCAAAAACAAACTTTTTTCATCATTTGAGTCAGTGAGACCAAAACTTTATCTCTAGTGAAAAATGGTTCCTTGTTTCTGAAGCCGACCTCATGAGAGAGATAAGGAATATACTTTCCATCAAACTCAATTTGACAGGTGACCTTTGACCCTATAGACCCTTTTATTATATATATAAAAATGATATTAAATTGTTACTTCATCTTGAGGGACGGGGCACCTGTCAAAATGAGTTTGATGGATGGTGTAAGGTCAAAGGTCACCTGTCAAAATGAGTTTGATGGATGGTGCAGGGCCAAAGGTCACCTGTCAAAATGAGTTTGATGGAAAGTATATTCCTTATCTCTCTCATTTGATTTCATCTTGTTTTAATCACAAAAACTAATAAAGGAGAGAGGCTGCGTGATTCATTAAAAGTTGAATAAACCATAATCTTTATTGTCTTTATTTTTAGTTAGCTTAAAGGGGCCATACCATGATTTACTTCAGCATTTCAGAGTAAACTATATCCGTATATATGATCATATATTACCTTTGGAACACTAAAAATCAAATAAACATTTGGAAAGCCACAGCACATTTATCATTTTTAACTTCATTTTTGTCAATTTGAAATAAATCTGTCAACATTTAAATAGTAATACAGGTCAATAAAAGTTTTCCTCCTTGCATTTTTGTCATTATATCTCTATTCTTCTTGTGCGTGTATCCGTGTTATGTTACCAAAACAGCTTTTCCATAGAAATGAGCCGTGTTTGTGCTCTCAGCTGTGCATGCAGTCCAGCAGCAGCTGCGTGGTAACCGGCCATATGCACGCTCCCAAAAGCCATGAATTTGCAAAATAAGGCGACTAAACCTGCAAAGAACGCTGGGAGCTAAAAAAGGGTATTGGTGTCGATCCAGACATGAAAGGTCAAACACGGTAAAGGATCTTCTGCATCGCACGTCCTTCCTGTGTTTCCTCTCAATCTGCTTGTTGTCCTTTTTCTTTTGATTGTCTTTTTACAAACTCAAGTGACTTACTTACAGCTGTCAAGAAATTAAATATACTACCTAATATTGTAACATCAGAAACACTTGGTTAATGCGGTTTATAGTTTACCATCGACCAACTTTAGGAGATTGGAGGATTTTGTTTGTTTAGAGTATTCCAGTACTTTTTTTTTAATGATTTTTGTTTTTGAGAACAAATAGTCCAACTGATATAAACTAGCAAGCAAAGCATGGCCGAAAACGGTACAATGTGGTTAACCCTTTAATTACACAAAAAAACACAAAAAAATGTATTTCTTCTGCTGATTATTGCCTTTGTACTGAACTCAAAAAAAGAAGTGAAATATATATATATATATATATATATATATATATATATATGTATATATATATATATATATATTATTTATCTAAAAATACAGAGGGGCTCCATTAAAAATTTAGGTAAAAAAATCTGGAAATAATTTAT
The DNA here is from genome assembly GCF_002922805.2 of Oryzias melastigma. Taxonomy (NCBI): domain Eukaryota; kingdom Metazoa; phylum Chordata; class Actinopteri; order Beloniformes; family Adrianichthyidae; genus Oryzias; species Oryzias melastigma. The sequence goes on from NC_050526.1 coordinate 18,008,085, forward strand.
TCATTTTCATTACTTCAATTTTAAGAAAAGTAAAATGTTCCTGTTGGTGTGCATCAGTTACTAACCAGAATTTTTTTCCAACTTAAATTTTTAGTTAGTAACTGATGCACACCAGATAGTTTTTGAAAAAAAATTCTAAAAATTAAACTGAAAAGAAATTTTCGTTACTAACTGGTGCGCATCAGTTAGTAATGAGAATTTTTTTTTTCCATTTTTGGAAAAAAAAAAATGTATTTCAATTTTTTTTATTAATGCTCCTTTAGAGACTCCGTACCTTGGGGAGTAATACACACTTTCACTATTTTAAAAAACATATTTTCCAAATATGTCCCACTGTTTGGTTGAGCAGGCAGTTAAAGGGTTAAAGTTAGTTCCATCTCATAAAAAAGTTGTTTTTGCGGAAAAAAAGTTTCATTTTTATCTTTTTGATTTGTCTCAGATGATTGTTTTGTATTACATTTTTAGCAGATTTATGAGATAAAAAAAGCAAATTTTCATTAAAAAAAAGCAACTATTGAGAAAATCAAGAATGTTCCACATTTGTCGTGAATTAAAATTACTTTTTGTTTGTTTAAAAAATAAATGAATTATGATGAGGTGGAGTCTGCGTTATGATGCTCAGTTCATTCCTGTTTTGTGCTGATCAGTTCTTTCGTAAGACTTTTGTGTTGCAATGATGACTGAGCAGTTTTTGTAACAGACAGTTGGCCTTTTTTCAATTTCCAGAGACAAAAATCTGCTTTTCATGGACACATAAGATGCCGTTCAGTTTCAGCTCATGGAATGAAAGAGAAATATATTTCAGGAGTGTTCAACTGTTTGCAAAACTTCACCTTAGAGCGTTGGGAAATAAGCAGATTTAGTGGTTTGGAAGTGCCATAAATAACATGAAACACAAACAGTCTGTTGCGTAAAAGTGGAACGGGATAAAACCAATAAAAACTTCCTTCCAATATCAAATACACATCAACGCGTTTTCCTTTTTGTGCCTTTCTGTCCTGTTGTGTGGTTGTTTTGAATACGTGATGTCGGAGCCGCAGGTCCAGTCCTGCTGGTGCCTGCTGGCCACGACTCATTGTTCCCCTCTCTAATGTGACAATGGTTATATTAATAAGAAGTGGGGGTAGGGAGGGGGCAATTAAAAAGTTTAAACGGTGAGAATATGTTTCATGCTTTTTGTTTCTTATTTGGATTGGCACAATTTAGATTTAATATCGAGCGACTCAAAAACTGAGCCTTGTTTTGCATTTTATTGTGTTACTTTTATGTTACGTAGTTAGTTTTTGGAGTCCAGCCAGTCTGCTTCAGGAGCCATAAATCAACAAAATACAGGAACTTATAAAGGATTTAAAACTTTTTTTTGTTCAATAAAGAGGTTAACATTTCAGATTATTAGTGCCAATGCCAAAGAGTAGACTATGACTTGGAAAGAAATATTTACTCTTTTTTGTCTCAAACAGTAAATTTGAAGACACATCTAGTAGATTTGGGCACTAAAACAAGCTTTTCTTGGACGGTTTTTCCAGTTTTTAGGACGTCCAATAAATAATACGATTGACTCCTACAAATAACTGTTGCATTCAGTTATTGTGTGAAACACTTTGCTTTCTCGTTGAGGCTGGTTTGGAAGTGAAACTTAACTGGAACCAAGTTAATGTCAGCCTGCTTTGGTTCGCTTTAAGCCTTCGGTTGTTTTCAGGCTGAACACAGTTTGATTGGATAAAATGAACAAGAGTTTGTTTCTACCAATAATCCAGAACACATTTTGAGTCCACCCAAGCAGACCCTGATCTGGGACCAGGAACCGCTCTCTGACCCATCTTTTGAGGTGGTCTCGATTCGGTTCCAATCAGTCCAAGTACGCTCCGTGCTTAGAATGGAACAACTGGACCAAAACAGCCACCAGAGCCAGGCATTAGATAGGCCTTTATATATAGATAGATAGATAGGCCTTTATTGTCATTATCACAAGGACAATGAAATATGAGTATTATTATGGAACCATTATGGAACCATTATGGAACCACGGACAAATATAAGGCATTTTATCTTATTGTCATTTTAACAGACAGAAAAAAAGTCTAAATGTTTATTTGTTAGAACACTTATTTTCACGCTGTTGAAAACGGTTCTTACATACTTTTCAGTGTCTTGTTATGCGGCACAGGCCTCTGCCAAGGATAGGAGCACAGACAAGCCACCTGAAATCCCTCCCCTGGAGGGGTGTGGGACAGAGGGACAACACATGAATCACACTGCACCAAACAGAGCCATGGGGAACTAAATAAAAAATAAATGGTGTAGTTAATAGAAATAGCGGACAGCACCCCAGTGCAACATACTTTCCCCAGCTTCTAACAGTCTACTAGTGTCTAATTGGTATTGTCAATGAAATTGAATTCAATCATCAATAATAAGTTGCATGCAAAATGGCAGTCATGAGTAGGGCTTGGATATCTGGAAATCTTGCAGAGACAGCAGCCCTCGAGGTCTGGAGTTTCCTATACCTTTCTTTAAACCTCCTATCTTAAAAATGTAAAGACTTCAACTGGGGTTCAACGTTTTCCTTTACCTCTGTGGTTGGATTGAGTATCCACTGGCAGTGAGTTTTTGCAATCCAATTCAACAGTCTGTCTCCCAACTCGTCATATATGGATGTATGGTTTGGGCTCCCTACACGTCACTTTTGATATTTTAGGTGTCCCTAACTTGATGTTTTTGACGTGCTGGCTGTTCCCATTAAATCACGGGTTCCCAACCTCGGGCCACGAACCGGAACTGTTCCAGTACCCAAACCCGGCACAGAACGTGGTGCCAGATGCAGTACCAGACGTGGTACCATATGCAAAGCGTTACAGGGTTTGGGTTTGGGCACCAGTACTGGATGCGTCCCGAGGACCAGTCCGCCAGTATGTCTGGTACTGCGTCCTGAGGGTTGCGGACCCTTAATGTTACGAACAGCCAGCAGGTCAAAAAATGACGAGTTGGAGACACCCAAAACGTTAAAAAGTGATGCAGAGGGGTCCTTAACTAAACGTCAGTATGTGACGACTTGGTGATGAGAATGTGTTGACCCATTTGCTTTTGCGAGTTATACTGTGTTAGATGAGACATGGCCTTTTGAATGACAAATGATTGCCGAGTCATCAATTCTATTAAGGCCTTACTGGCTTCATCTTAACAGCTGACAGGCATGTTTGCAGATCTCTGAAAGAGCAGGGCTTAGATGATGTTATATCCGGTGAAGATGGCGATGACTGCAGGACTAGAAAACTGAAAGCAGTTCAGACCCATATGTCATAGCACCACAGGGTTTGTCCTTCGTATACGTCTGTTTGCTCAAAGACAGATCGACTGTCAGGCACTGAAGTAAATCGCTGACTAACCATTTGGCAGGTGGTTGCTCTAATTTGCAGCGAGTGCTGGTGGAGATGCCAAAGACCGCCCGCTGTAAGATTGACAGCTTTGCTCTGGTTTACTCTGTGGTCTTATACTAACTCTTGCTGTTAGAGGCTTTCCCTTCGGTGTTTTCTGGACATCGTTGGCTTGATTTTGTTCTACTCTAGAAGGAATTCGCTTGAGTTTGAGGGTTTAAAATGAGCCGACAGCAGCTGACATTCTCCAACACAAAGATTAATGGTTTGGACCTTGAGCTGTGTTTTCTCAGTCATGCTGTTTTGATGGTGAATATTACTCTGTCAGAGGCTGCCAGAGAAAACACACATGCTGCGTGTTAATTCATGACAGCTCAGTCAAGCGAGCTACCTGATCCTTTCTGTCGGTCCTATCCCACTTTTGCCCACGTTGTTGTCCTGAGGAAAAAGGAGCAAGTGTGTTTTTGGGAACGTTTTGTCCTTACTCTCTTTCCTCTCTCCGCCCTTTTACTGATGGCCAGCCCTCCCTTCACCCCAGCAGTCCAGCGTCCTCATAGAAACGCAGGACCGGAGCGAGCGATTGCTGGTTTTTCAGAGGCTAAATGTAGCCTGAGGGGATGTTTTGAGGTGAAACAGTTAACAGAGCAGGTTAAGACTGGTTTGGTGGGGGCCTTGCTTCTGAGCAAACACACATACACAACCGTTCAGTTGTTTGGAGGGTTGGGTGTTGTTCTAAAAATGTGTGGAGATCAGACACAATCAGTCAAATACAACAGGGGGAAAAAATACACAATATAATCATTAATTATGAAAAATGTAATTCTGCCAATGCCAGCCTATTCGATTGTTTTTGTTATATTTGTATCTTTTTTTTAAATTTGTTCATTCATTTTTTATGAGAAAACATGCCATTATTTGTCATACATAGTAGACTAATATTGTGTAGTTTTAACAACTTGGCTTTTAAAATCATTACAAATCACCAATGCACAGTTTTCATTCTTTTAAGTATCAGCATCACTTTATCATCATGTGACAAACTTTTGATTAGTGCTGTCGTCCAATTAATGTTTTTGAGCGATTAATTACTTGATTGGTTTATTTCAAGCATGGATTATGAAAATACAGGACAAAACACAATTATTTCAAACTCATTACAGAAATAATGAAATGAATTGATTAGAAAATAGAAAACAAACACAAATAAAACACACATAATATATGTAATCGGGTTTTAATCAGATCAAATGCAAGTTGTTTTTATTTTTTTAATTCCCAATAATTTGTAACCAATTAAACCATTTTTTTCTTCGTAATCTGGACAAAAACTAGTAGTAAGAGAAGAACATAACGAGATTTTTCCATAAACAACCATAGTAGAAGCGGGAAAACGTCCTCTGAGATGTCGATTATCAGAAATGAATGAAATGTGAAGAACAGCCGTCCAACACCATCAGGCCTTTGTGTTGTTTATCGGTTTCTGATAATAGAAATCTCGTTTATCCCTTACATAATAGATAATAGTAAGAACTATGAAAAGAGGTTGACGTGATTAAAAAAAAAAAAGGGAGACATTTGTCTGTAATTATTTACTCATGAATACGGCGATAATTTGACAGCCCTCGTATTGATTGAAGCAAAAGTTCACAAAATGTTTTTTAGAAATGAAACAACTATGTAAGATGAGTTTGCTCAACAGAGATAATAATGTTTCACTTTAATCTTAAGGTTCATGAAGGTGTTTTGTGTATTGATAAAAACACCATTAATGTTTAACTTCATCTATTTAATATTACAAAATTTTAAAGACAAAGTCATTGACTTCATTAAAAAAATACAGTCATTATTCCTGACTTGTGTGATATTTTTGGTGAATTTTTGTGTAAGCTAAGGTTTTAAATTGGTAGAATTTAATGAACTAGGAAATAATAACAGTGGGTTCTGCCTCAATCCTTCCATTGATTAAAATGAGGAGAAAACAATCAGAATACTAACAATGTAAAATATTTTATACCATAAAATAAACCTCCGATTGAGTTCAAATATGCCTCAACAACTTACAGGAACACCTTCATCAGCAATAACTTTTCTTGATTAATAAAGTAGTTATATTAGAGTCCTACCACAGAATATTTAAGTGTTTGTTTTCCTTTCAAAGTAAGGTTTGATATACAATCCTTCCTCACTTGGTAAGACTGGGAAATTTGTTGGTTTCTCAAATGTATTTATTTATTTATACATTTTCACCATTGTTCAAAAATAGGCAAATTTCATCCATCCATCCACTAACCCATCCATCGCCTTCCACTCATCCTGACCGGGTCGTGGGGGAGGCAGTCTAACCAAAGATGCCCAGACTTCCCTCTCCCCGGTCACTTCCTCCAGATCCTCTGGGGGGACCTCAAGGCGTTCCCAGGCCAGCTGAGAGACGAATTCCCCCTAATCCCTAACTACTAAAAAATATATAATGCGGGACTGTATAGTGCCCCGGATTTTAAAAGCAATTCCGACACCATGCTCACTACTTTTATTTTGTTTTTCTAAACGCCATATGTGACGTCATTGATCTCACAAAGAGAAAATTGAATCAATACGAACATTTCCGACGTCTATTTGTGACTCCAGTGTTCTGGTGAAGAACATGTGGATGGTTTACTTAAAAAATCACATTTAAACACATTTTTGCCAAAAAATGTTGACTGCAGTGCATTGTGGTCTATACTCTAGTTTTTTGCAAAGACTTCTGGGAAATTTCTAGTGAACTCGATTTTTCGAATTTGTAGATTCGGATAGAAAATGGCAAACACACTAAATAGTGAGTCGGGGGAATTTGGACATAGACGTAGTCTCTCCAGCATGTCCTGGGTCTTCCTCGGGGTCTCCACCCAGTAGGACAGGCCCGGAACACCTCTCCAAGGAGGCCTCCAGGACCAGATGCCCGAGCCACCTCAACTGACTCCTCTCAAATTGGAGAAGCGGCTCTACTCCGAGCTTCTCCCCCATCTCTAAGGGAGCGCCCAGCCACCCTCCGGAGGAAAGTCATTCCAGCCGCTTGTATTCAGGATGTCGTTCTTTCGGTCTCGACCCAGAACTCATGGCCATAGATGAATGCTGGAAGGAAGATGACCAGAAAATTGAGAGCTTTGTTTTCTGGCTCAGCTCTCTCTTCACTACAACAGACCACACTCCAGTCTTCACTCAATTGTGCACAAGACCACAAGATACTTTGACTCCTCTACCTGGGGCAGGAGCACTCCACCCACCAAGAGAGGGGAAACTAGGCAAATTCACCCACAAAAATCTTCATATAAATATACACAATACAACAGAGAGGTCTATTATTTTAAGGTTTCATGAACCTGTCTGGTATTGGCTTTATAGACGTTTCTTCATGATGTGCAGAGAACTTCATTTGACCAAGAAATCCAGCAAAGATTCTGGAAAGAGTCTTGTAGAAATGTGCTAAAACCAGTAAGACCAACGGTCCATACTGCAGACCCTAAACACTACAGCACTTTTTCATGGTTTGTTTTAATTTGTACGAGTTATTGGTTCATTCCTGACGTGATTAAAAAATGGAACCCTCCAGTTTATTTATTTTAATATGTTCCCACCCCGATGCGTCTCTCATGCGGTGACCCTGTGCAGATAAATATACCACAGGCAACAGTTTGTGAGTGTTTGTGTATTTGAACAGATGTGTCTGGAACATTCGGCCACTCCGAGGAGGGGACGGAGGGGTGGAAGGACGGGGCGAAGAGAGAAGGGGGAGAGGTTAGCTGTCACAGAGCGCAGGGGCTACTGTTGAGGACGTAATGGAAAAATCACTCAAGATTACCACGGAGCACAGGAAGCGCTCTCAATCCAGCCTGATTGCTTTGTGTGTGTTATGTGTGTGCCGCTGACGGTGCAGCAGAGAAGCTTCAGACCATTTTTATTGTTTCTTGAAGCAACATTAAGATAATAATATTTTAATATTTTAATATTAATTTAATTTTAATGACTACGATTGAATTTCCTCAAAATAATCCTTCTTGCTCAATGTTTAGTTAATAGGGTCTAGCGAAGCGATACGTATCGCGATACACGTGATATCATGATGTGATACATATCCTGATTAGGGGTGTGGCAAAATATTGATATTGCGATATATCGCAATATTTAGCCCTGCGATTGATTCTCAGTGTGTTCTCACCAGGGCTGCCACAATTAGTCGACTAATCGACTATTAAATTAGTTGATGCTTAATTTATTAGTCGATTAGTCGTTGTTTTATATTATATGGACTTAGAGTGTAGTAAATTTGAAAGTTGCAATAGCATTATTCAAACTTTTTGGACTATTTTAGCATTTATTAAGGTTTTTTAGGCTATTTTGGAGTTTAGCTAATATTTCAGCTGCATACTAGCTATTTTGGCTAAACTGGACTTTTCAGTTTTTTTTTGGCTAATTTGGAATTTAGCTAATATTTCAGCTAGCTATTAGCTTCAGCATTTTCAACAATCAATTTTAGTGTTTTTAACTATCAACTTCAGCATCTTCAAATTCAGCTTATAGCATTCACACTAGCATTATCACAGGTAATGCTATATATCTCGTTTTTAGTTAGTTTAAACCTAATGATGGTTAAGATGTGTGCTTTACATCCAGTTTGTGTGTGACCTGATTAGACTAATCAGAAAAAATAATCTGTGATTAGTCGACTATTAAAATAATGGTTTGTGGCAGCACTTGTTCTCACCAAGTATTGATCTTTTATTTTGATTTGAAGAGGTTGTAAGACGTTATATTCGTCATCCTCTGGGGAGACGTGCCTTTGGGGGTAGATAGGGGGCGCCCGTTGGGAGACTGGCTGTCGTGAGCACCAATGTATCTGGCAGCTACTTGAGTTATTTAATTTTTGTTCAGTTGTTTGTAGCAATTTTGCCCTTAGCAGTGGCACTACTGTTTATGTTTACTATTAACACTGAATTTTACACATAATACCAATTCAGTTCGTGTCAGTGCTTGTAAAGACATTTTATTACTGATTTCATAATGTTGCTCAAAAGTTTCTATTTGTTGCACAAAAAAAGACACAAGTTGTTTATTATGATTTTGTTCAAGCTAAAAAAAAATGGGGGTATATTTTCCTAAAAAATATGTGTTCTTCTTTGTATTGTAAGGTATTAGAGAGAATTTTTACCGATTATCGCTGTATCGCGATATCATCGATATCGTAGGCCATGTTTCGCATCGTATCGTATTCTATCATGAGATACACAGTGATTTCCAGCCCTAATTCTGATATATCCCAAGACAGTACCAGACAATATTTCACTATTTTAGTAAAGAAGTTGCTTTTACCCATGGGGCTTTTCTTTTGGACTTTTAGGAAGTTAAAAACAAAAGTAAGGCTGAACTACATGTTTGCTTTTGAATAACTAATTAAATATCACCTTGGCATTATTTTAAATCGAGACAAGTATGGCAATATTAAGCTAAATCGATATTTTCTTACACCCCTGATGGTTAGGAGACATTTGGTGTTTATTTGTGTCACCTGTCAGAGTTAAATCCAGAACTGCAAACATCCAAAGTTGTATTTGCACAGATGAGCAAATAATCCATTGGTGATTCGACAGACTGTTTCTGTCAGTCGTGCTTTCTGAGGGATACAGAAAACAGACATTTTTACACCATTAAGGGTGTAATGAATCATTTTAACAGCGATTTGATTCGTATCATAATTTGTGTTCCTGATCGATTCATTTTGAATGATTAACTAACCTAAAATCAGTCCAGGACTAACCTTAAACCAGTGTAACTCAGAGATAAATACCTAATACTGAACAGTGCAGGTGACGCTTTCCAGATTGATTGTATTTCTTACAAAATAATAAATATGTGTACAAACAAACAAGTAAACAAGAATTAAGGTCATATGTATTCACATTTTAGTCTCATCACTGTTGTTTTTCCACATCAAAATAACACTAACAGAACATCATTAGAACCTTCTACCACACTGGTACTCGGTCCTTTTTACCTTATGGTAAAATAAGTCTACAATGGTTCAGTTCAAATGGTATTTTCCAAGATTTGCTTCATTTTATGCCTATTTTATAACAGTGCAGGTGGATTTGATTAAGAGCTGGCATCAGACGTATCGATCTGGTTGGATCATAGACATAGAAATCGATTCATTAATGAAGTCAAGTAATCATTACATCCTTACCTTTTTTATATGTAAGCAGCTTATGTTTGACTCTTTTTTTTTTTACCAGGCTAAGCAACTTTTCTAGTTTTTGAAGCTAAATCCTAGTTTTTGCAGAGCTACTATCCTGCTAGACAATTCAAAAAGCAAGTAGATCAAATGTTGGAGTTTATAGGATGTTGTCCCCAACACAGTTGATGGAGATAATTACTCCAACCCTTTTAAGGGCAAAACAGTTCTCAAAGCAGGCTGTAGGAAAGTTTCCCCTGTTTTTAATTTCCCTTCTGAGTAGAGGGGTTCCTTGCTTGTGGAACAAACCCTTAAAACGCTCTGATGTAATGAGGTCTGGTAATGTGTTTGGATGTCTGAATCTGGACCTCAAGTTGGACATGTTGATGTATTCCATTTACCTATAAAGTCACACCTGGTTTGTATAAGATCCATTTAAAAATCCGATCCATACTTTGGGGCTCGTCAGGCCGGCAGGACTTCTACATTTGTGTATCAGCTTTCATACTGAGACGGATTTCTGGAGACTGCAGATCTAGACTGACGTTTACTCCGGTTGCATCAGTGCAGCTAGCTTTTTTTCTGTAGGTACCAATTTAAAAGTTAATTGTTCCCACATTTTTACACCACAAATGGGGTTTCTGCCAGCATTGTTCACAATCCCATCAGTATTTTAGTTGCAAAATGTGTCACAGTTTCAAGCTAGTATTTAGACAGATGCTAACACACATTGTCAGTGGGAAACTTACGCCATTTATGGAAAAATTAAAACAAAAAAGTAAGATAACTGTCAGATAACACAAGAGATAGCAAGATATTTTAGTTTAATTTACCATCAACACGGTGCTCAGTAAACGTGCAGGTATGGGTGCAGATTCCTGGTCTATCTCCTGTGCAAACAGGGAGGCTGATGGCTAAGAATCTATCTGGCATTTTCTTTTTCTTAACCAATGAGATTATCGTTTCTACAAGCCGATGTTTATTGGAATACTTTCGCGTTACCCTTGTCACATTTTTTTTCACTGCAGTTTCTTTATATTCTGGTTCTTTAAGTTTGAACCTGCTTGATTAAAGAACATTAAAAATCAAGGCTGCCACAAACGATTATTTTAATAGTTGACTTATCACCAATTATATTCTTTTGATTAATTGACTAATTGGGTCATGCGTAAACTGGATGTAAAACAGACACCTTAACCATATTTAGCTTTAAACCTGAAGTATTTAAGCCATATGCTAACTAAAATATAGGCAACTAGATATGTAGCATTAGCTGATAATGCTAGTGTGAATATTGCTAAATATAAGCTGAATGTGGCTGCTAAAGATGCTGAAACTGAAAATACTGAAGCTAAAAGCTTGTTAAAATATTAGCTAAATGCCAAATAAGCCAAAAACAAAGGAAACATATCGAATTTGGCCAAAACAGCTAGCATAATGCTAAAATAGCCAAACTCTAAATTAGCCCAAAAAACTGTAAAAACATTTTCTAATTTTGCCAAAACAGCTAGCATAATGCTAAAATAATTTCTAAACTCCAAATTAGCCTAAAAAAATGGAAAACATTATCTAAATTTTGCTAATATTTTAGCATTTTGTATAAATTAGTTAAAAATAGCTAGCATGCTGCTAAAATAAAAAGCTAAACTGCAAATTACCTTAAAAAACGTAAGTGTTCCTGAACATTTTAACGTTTGAATGGTTCTCTAGCTGAAAGTTTGCAGAAGTTTATACGTTTCAAAGAGCACGAAGTTTTTGAAGGATTTGAGAATTTCTCATTCAATTTCTTTTGGGCATATTTTGTTCAATATTTCAAAAACTATAAAGTTTTTGGATCCCAAAAGTACGAGCAGTAATGTGCTGAACGAGCCGAACATTTTTATTCCACGATTGCTGAAATCGTTAAGTGTGTTTCAGTTTTTACTTGCCAATAAACGTCCAGAGAGGAGCAGGAGGGTCACTATAGTGTGAATGCTGTAAAGCGTTTTTGCACCAAAGTTTTGAGATCAAATTGAGAGAAAAACATAAAAACGACACATCAACTATTAAATTAGACGTCAACGATTTTAACGCCATAGTCGTGACTAATCAACTAATTGTGGCAGAGCTTCATAAAAAGCAAAAATTATGCAAAAAAACAAAAAAGGTGGATTGAATTTACCATCAAATTATGTTTTTTTATTTTCCGAATGCATCAGAAGAGATTTGTTTCTTGATTTGGTTCTTGTGGACTTTTCTATCTTCCTCTGTATTTGTAATATCATTCCATTATCTCAGCTGAACACCTGCAGCCTCCTAAAATGTGATCTTCCTGTGCAGGTGATGTGTTACACACAGATTAACGTCAGCTGATATTTAAACTCAGTTTAATGCATTCGATTGGTAAGCCTTGCTGCTCACATTAATGTTCCAGGAGTTGCCTGGAGGGGTAGATATGCAAGCGGGGGGCCGGGCCGTCAGCAGTTTCATCCGTCAGCCGAACAACGCCTCTCTACAGCGTCCATGAGCCTTTGAGCAAACCACAATCTGTGGCAGCTCCGCAGCACAAGGCCGCGTTTGTTCTGGGCAGCGGCTGAGTGGCGGGAGTTTTAGGTTCCATGCAGAGTGCAGAAATATGAAGGCATCTGCTCCACAAATGCAGTCGAAAAATGAAAACGTGAAATAAGGAACTAATGTGAGCACCACCTGTCTGTTAGATCTTCTTACACGAGTCAACAACTGAAGTTCCTCTTGTTCAGTAGTGGTCCAAGTTGTGAATTTTAAGGTTTATAAAAAGTTTTGAAGTTTCTGCTGTAACCTGAGTCTGAGGCAAATCAAACAAGAAGTTGGTTGGAGGCCAGCTGGGACGGTCGGCTGCATTCGACGTGTTTTTGTTGTTTGTGACCTGAGGCGCATTAGCGTAGCATAGATGGTTCAACTTTTGACAGTACCCAGATACCTGAAATAATGGAGGCAATTTTTACACATGAGAGCAGAAAGTAAGAAAGTAGTTTGTCCGGTCATCTTTTTATCTATTTGAAAGCGTTCCTAATGGTTGTTTAGCTGTGATTATATTGTTTTTAGCCAAAATAAAAATAAAAAAAAATGTCATTTTTAGGACATAGTTTCTGCAGAGAGGCAGGAGTTCATTAGAAATTCACCCCACTTCCCATCATCCACCTGTTCACACCTAGGATGCACCAACGTGAACATTTCTGGGCAAAGCCAAATAATAATGAAAACGTTCGTTCGAACACAGAGTAGTGACCCAGTGTGTTTATTTTATTGCAGTAATCGCCTCGAATAAATCTTCAAAATCTTCCTCAGCCACTGCAAACTGATGATCTTTTATCCATCGCGGTCAAGCACTTTAAAATATTTCCACAGAGCCGACATTTTAACACAGGCATTAGATCACCGATGCACGTCGATTCAACTAACTTTGTGGCGATTCTTCCAAAAAAAAGCTAAAATCTAGACTTTTATTATTGATATGGCATTTAAAGCTATAAATAATGAATGGGGTTTGACAGATAAATGTATTGACTTGGAAGAAGCTAGCTTATGATTGGACGTCGTCTTGTTTGAATTACATGTACGTCCAAAGACAGAAGAAAAAAAACTGAAAGAGAAACTAAAGTCTGCCAGGAATTATTTCAACGATTCAAACGATACAGCAGTTGCTCGATCAATTTTCGATAAATATCTTATTTTTTACATCTCTTAGCTGATACTGCTGTTACTCCCACTAACCGATCGATTTTTTTATACCTTTCACATCCCTACTAGAAACTGAACCCTCAAACTTGTTGGCGTCTGAGACAAAATTTGTCTCTTTACATTAAAGTTGTTGGGATTTGTTATCAGGCCGTCCATCTGTTATCTAGACCCTCTTCCACGAGGACTGTTGTCGCCTGAACAGGAAATCACAAAATTCAGAACTGTTCCCTAATAAAAACGTCTGACATCCCTGTTAGAGGTAATCATAATACACAAAACAACAAACTTTTCATCATGAGATTCTGCAGATCTTAACCCTGTTGTGGAACTCCGCCTTCTCTTTTGTTTTGGGGTCTTACTAAAGCAGAACACTTTTGTGCTCGACAAGCACGCACGCTCGGTCTGCCGTGCTGCTCGTTTTTCTGAAAACCCCTCCGGCTGAATGGCTGCAGTGGCTCCTTCAGGAGATGTTGACATTGTTGTAGCAATCAACCATCAAGCGGAGAGTGGCTGTATTCATGACCATCCCTGCTGTCTGTCAACGCCGCTGCTTTTATCTCGGCTTTCTTTCTCTCTTCCTCCTGTCTTCTCTTTTTTGTAGATCCTGTTTCTATCGTCTTCTTGACTTTCTGTAATGACATAATGGCAGAAATGAAGTTCACTTCATGTCGGACTTGATTCTATCAGGTTGTGAATGTTTCCAGTTCACCTGTTTGTGAGATGAGTCTGAACATTTCCACGAATGCATTAAAACGTTCTACTAACTTCCTGCAGAGACCTGAAGCTGGACAACATCTTGTTGGATGCAGAAGGACACTGCAAGCTGGCTGACTTTGGGATGTGCAAAGAGGGAATCCTCAACGGAGTTACCACCACCACCTTCTGCGGGACGCCCGATTACATCGCTCCAGAGGTACAAAGAAACATGACTGTGATTGGGGGATTTTTGTTGTTTTTCTCCTTTTACTTCATGTTTACAAGTTAAGTGAAAAAGGCAAATTATTAATCAATGTCACATATTTCATTTAGAACATTGATTTATTTATGGAAATCAAAACTTTTTTGTGAATTATCAATTCTTAAACAGATATTACAAATACTAAAATATGTTAAATATACTAAAATCATAACTGAAAGTGTTTTTAAACAGAAAACAACTGTTTTTTGGTGAACATTGGCTATAAATGTTGAATCAATTGATTTGAACAGTTTTGATCATTTATTCAATGATCTGCCATTTTAAAAAAATTCTTTTTAGCAGCATTTCAACTTTCTTGTATGTTAGTTTTCCTGCCACCCATCTTAACATCTTACAGCATGTTTTAACAGTAAAAATCTAGTTGTAAATATCAACCTCCCAAAGGGAAATATTCCATAGCAACCATACACTTTTTGACATGTCCCGAACTGATAATTATTAATAGTAAGTTTTGCGTCTTTACATCAAAGCAAAATATCTAATTTTCCTTGGCAACCACTGTTAAAGCCACCCACATGATACACAAATGTTTTCTGCTTTGGATTTTACAATACGGAGATGATTGGATCACAGATTTTAACTGTGAAACTGCAAAAACATTTGAATCTCCTTGTAGTTATTTTATATGACTCCTCCTCCTCGTCTTCTCATTGGTCAGCTCCACTTAAAGCAGGGGTCCCCAAACTACGGCCCGCGGGCCGGATTCGGCCCTCCTCCACATTTGGCCCGGCCCCCAAAGCTGTTTTGGCTCAATTATACATTTTTCTATTTTTTTCGGCTATTTTGGCATTTAGCTAATATTTCAGCTACATGCTAGCTGTTTTGGCTAATTTAGGCTTTTTTCTGTTTTTCGGCTAATTTGGAGTTTGGCTAATTTTTTTTAGCTTTATGCTAGCTATTTTGACTAAGTTAGACTTTTTTTTCTAGTTTTTTAGGCTAATTTGGTGTTAAGCAAATAGTTCAGCTACATGCTAGCTTTTTAGTCTAATTTGGAGTTTAGATAATATTTTAGCTTCATGCTAGCTGTTTTGGCTAAATTACACATTTTTTCAAAATTCTTTAGGCTAATTTGGCACTTCGCTAATATTTTAGCTAGCTATCAGCTTTAGTGTTTTCAGCTATGAACTTCAGTGTTATCAGCTATCAATTTCAGTGTTTTTAGCTACCTATTTAAGCATCTTTAGCTATTAATCTATCGCAGGTAATGCTATATATCTAGTTTTTAAAATGTTTTATTATTATTTTTTCTATGAAGATTACAGAAATTAATTAATTAAAATTTGACTGTGTGTCTTTCTGGAAAACCGTAAATCTTTACGTTTAGGCTGTGATTGATGCACTTTTTCTGTTAGCCTACAAAATGACCCATCAGAGAAGAAAACAGAAGCAAAAGTTTGGGGACCCCTGGTTTAAAGGAAGGAAACAGCTTTGCAATGATGTTGATTCCCTCAAAAACAGATTTGTTTGATCCTTCTGTGGTCAGATCCTCCAGGAGCTGGATTACGGCCCGTCGGTTGACTGGTGGGCTCTGGGGGTGCTGATGTACGAAATGATGGCCGGGCAGCCTCCGTTTGAAGCCGATAATGAAGACGACCTGTTCGAGTCCATCCTCCATGATGACGTGTTGTATCCAGTGTGGCTCAGCAAGGAGGCCGTGTCCATCCTGAGAGCGGTCAGTGACTCGCACCTCACCGCTTTGCTCAGCTGACCTCGACCGCTGCTGATTCAGACCCATCCCGGACCGGTTCTTTGTGTTTAAAAAAAAAACTGCTGTTTTTGTGTGGTCACTTGTTTGTGGGTCGGGTTTGTCACACTTTGTTCCAATGGGAGATGAAGCTGTTGTTGGTTGGTCAACCGTGACATGTGGACCAGAAAAAGATAAAAAAAAATGTCTTTATATCCTAGGATGTCTTCTGAGGGTGATGGGAAAAATCGTTTTAGCAATATAAATCGCAATATTTCATCTGGCGATACTGGCAATTTAAAATGCTGACAAGGCGATGTTTAATTAAAAACTTATGAGCGTCCTTTAGCGTCTTACTTTTGTAAGTCCCCCGACTAGTTGGCAGCACACTCAGCCTCTTCTCTTACCTCTGCACCGTTCAGAACTTTATTTCCTCAATAATACTTTTAGAACCTTATTGTTCAGGGTAAATTCATTCCATTCTTTTTTTCTTACACTAAAAAATATTTTGTTGTGTAAATCAGACAATATTGACTGTTCCCTTTGAAAATGAACATTTCTTACTTTAAAAAAGGAAAAGCACCATTAATTTTGTTGGGTAAAAGCAACTTTTACCGTAATTTCCAGAGTATAAGTCGCAGTTTTTTTTCATAGTTTAACCACTGATGCGACTTATTTGTGTTTTTTTTCATAAATAAGCTCATATATTTGTTATTTTCCCTGTAAACACCGGTTGTTCTTTCCTCCAACAACCACTAGAGGGCGCTGCATCTGAGTACAAGTGTCTGCTAATGACAGTGGCAGAAGAAGAAGTGTCGTCCAAAACAAACATGGCAGAGAATCTGATTGTTTTCCTCTTAAACTTTGATATTTTTCTCATAAGGATCAAAAGATTAGTATTCTTGTATTTATTAATTTTTTTTAACAAAGCTTGGCGGCTTTGTTCTCAAACGTCAGACTTTTCTCATAAAAGTGAGGCTTATCCTTCAAAGCGACTCACATGTTTTTTTTCTTCATAAGACATTTTTTGCGCTTGCGACTTATACTCCTGAAAATACAGGATATGAAATCCAGTTGCAGTGCTTAATACGAAATTGATTTGGCAATATATCGTGATATTTTGTGTTGTGATACTTGTATCGATTTAAAATGTTGACGGGCAACTTGTACGTGAGATTTAGTTGTACTTAGGGCTGGACGATACAGAGTATTTGGGTATTGAACCAATATCAATCCAATATGGGTCCATATGGCAGATATCGATACTGATATCAATATTTTATATAGATAAATGTGGATGTGACATGAATTTAACTGTTATTAATTGCCATGAATATTTTTTTAAGCTTCTCTTTTTTTAATTACTTGATAAACATAAAACAGAATTAGGACAATATTTTCAATTCAATGGAAAATAGTTTATTTAAAATAAAAACTTCTTGACATTAAATAAAAAGTGAAGAAGTTAATGCAAAACCGTCATCAAACCAACAGAAACAAGTAACTATAATACAAAAATTAATCAAAATGTTTAATGATACAAAAAAAAGAAAAAAACAACTGTCAGAAATATACATAACTTATTTAAGTTCATTTTTCTCTTGGAAAACAGACAGTTTGATGTAAGGAGCAGAAAGAAAAAAAACTTGGCCTTGAAATACCTTTAATTCATCGTGTTGAAAAAAAAAAAATTAAAATCATGACTTTAAAACTGTGAGTTGAATCATTACATCCCTCGTCATCCCCTGAAAACCTGCAGCCGTACAGGCGTTATGACCAAGACGTTAAACATGAACGGAATCATTTAAAGCCTTTAATAATTCAGACGTCTTTCAGCTTCAAATAACCAGCAGCAAACGTGAGGAGATGTTCACACTGACGTGTTTGGAGGGAAACCTCCAGACATGGACCGAACGTTGAACCAGTATCTCGGTTCTGGTCCGCCCCGGTCCCGATGGTTCTCGTCTCCGTTTCAGTCACATGTGAGAGAGGATGCAGCTTTTTTCTCACTGTCATTCGTTGATCCACGTTTCCTGTTCCTCCTCTGGAAGAAGCTCAGATAATTCTCTCTCCGCTCCTGTTGTCTGTGCGTGTTGTGTGTTTTATCTGGGGTAAGTGTGTGCGCTTGTGCACATAATGACACTCAGCCGTTTGTGTATTTGCACATGCTGTGTTTCCATCACAAGCTCTGCGTTTACCTTGGCTTTTGGGGACAGTTGACCTGCAAGGCCTTGTGGGAAAATAAGTGTTTATGTTGGACTGTGTGTAGAACTCTGACCAGAACTCTGGTTCCTCATTGGACGTGTCACTTAAAGTCACATGACAAAGCACTTGGCCAAAGAAATATATTGCAAATTTATCGTCATCGTGATATCAGCCTGTGCTATACATGTATCGAAACGACAGCTTAAATATAAATAAAAGGTTATCTTTAATGTTTACAACAATCTTATATTAGCTTGAAGTTTCTAACAAATAAAGTAGAGCCTTTTTTGCATTTGACCTCTAGAATCTTAGATACTCTCCTCCTAAGCAGACGTGTCATCATCATTGCAGTATTGATAACATGTATCACACAGGTGTTGAGTTTTGGCTGATAAAACAGCAGATGTGGTGATTTTTAACTGAATCCTGTCAGAACTGGAAGTTAAAGCTGCTTAAAAAATTCTATATCGCCCTAATTGGACGTAATAGTTGGGTTTCTGTGGCATACAACTACTCCTGTACATTCTGACTTTTCAAAATAAAAAAACACAATTATTTCCTTGTGACACTTTTTTATTTTTGACTTTTTTTCTGTAGTTCATGACAAAAAGTCCCAGCAAGCGTTTGGGCTGCGTGGCGGCTCAGGGCCTGGAGGAGGCCATCAAAGCTCACCCGTTCTTCAGAGAGATCGACTGGACGCTGCTGGAGGAGAGGAAGGTCAAACCGCCTTTCAAGCCTCGCATTGTGAGTCCAGAACCCTTCTTTCAGGAGGACGGATGATCGATCTCCTTCGTCGAGGATCGCTGACGCCGCTGAGCGATCAGCCGCAGCGGCTCCAGCGGCTGATAACCTCATCATGTTTGTTGCTCCGTTTCTTGCAGAAAACCAAAAGGGACGTCAATAACTTTGACCAGGACTTCACGCGCGAGGAGCCGGTTCTGACGCCTGTGGACGACACCATCGTCAAGCAGATCAACCAAGATGAGTTCAAAGGATTCTCCTACTTTGGGGATGAGGCTTAAACGCGGAGAAGGTCTCAGCGTTTGAAGGAAACCCAGCTTCCTCCTCAGTGTTAGTCTCCAGGAGTCCTATTAGTAACTCCCACGGATCCGTGCTCGTGTCGCTTGTCCATCCGTACGTGTATGCTGAAACCGTAGCATGAAAGTGCAGGCTGGCTGTGGCGGACAGAACCAGACGCACGGACCGGGCTGTGGGGCGGTTCGAGTGTGCATGTGCTGCTTTATACCTCAAAAGAAAACGTCATTTCTTCACCAGAACATGCTGTATCCTTTCTGTGCTCCAAAAATGTTCCCTAAAACCTGTATGTGGAAAACAACAAAACATGATTGTATTTAGACATTTTTGCTTGATTCGGTGTGGAAGAACATGGAGAGGAACCAGAATTGGTTAGGTGGAAGCACCACATCAGAGGAGCTTTAATTTAGCTTTTTAAAGTTATTATTATAGAGAAAAAGCTGCACGCTGTGTCTTCATTTTATCATGTGAAAATACTGATGTTAAGCTTGTTCATCCTGATCCACACAGTACTTTTAACCACAAACTAGCAGACCTAGAGTAGCTGAACACTGGGAGGGTCTGTTGTTAGCAGTGTTACTGTTTTCAGTTTAACGTCAGACTCGACACCAACAGGTAACGTCCTGAAGGCTGAACTCCTGAAATTGTTCAAGCGGCCTGAATGACGAAGCAGGAGAGGAAGATGCTGCAAATTCAGACTCGGTCGACACTCGCTCAGCTTCTGCACTAGGAATTTCAGGTCAGCAGTTTGACCCACTTTCCTCGTGTTGTCCTCAACTCAAACAAAACCGATTCTGTTCTGTTTTTGACATGTTGTTCTTAGCGTTTGTCTGATGATGGAGGAATCAAACTGTGTTTGCTATGTAAAAAAACACAGTGGGCGGAGCCTCAAGATAACTAGCTCCGCCCCATTCGGATGCATCCACCTGTCTACGACTAAAACCATGCACGTCTTTGTTTTCCTCGTCTGATCTAGATAGACCTGGAGAGCTCTGATATTTCTCAACGTTTTTGTTGCACCGCTAACGTTAGCTTGGAGTTGTGAGGGGCTGTAAGCTAGCAGGAGGGAGTGCAAACAAAGGAATGATGGGATATCAGCAGAGGGTTACTTAACCGGCAGAAAATACATCTTTAAAAACTGCACAGGCTCTTGGATTTTGGCTAATTTAGATCATAACTAAATGGGGATGTGAGCTAGTGGAAGAGCGTGTGAATAGATGGATGATGGGAAATAGGGGCAGGCTTACTCCGCACCAATGGTCCCGCCCACAATTAAGAAGCAAATTTCTAATGAACTCCTGCTGCTCTGCAGAAAGTGTCTTAAAAAAACGACAGTGTTTTGGATATGGCTAACAATGTTATACGTCTTAAAAAATGACAGTTTTTTTTTTTGTTTTATTTTCGCTAAAATTGTTATAATCATAATGAAATATGGGGCTGTAAGCTAGTGGGAGAGCGTGTGAATTGATGGTTAACGGGCATTGTACTCCGCACCAACAGTCCCGCCCACAATTCAGAGGCAAATTCCTATTATGAACTCCAGCTATTCTGCAAAAAATATGTCTAAAAAAAGATTTTTGGATTTTGGTTAAAAATGTTATAATGATAATTAAATAGGAGGCTGTAAGCTAGTGAGAGAGTGTGTGAATAGGTGGATGATGGGAAATAAAGGGAGGCTTACTCCACACCAACAATTCCGCCCAGAATTCAGAGGTAAATTTCAAATAAACTCCTGCCGCTCTGCAGAAAATGGGTCTTAAAAACGATCCAGGTTTTTGGATTTTGGCTAGAAACGACCAAATAATAGTTGAAAAGGACAATTTGGAATGATTTTACGATAGCTTAAAAGATGACCGGAGTGGGACTTCAAAAAAAGATTCTTGTAATTTACATTTCTTGAGAGGAAACTTTGTTTTGGGGCTTTCTCTGCAAGTTGGTTTGACTTTTTTGAAGGTTTTATTGAAAGTGAATTTGTCTGAGACATTTGTATATATCTTGGTATATATAACAGAACATTTTTTTAATTTGTCATATGGCCTCTGAACCCAACTAGACCAAATCAAGGACCAAACCCTTCATTAATTGTGTTGATTCCCACTGTGCCACTACAGAACTTTGGTTTTACCTTAATAATATTTACTAATAACCAATCGATTGTCCTGCTGAGCCTCAGTCGGTTCCTGAGTCCACTGGAACACGTCAACCCGAGTATCCAACCGGGAAGAAGTGAGAAACAATCCCAGACGTCAAGCTTTTATTACAAAACCAAACTACTTCTATTGGATCTGCTTCGCCGTTCAGGCCGCCTCAGGACAGCTCCTGATAAACGAGACGCCTCGTGTGTGTGTTTGTGTTTGTGTGTGGTAACTGTAATGACTCGGCCGACAAAGACTCCACCGGACAGTCCTGGAGAAGAATGTGTGGAGTCATACGACTGAATAAGGTGTTAACCTGAATGTATTTGCTCTGAAGTGTGTGTGTGTTTACATCTGTGCGGAGCCCTCTTCATGCTGTCATCGTGATTTGTGTTTTATTTAAAGCGTCTTTGTGTTCTGGCTGTCGTAGTTTTGTTGGGTCGTTCTCTTGTGGCTGTTTTGGATGTTGTGACACTCAACAGTGAGGAAAATAAGTCTGTGATCCTTAGAAATCCTGGAGGGGTCTGAAGAGTTCGTCTTAGTTTGAGAGACATCATCTAAAACAATCTGGAAATCACATTGTAGGGTTTTTTTAATTAATAAATAGACACATAGACACCTGTCCACCCCGTACAGTCAATAAGACTTCAACTACGGACAAGGTAAAGACCAAAGAGCTGTCCAAAGACACCAGAGACTACGCTGACTTTCTCATGGCTGGTATGGGCTATGGGGTAATTGTCGAGCAGCTTGGTGAAAAAGATCAGCTGTTGGAGGAAATTTTACTATATCCCTATAGTGATCCTCCTACAATCACTTCTTCAGCAGTTTCAACATCAAAACGTTCAGCTCGTTCAGGACATTACTGCTTGTATTTTTGGTTTTCATAAACTTGATAGTTTTTAAAATATTGAGCAAAATGTGCACTAAAGGAAATGAAAGTCTTCAAATTTAGCATTTTTAAGTAGATTAGCAACAAACCTTTAAATATATTCATGGGCTGTTTTCATCTTCATAGTAATTTTTAAAAATTGTATTGAGCTGTTATAATTGCATTATGCTAGCTCATTTAAGGAACTTGGCATCTATTGAGGTTTTTTTTTAATACTATATTGGAGTTTAGCTAATATTTTAGCAACATGCTAACCATTTTAGCTAGTTTATTATCTACTGAGGTTTTTAGGCTAATTTAGAATTTAGCTCCAAATTTTAGCAACAGGCTAACATTTTTGTCTAATTTAGTTTACTGAGGAATTTTAGGCTATTTTGGAGTTTAGCCAATATTTTAGCAACGAGTTAGCTTTTTGGCTAAATTTGGCATCTACTAAAGTTTTTTTTTTTGGCTAATTTAGAGTTTAGCTTCTATTTTAGCAACATGTTGATGTTATTGACTAATTTAGTTTATTGGGGAATTTTAGGCTATTTTGGAGTTTAGCTCGTTTTTGAGCAACGAGCTAACGAGCTGGCTAATTTGGCATCTACTTAGGTTTTTTTGTTTTTAGCTATTTTTGAGTTTAGCTTATATATAAGTTACAAGCTAGCTTTTTTGGCTAATTTGGCAACTTTTAAGATTTTTGTTTTTTTTTGGCCAATTTGGAATTCAGCTCATTTTTAAGCAACACACTAAATATTTTTGCTAAATTGTCATGTATTAGGAATTTAATTTTTGAGCAATTTTACTACACATTTTTCAGAAAATGAGAAAAACTTCAGCACTCTTTCATAATTTTTTGACATTTCCTGTCTTTTAACAAATGTAGCATTTTGCAAACAGCTTTCGCATTTTCTGCAAATTAAAGTAAATTGCGTCACCATTTTCAGCAACAAGCTTCAGCATCTTCAGCAACTACTTTCAGCAAAAAGCATTCACACTAACATTATAGCAGGAAATGCAAAATGGAAGAAGCTAAAAATGACTTTCAGTCTCCCTCAGACTGGGACTCCTCGACAGATTTCACCCGTCAGGGTCTCAATGATCCTTAGAAAGGGGAAGACTCAGCCCAGAACTACACGGGAGGAGTTGGTCGATGAGCTGAAAAGAGCTGGGACCAGCGTTTCCATGGTTTCTGTTGGTAATACACTATGACGTTGTGGTTTGAAGTCATGGATGCCATTCCCCGACTCATGTTTAGGTCCGCCTTAAGTTTGACCATTTGGATAATCCAGAGGAATCGTGGGAAAAAGTCATGTGGTCAGATGAGACCAAAATTGAACTTTTTAGGTCCTAATTTCACTCGTTTGGGGGAAGAAGAATGATGAGTTCCATCCAAAGAACCGCCTCCCCACTGTGAAGCATGGTGGCAGTAGCATCATGCTATGGGAGTGTTTTTCTGTATGTGACGGGACGAGTGCACTGTATCAGGGAGATGATGAAGTTGTGAGGTTTTGGGGAACAACCAATAGAAAATCTCAACGACAGTCCAGAAACCGGACTGATGTAGAGGAGATCTGTGAGGAGAAGTGGGCCAAAATCCCTCCTGCAGTGTGTACAAAACAATACAGGGAACCTTTGACCTGCATAGTTGTAGACAAAGGCAAAATTAACATCAGTTTTAACAGTTATTCAAATACTTATTTGTAGCAGTAACATATAAATCACACAACGTGATTTCCAGATTTTTGAAATCTGAAAATCTTAGCAGGAGAACTTAAATCCCCAGGTGTTCAAATACTTATTTTCCTCGCTGTATCCGGTCAGAAGCTGCTCAGAGCCACATTTACAGTTACAGAAGCAGAAACAAACTTGACTTGTGCTCCAGTTTTCTTCCCCGTCTCTGTTTTGTCCTCTGACTTTCACTCTTTCAGATTTGAAAATAGTGTTTCAGACAGTCAGCGCTGCTCTGGATTCCAGCAGTTCTTAGGCATCAGTTTTTAGTCCTGACTCACATTCCAGGTAGTAGATTCTGAACTGTAGCATCAAAGGTGTAAACAGGAAAACCAAGCAAATATCTATGGGCTGAAGTAGTTTCACTGTAGGTGGAAAATGTGACACTGTTTGCAGTTTCTCAGAGCACTTAATGTCACAGTTTAAAAACTCTAAATTTAAAGCATTTTTAAAATGATAGAGGTCTTCCTGTAGCAGCTTCTTAAATCGATTATTTTGTTTCAATTCAGCAAAGGTGTATCAACTAAAGGTGTAGCAGCAATTCTAACATTTGAGGAAAATGTGGAGTTAAAGTTGTCGAACTTTTCTCACAATTACTGACATTCTTCTCTTTCCTGAATTCACAATTTGGACGTTCATTAGAGTTAAAACAAATCTGTCAATTAGTTGCAACAGAAAATGTTTCAGCTTCATGAACATTTTAAAGATTCTTTTTGGAGGAGAAGATTTAAATCAATCATAGAATCCTAAACTATCTCATTAAAGTCCCACTTTGATGATAATTGTGTCGTTTTTTTAGGTGTTTTTAACACATTATTGTAGCACGTTTCTCATTAATTAAGTTAAAAGTTTCATTTTTTAAAAACAGGAGCAGACCATATAAAATACAGCTTGAAAAAGAGTTTATCAGTGATATAGAAAATACACACGCTTCATGCTCTCAGCAAAAGGGACGGGAAGAGGGGCGGGGTTGCTCCATGCCAACAGTCCCATGCTTTGGGGGTTTTTTGGCTAAAGAAGCATAATCCTAATTTAATGACCACTGGGAACACTGAGAATAGATAAAAAAATGATGAAACTTTAAGTTTAAAAAAATATTAGAACTTAAGAAAAAAATGTCATAAGTGAAAAGTTAAATAACTTAATATGTCCTTTAATTAGCAAAAAGCTAAATGTATAATAAACTGCACTGATTCATTCTTTGTTTTAGGTTTAGTTTCTTCAGTTAGAGATTTATTTGAAAACTTTCTATAGATTCAGTTAAAATACCAATTTAAACTAGATCATTAATTTACAGTTAACTTCTAAAATGACTTTTAGGTTTCTTCTAACAGTCCCACTGCTGATTTTATGCACATTTGGTCAAAGGGTGGAGCAGCTTTCTCTCACTGTGATTGGTTCAGCAGTTACCAACAGATGCAATGCTGGACCTTTGTGGGGGAGACTGAGTTTTAGAAATAAAACAGTACTTCAAATGAAGGTTGATGCAGAGTTACGAAGATTTACTGTAAATATTCGTTACACTAAATCAGGAGTGTCAAACTCAATCACACAAGGGGCCAAAATCCAAAACACACTTTAGGTCACGAACAAACAGGATAAACATTTATTAAACACTCTAAAACTACAATTTTTAAACTTTAAAACTGTAACTTTTTAACATAATTATGAACAAGATATATAACATTACCTGTGATTTTGCTAGTGTGAATGCTGTAAGCTGAATTTGGCCGCTAAAGATGCTAAAGCTGAAAACACTGAAGCTGATAGCCAGCTAAAATGTTAGCTAAATGCCTAATTAGCCTAAAAACAAAAAAGAAAAAAACTTAAATTAGCCCAAGCAACTAGCATGTTGCTGAAAAAATTGCTAAACTTCAAAACTGTCTAAAAAAACTGAAAAAAGCCTAAATTA
>NC_050526.1:18034010-18035397 GCF_002922805.2 Oryzias melastigma
AAAAAAAAAAAAAGCCTAAACAAATCTTAGTAAATGCCAAAATAGTCCCAAAACTAACAGAATGCCACTTTTTTTAAATTTTAAAACTGTAACTTTTTAACATATAAATAAAAAAAAGGCAAGAATATTATTCCAGAATAACTTAACGGATCCGGCCCCCGGGCCTTGACTTTGACACGTGTGCTCTAAATAAACCTTTTTGGGATTACCCCCCTTTCAAAATAAAACCAATTTTTAAGCAACATTTCTCCACAAAAATGCTGCTGCCGTTTGCAGCTGACAGTCAGAGCACACAAACGTGCTTCCAAAGTGTTGCAGCATCGAGGCGTAGCAGTGACACAGCTTTTCAGTAGCAGCCGTAAAGTTAGCTCATCATGCTGCAGCACAGCAGAAGGGACGGCCCTCAGCATCACGAACTTCCTCCTCTCCTTCCCATGTCTCCTGCTGCATCTTTGTTTAGTCTCTCATTTGAAAAATGTCAAGTTGTTTGTCCCAGTATGACCCAAAGAGGACGATGCGTCCCAGAAGTCCTCCGTGTTAAACGCCAAGCCAAACATCCTGCGTGTCCGGAGCGCTCGCTGCCGGACTTTCACATCGCTGGTGGAGGTGTTTGACACACGGTGGCAACAAGGTTCTCGTGAAACGGTGGAGACAGCATTATCATACCCAGAGTGTCGAGCATTTTTCCTCCATGAGTCATATGCAGAATGTTACTTTGTGTTTGGGGGTATTTTGCAGTCCCTGTTTTTGTGAAGCCTTGTCTGTATATTTTGCAATCTGATGTGTTGTTTTTTTTCATTTATTTTAATGGGTTTTTTGTGCCAAATGTACTGTATTTTTAAAGAATATAAAGTGTATTTTAATTTGAAAATGAATTAAATATTATAGTGTATGAAATTACATTTTCTCTGTTTTATTTCTCATGTACGGAACCCCTAAGGAGACACTGAAGTTAAAAAAAATCTAAATAAAAAACATTTGTTTTTCTTAAAGTTGAAGTAAACAATTCATTTATTCTGGTTACTAATGGGACAGTAACTGAAAAAAAAATATATAAGAATTGAAATAAAACTTTTTTTCTGGTTACTAACAGGGGCTCACCAGATAGCAACCGGTGCGCACCAGATGGTGACTGGGAAAAAAAACTATCAAAAAGATATATGCGAGCCCGATAATAACTAGAAAAATATTCTTAAAAATTGATCTAAAAAAATTTTTTGTAAAAATTTAAGTTTTTGTAGTTACTAACAGGTTCTCACCAGATAGCAACTGCTGCACACCAGATATTTTTTTTTCAAAAATTGAAGGAATTTTTTGGGGGGCTAAAAATGTAAGTAAAAAAATGTCTTTCCTAGTTGCTAAAAGGTGCCAACCAGATAGAAGCTGG
>NC_050526.1:18035595-18062908 GCF_002922805.2 Oryzias melastigma
AATGTACTTAAATTTTTAGATTTTTTTTTCAGTTACCATCTGGTGCGCACCAGTTAGTACCCAGAATTATTTTCCTTTACTTCAATTATTATTTTTTTTATACGTGAATGTTCCTTTAGGGCAGAGTTCTCAAACTCAATTTCCATTGGGGCCACCGAAGGCGGAGTCTGGCGGAGGCTGGGCCGTATGGGTTCCATTTGTGCCAAAAATATGTCATTCCGTCCACTGTCTATGTCTTTGGTCCATTGTCTATGTTTACTGAACAAGTTTTTTGAACATTTGTTCACATCTATGTACTAAGCAGTATCTTCTGCATACCCCGCTAGCAACTGTTGCTAAGGACTTTTCTGATGAGCAAATCTAACGACGATAGCAAATGCAAAGTTTTAAACATAAAGCTGAAACATCACAAAGCAAATACAAAGTTATCATCAAAGTAGTGTGGACATGCAGATGATATTGATTAGTATACATTGAACTTTCAGATTAATGCGGGGGCCACAAATGGCCCGCGGGCCGCTAGTTTGAGACCCCAGTTATTGGCTCTGTACTCATGAACCCCCATTGCTAGTTTAGCAGAAGCGTGGCATCGTGAAGTTATCTTGTACATCTGAAATATTTAAGATGCTGACACAAAGCGACAGTGCAAAATGCCAAAAGTCGTTTTTAGACTTATGAAAAAATGTAGTCGATCCTGCTTTTACTCTGACGCCACAGCTTTGACGTCCAGCCTTGCTTCTGCTTCGGCCGTTTTGCCGTTTTCCTCAATCAACTTCTTAAAATCCCAACATTTGACTTTAACTTCAGAGACTTAGAATACAAGTTTAAAAAAGAAAATTAGCTGGAGGATTATCTGTCATGAGCAAATTGGAGCTTTTACTTTGAAAAACTCACGGAACAGCAGAGATCAGTTAATGAAGACAGACGGTCGGTTTATTATGGTCTGTTTTTGTAACTAGTTTTTGTAACTTTAACGCTGGCAGCGTGTCGGTGATAAGACTTGAGAGGACGACTCCCAGTTTCACCCGTGGATGAATTCCATCACAGTTTGCATTCATACAAAGACTCTTTTATCTCCAATCGTATTCTCTCTTAAAGACATCTCCAGCAGTCCGTGGTGGGAAACCTGCATGTGCGCCTCGCTCTCATTTGAATAACCGCCTGAAGTCTTCTGCCCTTTTACACATTAGGCATGTAAACTCGTCGAGTCAGAAATCAGAGAGCCGGGATTTGTTGATCTATCTGAGCGCGACTGGTTCATCCAGTTCAATGAATCCATTTTTCAAAGCAGAAATCTATCATTATTGCAGGATTCCCAACTAACTGTCATGAAAGCAAAACTGCACTCTGAGGGTTTGCAACTTTTTTTCACTTGAATACAAGAAGCTCTTACAAGATGTATAATCAATTCAAGGCAGATATAAATGCAGACTACATGATTCCAGAACCAAAATGACCTTCATGAACTCCTGTCCAGAAACCATCCAGACAGCTTTTTAAGCTAATTATTAGACCCTGCCCAACTCAAAAACTGCACCCTTTTAGCCTATAGCTGTTTTTCCTCCACCAGACGAAGACCAAAGTTTAGTAGGCTATAGATCATTAAGGCTAAAATGCAAACCTTTGACCTTTGTGGTCAAAAGGCCGTTTTCTCAAAAACAAAGTCAGCTTCTTTGACTGGAGGAGGTTAAAGAGGACACACACTATCTACTTTCGTCAGTAGATACGGAATTTGACAAGCTCTTATCTTTGCAAACACATGGAATGACTCTTCTTCCAGTTCATGTTTGTCAGCTGGGAACCTCTGTAGGAGTAGAGTATGATCCTACCCAGAATTCTTTGGCACATCTTGACCTGAAAGCGTTACAGAGTCACTGTAGAAGTTCCACTTGCTACATGTCGAAAACAAAACCAACTGATACCAGCTTTAAGATGGGCCTAAAGGTATTAAAGCGTGTTTTAGTACGAATACTAGTTTGGAAAGAACTGATGCTAATGAGTAATGACTACTCAGGTAAGCAAGGGTTAACGTACAAACTAAACCTTAAAGACCTACTCCAAAGAAAATGGTGTTTTTCTTATTTTCATGTGGGATTTTTCTCATGATGGAGGAGAAAATTAGGGTAAAAATTAAATTTTTGAGTATTTCTTTATTCATATTGCTGTGAATTGGGGCAGACAAGCTCCCGACTAAGACCCGTTCTGATGCAGAGGAATAGATCCATAAACGTCTTTGTTTCCCCCCTCTGCAAAAACTGTCCTAGAAAATGATTTGATTTAGTTTAAAAATAAACAACAAAGTCAGAGTTAAAAAGATCACAGAAAACATTTTAAAATAGATCAAAGTTGATCAGAAAACAAGACTTATATATTAATACTCAAAAACTAAAGGACACTGAGGCCAACAGATGGTCATTAAATACTCTCCTTATTGTACATGGTGTCAGAAGATGCTCACCATAAATAGAGAACCAATCACTAAGTTGAATTCAAGCACAAACGTTTCCTTTGATGGGATGACCAGACTGGAAACAATGGTGAACACAGTAGCCCAACTAAACATGATTACGACAAGCGAACAACATAACAAATGTTAGCTTCCTTTTCTATAATTAATGACAAAACTGAGACGACACTCAAATTGTTTTGGTTTAGTGCGATACTACTAGTTTGTTCTGGGTAGGAATGTAGCACATTAAGGAGAAAGTCTTAGAGTTTTACCCGAGCTCTCCAAAAACCTGTTAGAGCTCCACAATTGTGGGACTACAACAAACAAGGACATTTGGGGTCCAGATGACCCGAGCCTTTCATTGACGTGTCATCCATCCCATGACAAATGTGGCTGAAGGTGGACAGGTTTTCATGTCTACCACGGACATCAGTGAAAGTCAAAAAATGTCTTGTTGGGTCCTGATGACCTCGTTCCCAACGTCAGCATACCTAGGATAGCACAAGGGTTACGACTGCACATTTTGGTCTATGCCGTCACCATGGAAGAACAGGACATCCATCCAGTCCAGGGATGAGCAACTATAAGTCAGATATTCAAAACCCTTGGTCACCTGGTTGACCACTCTGGTGAGTCTCAGTGAAGACAAAAGCAAGCTTTGCCTTCCAAAGTCCATTCAAAAACTGAAAAGACTGCTTTACAGTTGTCTAAACAAGCACATCCCAGGCAGTGCCACAAAGACTGGAATCAATCAACATTACAAAGTCCACAACTGTGCCAACAGACTGGAGCCCAAAACATTCTATGCCCAGAGAGGGTTTGTGAAAAGCATCCGTGTGGCTTGAATCAGTTCAGACCATGAATACCACACAACTGCAGCGTGGTCAATGCGTCCAAGCATCTTCATATGTGGCTAATGCGGTACAACCCAGAGGTTGTCTTTGCATCCAGTAAAGCCGTTTCTGTTGAAGATGCTGAAGAAGGCCACATCCATAGGCAGACAATGTGAGTATGATGTAGCCGTGGTGGTAGAAGGGTTTACAGCCTCTCTGGGCCAAATGGGCTGTTTTAGCTGTTGATCAGACATATTGTCGTAATAACACATGCTCTTTACCGTACTGTAACTCACTGACCGTTTACATCTGGGGTGTCAAACTCAATCGCACAGGGGGCCAGAGGTCGTGGGCCAAACAGGGTTACCATTTATTGAACACTCTAAAACTACATTTGTAAAACCGTAACTTTTTAACATAATTATGAACTAGATAGCATGACTGCAATAATGCTAGTGTGAATGCTATAAGTTGAATTTGGCCGCTGGAGATGGTAGTGCTAATAGCTCAAGCGGCTGAAGTTGATTGATAAAAACACTAAAGCTGATAGCCATCAAAACATTAGCTAAACTTTAAAACCGCCAAAGAAAACAAAAAAAAATGACATTAGCCAAAACAGCTAGCATATAGTGGAAATATTAGCTAAACTCCAAAACAACTGAAAAAATCTTAGTAAATGCCAAGCTAGTCCAAAAAACTTAAAGAAATCCTAAATTAGCCAAAACAGCTAGCATGTAGCTGAAATATTATCTAAACTCCAAATTAGCCTAAAAAATCTTAGTAAATGCCAGAATTGTCCAAAAAGTCAGCAGAATGCCAATTTTTGAAACTTTAAAACTGTAACTTTTTAACATAATTATGAATAATAAAAAGGCAGGATTATTATTCAATAAATCAATTTAAACCTTAAATAACTTTCAATATTTTACCCTCCATAAAATATATATTCTGTCAAAATTATACAAGTTGGAAATGAGCACAAGATAACATCGGGTCATTAATAACAATACATTAAAATTATCTGGAGGGCCGGATCCGGCCCCTGGGCCTTGATTTTGACACATGATTTAAACGATTTAGGAGCCTGAACAGTGTAGAGCTGTTTAAAGAGGCTGAGTGTGCTGCCAACTAGTGGTCGGGGGGTTTAAGATGCTAAAGGACGCTCATAAATAATTAGTTAAACATCGTCTTGTCAGCATTTTTAATCGACAAACAGAATATCGCGATATATTGAGCCTATACTGGATATGATCCATACTAATCATAAAACTTTTTTAAGTTTGTGGACAAAAGAAAAAATCAAACATAAAAAATTAAACGTTAATCAGCGATGTTCCACTGCACATTTTCCGGTTTCTTTTTGTGTTTCGTTTTTTAACATTTCACTTTGATTTCTGGAAATTACTTTTATTTTCCCAAATGTTTCATTTCGTTTATTTATTTATTTTTTTCTAACATATAAATGTTGTCTTTTTTATCATTTATTTTGCTTTTGTGTTATTGAGGTATTTAAAAGATGGTTTTGATTGGTGTGTTGATGTCCTTTGGACTTCAGGGCCACCGTAGGTATCTGTTGTTAACACAACTAAATCATTTTTAATAGGGATGATCTTTTTCACCATCTTTGACTTTTTATATATTTTTGGGGTGTTACTGAAGATATGACTTTCTCTCTAATATTGTAAATAAAATTGGAGTATAACTTAAATCCTAAAGCTCTTCATTTGTTTTGTTGGTGTTCTAAAAATCACAGAGAGAACTTTTGAGAATTTTTTAGTCAGCTGCCGTGGCGGGAAAAGGTCCCAGCTCCTCACACCTGTTGCACCAAGCAGGTAGAAGTTCGCTGGAAAGGGGGCGGGTCCTCCTCAGAGGGGCGGATCCCGGCCGGGGATCCAGCCAATCAGCGCCGGGGATCGTCTGTCACCGTGCCAGCTGACATTCGGGTCAGAGACCGAGCAGCTTCTGCGGGGACTCCTGTCAGTCCGCGAGGGGAAAACTTTTGACGAGCGGCTCGTGTCGACAGCGGCGGCGGCGGCTCGGCGTTCACTCCCAAACCGGCGAGAGGTGTCCTGTGAGCGGGGAGAGAGGCTGTACGATCCTCGGCAGTGTTCTGAGACTGTACGGCCCCCGACGCCCCTTCCTCCTCCAGCCCGGGGGTCCATGGACTTATGAGCGCCTCGTAGGAGGACTTCTTCACACCTGCGCACTTTCAACTTAAAGCGGCACTTTTATTCTCAAAATATACTGACTTTTAAATAAACTTGAGTGGAGTTACTGCTCTGAGTAAAACATGACGGCAGACAAGGAGAAGAAGAGGTAAGAGCAGAAATGTTTCTGATTTTCTAACGTGCGCATGCGCTTGAGTTTATTTATCCATCGTATCCATTAAATTAAATGAAATATACCTGTTAAATTACTTCAGTAAAGCTTTACTGTTTCCTATAAACATTTTAAAACGTGATGTAGTTAAAAATAAACTCTAACATAAAATTCTAACCCGGTTAAACGACATGTTTACCGGCTGACAGGCTGTAAACTAACTAATAAACTCTGAATGGCTTAATGAGTAATTACTACGTGTTTTTTTTAATAGTGTTTGAGGTTTTTCAAAATAAAACCTCTCTTTTCCTGATAGACCAACAATTAACTTGGATTTTAATACTTCAAATGAATATATGTATATATTTTTGCTGTGCAAAATGTTTAATTGTATTTTTTTAAGCAGGAAAGTCATATTTCAACCAAAAACGTATATATTACCGACCTTTTGTTTTGAAAAATCAAAGATAACTGGGATCAGAAATGTCCTTCCTGTCAATTAGATTTCCTATAGAGGTTAGTGACACATTTAAGTTTGTATATGTTAAGTTAAATGTTAATGGAGGCTTTTATCATTCATTTGCGTAGGTTTCTGTTCTAGTTCACCTGAGCTCTCCAGGCCTGATCCTCTCTATCAATCTGCACTAGTTTGAGCCTGTCTGTAGTTTTTCTTGCTTCTATTCAGCCGACTAATGGAGAGATTACAGCGAAAATTTGTGGTTAATTGTGTTTACTTAAAGCTTTCTTGTTTGTCCAGTTCAGCCCAAATATCAGCGCAAAAAGTATTTTACCTGCAGAAAGGAGCTCATGGGGAAAATCCTTTAGTACAAGAACTAGAAAAATGTTGTTGTTTTTTAGAAGTTGTAAAAGTTTTTCTTAAGGGAGGATAATATAGCTTTTTTATTATTATTTTTGATTAGTTTTAGCATTAGGATCAGTTTTTTCTTAATCATAAGTTGTTGTTTTTTTCAATTTTTTTGTGCCTGTTAGTAGTTTGCAAAAAAGTCTTAAAAATGAAAAAAAGACACATTCTTTAACATAAATGCTTTTAAGAAAATCTTGAGACTTTAATTTCTTTGCCCCACTTTCATGAAATGTTAAAGTTTCCTGAAAAATGTTTCCAGCAGATCGATTTTAAATATATTTTTTTTACTTTTTGAATTAAAGAGCCATGTTTTCATCTTGTGCATTTTAGGATGGTTTATTATATATGGTAAATAAATCTAAAAAGCTGTTTAAGATGTTGCTGAGAAGTTCAGTCAAATTCCCCTCAAACACATCGTATGCATGAATTCTGTCTGCACACATTTTTGCTCATAATACTTACTTTTCACACCGTGTTCACAGCAAACGCACAAACTTGCAGCCCGCTGGTAGAATGTTTTAAGACACTTTGTCTTATCGTTCTAGCTCTTTTTCACACCATTACGTTCAATTTTCTTTTTCCACATCATCATTTTCTTGTAATTTCTTGACGTTAGAGTCCAGATTGATCATAACAATAGTTTTTCTCGATAGTTTGAAAAATCAACAGTTTTGTTTTGTATTTTGAAGCTTGAAAACGGTCTAAAAAGTTTACCCATATATTTTCTGACACATTAAATGATTAAATTAATAGTAAATGAATCATAGAAGTTGACCCAAACTAGTTAATCATCTGATTTGAAGTCCAGGTGACGCTTAAAGGTGATTTAGGAGTTTCACATTTCTTCACATTTAAGTTGGTGGTTAACGCTGTACTTTGCTTTATTTTGAACTGCTTCCTCGTCTATGCTTTGATGTGAAGGCCTGAGTAGATCTTTGATTCTGAATTAATAGACAATATTGAGGTAAACCGATGAGGAGGTTGTTGTCAATATTGAGGGAATGATGGCAAACATCAGTGAAATGATACAGGAAGAAATTATATAAGTCTAAGCTGGAGTCAACATTTTTATCTGTCTTCACATAGATTTTTTGGCCATTTTAATGTCAAACTTTTGCATTTTTAATCTGCAGTGGACGTCAGATCTTGATTTCTGGCCCCTTTTTAATTAACAAATTAAAGAAGAATCTGTGCAGAGTTACAGGAGGAGTTTAGATCACTTCTTCTTTAGCTCAGTCTGGTCAACATTGCATTGACATTTTAATCAGGCTGAGCTCTGGACTTTGACTGGGCAGTTGTGTTGCCTCTTTTCTATTTTTACCCCTAAATGCAATGTGGTGGGTTGACAGATTTTGTGGATTATTGTTCTTTTATTGCTCCATTTAAAAAAAAAAATTAAAAAAAAAAAAACAGGCACCCTCTCGGTTACCCCTAGAATACTCAAGGGTGTCAAACTCAATCACACAGGCGGGGCAAAATCCAGAACACACCTGAAGTCGTGGGCCGAACGGGATAAACATTTATTCAACACTCTAAAACTACATTTTTAAAACTTTTAAACCACAACTTTTAAAAATAATTATGAACTAGATATATAGAATTAAGCTGAATTTGGCCGCTGAAGGTGCTGAAATTGATAGCTGAAAACGCTGAAGCTGATAGCTAGCTAAATATTAGCGAAATGCCAAATTAGCCTAAAAACAAACAAAAAAAACTTAGGTTAGCCAAAAAACCTAGAATTACCCTGAAAAAATTGCCAAGCTTCAAAATATCCTAAAAAAGTGAAAAAAGCTTAAATTAGCCAAAGCAGCTAGCATGTGGTTGAAATATTAGCTAAACTCCAAAATAGCCAAAAAAATCTTAGCAAATACCAAAATAGTCCAAAAAGCTAACAGAATTTTAATTAAAAACCTTAGCAAAATTATGAATAATAAAAAGTCAGGAATAATATTCCAGAATAAATCAACCTATACCTTAAATAACTTTCAATATTTTACTCTCCATAATAATATATTTTGTCAAAATTATACAAGTTAGAAATGAGCGCAAGATAACATCGGGTCATTAATAAGAATAAAATGATCTGGAGGGCCGGATAGAATCACCAAGAGGGCCGGATCCGGCCCCAGGGCCTTGACTCATGTGCTCTAGAGTACTGAGGAATTCAATCGTTGCAGAGGAACTTTTACTATTCAAAGAGCCCATATCGTGATTCTTCCTCTGCCGTGCCTTACCATGTGTTTCATCCCGAGGATGGTTACATTTTTTGCTTCAGAAAGCTAACTCATCCCACTATCAGCAGGTTATATGTATTGAAGTTATTGAACCCCCCTGACGAGAGGCGCTCCGTCTTACGTCAGCGGCGGCCATCTTTGCTGCTGACTCCAAGAAAACGTCTTTATTTTTACCCGCGCTGACACCAGAAATGAGTGCGGCGGCCGGCGCGAGGAAGGCCTCTCGCTCCTCTCAACTCGTGATTCTGCTGGAAACAATGTCCAAAGGTCAGAGTCCAGGGCAGCTGCCAGGCTGATATACGTTACACGAGTGCACGGTGGGCGATCCATAGGGGTGTACTCTCATTCCCGGCCGGAGGGCTGTAACTGTATATGCCGCAACGCTATTTCACAAACTCCTCCAGAAATATGGGATCTAACCGTTAGATTCAAGCCGGCCGTACTATCATAATGAGAGGAAATGCACGCCGTGTGTAAATAGTGATAAGTCTTGAGTGTTTCCTGAGCGTTTAAGATCATTAAAAGTTTTGGGGGGAACTTTGCATCACATCAGACCAACTGCAGAAATGTCTCACATAAAGTGTGTGGTGGAGGTGCTCTTTACACCCCCCCATTGATCCTGATTGAGCTGTTGTTTCCTAATGGGATTCATCTGTTGAAAGGCCCCTTTAACGCACCAGCTGTAGGTTTAAAACAGTTCAGGATTGGATTTTTGTTTGTCTTTGTGTGAAGCGATGTTCACACTCGTCCTACGCAACGTGGGTTCAAGTCAATGAACAGTCTGTAAATGTGGGATTGAAAAATCTCGCCTTCAAATTAGGGCTGCCACGATTAGTCGACTAATCAACGACTAATAAAATAGTCATCAATTAATTTATTAGTCGATTAGTCGTTACGTTATAAAATATGGAGTCAGAGTGTAGTAAAGTTGAAAGTTATATTAGCATTATGGTAACTTTTTGGACTATTTTGGCATTTATGAAAGTTTTTTGAGGCTATTTTAGAGTTTAGCTAATATTTCAGCTACATGCTAGCTGTTTTGGCTAAATTAGCATTTTTTTCAGCTTTTAGGATATTTTGGAGTTCAGCTAATATTTCAACTACATTTTAAAGTATATGAACTGTATCAAATTAATATAAATATATTCAAAACATATAGTAGATAATTATTGTATTTCTAAACAAGTGAGTCTAAATGTGTAAACTCAAAACTGAATTGAAATGAAGAATCAAAAGAATCGATCCAGGCTCTGGTGAATCGAATCGTTTTTGTAAATTATTATCAATATCCAACCCTATAAATGACACCAAGTCTTTCATAAATAAAATTTAAAAAAAGCCAGGAACAATATTTGCATGACTTCAACATTTCACACCAAACCTCTTCCAACTGTAAACGGCGGACATAAGCTATAAACAGTAGAAAAAGAAGAAGTCCCTCCCTGCTGGTCCAGTGTGAACACCATAGGCTAAATGCCTGTTCAAGGATCTGCAATGAGTGCGTTCGTGAACACTTGTCACACTTGTAGCTTAAAGACTAAATCCAAGGAAAGTGTTCTTTTTTAACATGTTCTTGTAGCATTTTCCTCATATTAGAGGACCTATATAAAAGAAGGTACGATTAAAACTAAGTTTCTGAGTATTTCTTAATTCAAATTGGATTGGATTAGAAAACAAGATGCTTGAAAATTCTCAGAATGGGCGTGGCTAAAGCCTCAGTGCGCCCTGGATTGATCCATTATTGCTTCGTTTTTTTTTTCGGCGGTAATGTTAGCTTGAGGCTATAAACTCACTCGTGGGCGAGCAAACAGAGCTCCCACCGACAGGGAGGAGGAGGGGCTGTTCTGTGTCACTAGCCCCGCCCACAAACCAGAATTGTATTTCTAATGAGCTACTGCGGATAAAATATGGCTTAAAAAAACACTTAAAAAATCACTGGGAACAATTTTACGACAGAAAAAATCAAGTTGGAGTGGAACTTTAAGGTTCGAAAGTGTTTCCAGTGATCTTTTACTTGAGATTATGCTGTTTTAGTGTTTTCTTGAACATATTTTCTGGAGGACGGCAGGAGTTGGTGCAGTGTTAGCCTGCCCACACTTCCCATAATCCCTTTGTTTACATGCTCTCCTACTAGCTTACAGCCCCCCACAACCCCAAGATAACATTAGCAGTGCAAGTAAAATGGCGAGAAATATCGGAAGCATCCAGCCGTACGGTTCTGATCCAGAATCCAGCTCAGACGAGGCAAACAAAGACTTTTATGGATCTATTTGTCTGCAGAAAAGGAGTTTGTGGATCGTCGATTGTAGCAGCTACGTCGCTGTAACAAGATTGTGAGTCACAACAATTTGAATATAAAAACACTCAGAAACCCAATTTTAAACTTCAGTTTTTACATTTATGTCCTCCATTGACATGTTAAAAACACCATTTTCATTGGAGTAATTTGGCGGGGAAAGATGACGAAAACATCCACGACACAAGATGGTGATCAGAGTGGATCCGGATGCACTTGGAGCGAGGAGAAACACAGAAGCAGCGCCGCTGACCTGACAGGCCCGTCAACTCAGCATTTCACATGCAAGCCGAAGCCTGCTTGGCGCGGCGCGGCAGATCCTTCTTTTGTGTGCCCGTCTGGTTTCCCATAGCCACCGAAACATCACGCCACCTCCACCAGCAGCTCAAGCTGCCCTGTAGAAACAAAGGAAGGGAGACGGAGAGACTGGAGCTCCAGTCCTATGGAGCTACATTCAGGACAATTTTATTTGAAACCCAACTAAAACGTAAAAAAAAGTAAAATGTCTGAAACTTTTTGCTATTCTAAAATAAATGCAATTATTTTCAGCTTCGAATTTTCCGTTTTTTAGGTTTCAAAACTCAAAATTTAAATTTCAAAGCTTTTTTTTTTCAGTTTCAACTCTTTTTTTTTCCGGTTTTGAATCTGAAAATTTCCATTTCAAAACCCCGTTGTGGTGCGTTCGGGCGGGGATAAAACGAAATACCAATCAAAACCGGGTTCAGTCCCGATGCGTTCACTGAAACTGAGAAAAGTTTCAAGTTTCAAATTCAAAGAAACTGAGTTTTGAAACCTAAAAAGCAGAACATTAAAGCTGAAAATAATTATGTTTATTTCAGAATAGCAAAAAGTTTTGGATATTTTTCTTTTTTTTGGCCAAAAACCACTTTTTTAAGTTGTTTTATTTGGGTTTCATATTGGCCTCAGTGTAGCTCCATACGGTCTGGGAACTGTGACGGAGCATGGGTTTTTATGGAAGGCAGCACTCAGCTTCAGGCGGCTTCTGCGTGTTTGTTTCTGTTAAAGACTTTCATGTGATGTGATCCACCAACATCAGATGCTGTTTACACCGAGGATTCTCTTTCAGCTTTCATCATACACTACTTCTAATCTGCCTTTTCTTCCTAAAATCTCCTTTCCCTTCGCTTTTTTAAGGCATTTTTAAATGTTTTCTTGTGTAAATGCTCGGATTCTAGGAATTTTTTAAAGAAACCACACAAGACTAAAAAAACTAGAGAAAATTCACTGAAGTGGGACTAGTTAGAGGGTCCAAAACCCCCCCAAAATTCAAATCTTGTTGCTTTTCTCTTTAGATTTCTGCTGATTCTGTATAAAAAATTGCTTTTGTGAAGGTTTTGGAAGTTCCTGTGATATGCATTCTTTGTCTTTGACTGCTGACAAATACAAGAGAATTTAGGGAATTCAGGTGATTAACCAATAAGCTTGTAGATCCACTGATAGACATTTGTTTCATAGTGGAAATGGATAGAAAACTGTTCTGGTCCCCAACAGTCCACGTCTCCCGAACATAAAGCCGACCTCCTTGAAAGCCAATCGTGGAAGGAAGTTGCCGGTAGAAGTCGTCTCCAGCGCCGCCGCGGCTCTTCCTTGTTAGTAATTGCTTTGTTTAGAATTTCCCATTTGGGATCGGTTTGATGGCTTACAAGAAGTTCTGTCGCCGCCCGTAATGACTCCCAGATCTGAACTTTGTCACAGATCGCAGGTCTGGACTGAATTTATTGCCTTCCCTAAAGTTACTTTATTCTAAAACCTGTTTAAAGAGATTTGGTCTTAAAATTCTGAGATTTATTAATAATTTTGGCTCACATCACATTAAGCACACCTTCTGCTTGTCGGGTTGAGTGTTAGAAATTTGAGACTTTTCTGCCTTCTATCCATGTCCTACGATACGTCCATCCGACGACAAAAGAAGTGAAGAGAGTCCAGATTTATATGTATTTGTTTTAACCAGAAAAGTATTAAAAATAGAAATCAGCTCCACAACAGTTACTGTTATGATGGTGAAAGACTCGACTGGAAATGTGGTTTCAAAAAGCAACAAAGAAACGATTTGTCTTTTTTTCTGGCTTTCATAACTGTAACATTTTTGAATTATTTGCAAAACGCTTGAATTTTAAGTTATGAAATCTTAAATTTTCTCATGGATTTAACAAAAAATGCAGAAAACATATTTATTTATTTGTTTATTGGGGTTCAGTGCCTTGGAGTTTTAAAATAATGATCATGTTTATCCCCTCTAAAGTTTTGCTGCAGATTAATGTTGTTATCCAGCATTTATTATATATAGATTGGCAATTAAAATGAGGACAAATAGATTAAAAAGAGTTTTTATCCAAGAGCCATCGCAGTTTTTTAACTATTTACATTGGAGCCATGCATTGGCTGAATGTTTTTTGTTGTATTTTTTTACTATTTTTATTTATTTTTGTTGCTTGTTTATGAAAAAATGCACCAGAAAAGGACCGTACTGGACTCAATTTTGTTTAAAAAAAATTTACAATTACAATTAAAATATTGAATTAAATTTAGTTTTCAGTTCATTGCATGGAGTATTTTTTGTATCACAAGCTTTAACTGTCAGACACGAGTCTAGAAGTCTCCAGTTTGCAGAATAACTCCACGATTTCAAATTGCTTGGGGGTCGGTTGTTGCTAAAGGAGCCCAAACCATGATCCCTCCACCACTGTGCTTACCAACTAGAATAATCACAGCACCTAAAAAAAAAATGGTGCTGCCCATTGGGGGTGTTCCAAAATATCGATATATCGGGATATTTAGTCCTGTGATTGATCCTCGGTGGGTTCTCAGCAAGTATCGATCTTTTATTTTCATTTGAAGAGGCTGTGAAATGTTATAATCCTTCGGTGAGACGTTCCTTAGGAGGTAGATAGGGGGCGCGCCTTTCAAGACTCACTGTCTTGGCTTGACGTGGTATTACAGATTTCATCAATGTTACACAAAAGTTTCTATTATTTGTTGCACAAAATAAGACACAAGTTGTTCATTTGAATGGGTTCAAGCTAAAAAATAAATAGACATATTTTCCTAAAAAAACATGTTCTTCTGTATAATGTGAGTTATGAATTTTACCAATTATCACAGTATCACGATAACGTGAGCCATGTATCGCGTATCGTGAGGTATAGGACTCCCACAAATCATTATTTTGATAGTCAACTAATCAACTCCATATAAAATAAATGAAATAGTCGATTAGTCGTCGATTAGTCGACCAGTTGTTGCAGCCCTAGTGAGTTACCCTGTGGTTCCCAGCCCTACTGCCCACACTACATGAAGATTTCCCACTTATTCTTCTACTATTAGTGGAAGTCCTTCAAACAAGTTTGTAATTTTGTCTTTTTTATTAGCCTAATCACTAGAGATGTTTATTTGTAAGGGTCTGGCGATACGATACGTATCCCAATACATATATCGCGATATCGTGATTTGATTTGGTACCCACCCTAAGTAAAAACTGTCTCATAACGACAAAAACTGCAAGACTGACAGAACATTTAACAGATCTTGTTGTTTTCGTCTGCGTGCTGTGCTGCCAACTAGTGGCCGGAGGTTTTGGTGGAAAACAAAACATTGAAGTATGCTCTTAAATAATCGATTAAATATTGTCAGGTCAACATATTAAATCGATTCAAGTATCGCCAAACAAAAATATTGCGATATATCGCCAAATCGATTTTTCTCTACTAATAACCAAATTCTATTAACTCAAACCTTTACAAGTATTAAATTATTCTGGTGTTTCTACAATAAAATAATGTATTAATTACATTTATAACTGGGTTTTTAGAAAACCGAATGAAAGTCTATATTCAGTTTGCTGGTGAAAACGGACGTCTTGACTCCCTGTGAGGTTCTTCTTGTTCGACTCTTACATATCAGTGAGGGGAAACCAGCGGGGGAGAGGTGGTGGTCTGGGAAACACCTTTCTGCCGGTTTCCTTTGTTATTTTTACCCCTTGGTTCTCACCTGCCCACAAATGTCTTCAGCCTGTGCGTCTTTGTTTTGACTCTTTCTTCTGTCCTTTTGCTCACATCACAATAAGTCATCCTGGATTCCCAGCTGCTCTCCTGGCTTTGTTGTCGTTGCGTCCTCTGCTCCTTCAGACTAATGTGCTCCCCTCACCTCCTTCAGAACTCTGTCTCCCGGCCTTTTCCTTTTTCCCGTCCGCCAGCTCCCCTTCTTCCTCTTCCTCTGCCTCCAAAATGGGCTCAACTCCACGGTCCAGTGTGGCCTGGCCCCGCTCCATCTCCTCTTCCCTCTTCAGGGCGACTTTGGGTGCAGTCGAAGTCAGTCCGTTGTCTCATTTAAAACAGAAGCGAAATGCTTTTTTTGTTTCTTTTTTTTTAGGTCGCTTGTGGTTGTTTCACACCTTTCTTTCTAAAGATCCTCCAACCAGACCAGCCGCATTTCTCAGAATCAGTCTGAACATGATCACAGACGTCGTTTCAACGCAAACCTCAAGTTTCTCCACACTCTGTACACGCCGCTGCTCAGAAAGGATCGGAACGGGTAAAACATAAAAACATAAAATTATAAAAGATTCAATGGCTGATCAACATGGGGCAGAAAAACTTGAAATTTCATTTTTAAGTAAAGATTATAACTCCATAGCTTTGATTTGTCACAATAATAATCTTTATTGTCATTGTACACTTCTACAACAAAATTAAGAAACTTCCTCAAGTGCAGAAGGTAATGACAACACAATATAAAATAGTATAAAACTAGGGCTGAGAATCAAAAATCAAAGAAAAAAATAGCTAAAAAATGTAATTAATTAATTGCAAACTGGAAAAAAATTAGTTGTGATTAATCACAATTAATCTTGATTAATAAATTAATTTATTTAGTGGTGTCAATCGACTAAAAAATCGCAAACTGGGAAAAAATGAATCGCGATCCATCACAATTATTTATTTATTTATTGATTTATTTATTTATTAAAAAAAATAAAATCAGAATTATCACACTTTTGTGGTGTGAATAATCACGATTAATCGTAGCGTTTTGGCACATTTTGTATGACAAAATGGATTGAATCTTTTTTCTTTTGTCAGTGATCATGCTGTAAGTGGGATAATATCTGTTTTATCACACCCAGTGGAACCCTGAACCGTTTCTTCACGAGGTGAAATTCATTTGTGTTAATATATATCAACTCGTTAGTTCTTTGTGATTAATCGCACAGGTTAAAGCATCAACGTTCACAGCCTGAATAAAAACAGACACTTAGTATAAAATCATGTGACTTATTTCTTTGTTTTTTTTTAATTACATCTGAGTTTTGCAAATTAGAAGCATAGATAAAAGTGAAAAATTGCAGAATTTTATAATAAATAAAAAGAAATGAAGAAATAGATGTTTATATAAGTATAAACATTAAATAAACTTTAGGTAAAATTAAAGAAACACCTGAATATAGCAGGTAATCATAATTTAACTCAGGAAAAGAAGCAAAACATCCCAAAGAAAATGTTAATCTCAAGGAACTTAAATAAATGAAAATGTCATTTTTGTGTCTCTTAAAGATATTTTTAAAACTTTTCTGCCTTTTTTTTAATTCTATGTTTTTGTTTGTTTCTAGTCAATAAATTAGTGTCGTACGTCACTCCACACTCGTACGCTGAGAGGCACGTGCGCTCTCGGGGTGCATGTTCATTGGTAGCACAAGCTGAAAACAGCCTGTGCACGTGTCCTGACACTTCAGCGTTTTGTGCCCAGAGAGCAAGCACACTGACGTCTTTCTCCTTAATGCCTTCTCCGCCCACCGCGGCCCCTCAGGGCCCCTCAGGGCCCCGTTTAGCCCTCTCACCTGTCAATCAGCCCAACAGAGCCCTCTCAGCCTAACCATCACTTTCTAAGGTCAGAGGGAGGATCAAACAAACATGTCAGGCCGTTTAAACCCACCAATCGTGACATTCTTCAGTGTGGGAAACCACTCGCACTCTCCAGAAACATCAGTGTCCAGCGGTAGCAGCGTCTTTCAGCGCGCTCATTGTGAGCGGCTCAAAGGAAGCTGAGGAAAGTTGATTTGTCTGCCCTCCATCTGCGAGCAGCTTCCCCCTCATCAGCTGAGGACTTTTCAGCTCCTTTCCCTGCGAGGGAAGTCAAAAGTTGAGGCAGAAATGTGTTGGAGCCTGTTCTGGTTTCAGATCAGATCTTTTGCAGCCAGAAGAACGGGTTGCAGCGACTTGAAAAAGTCCCAGAAATGCAGCAAATTATCAGAAGAAGCATCCAGCTTGAACTAATCTCTCCATCCCGTCGGGACATTCCTGCAGAAAAGGAAGGAAAACGACTTAAATCTTTAAAAAATATATGTTTTTTTCTTAACATTTCTACAAATCTGTCATGCTTTTATTTTGTGTTCTAGATTTTAAACTTTGATTTACATTTTTAATCGGTCACGTTTATGATTTTACCTAAAAGTCTCTATTTGCCCAAACTTGTATTTAACAGATGATGCTGATCGAAATCCGGATCCGGATTCGTGATCTCAAGATGATACATTTAAAAGAAAAAGACTTAGCTCCGCCCACATCTTTGCTTCTCAATGGGTGTCACTGTTCTGACCTTCTACTACCCATAATTCTTTGAAATGCAGAGCAATTCTCAGTAAAACTAAGATAAAGGACAATTTTAACAAGTATTTGTATTACCATCAAGGGGGT
The DNA here is from genome assembly GCF_002922805.2 of Oryzias melastigma. Lineage (NCBI taxonomy): Eukaryota > Metazoa > Chordata > Actinopteri > Beloniformes > Adrianichthyidae > Oryzias > Oryzias melastigma. Next base: position 18,053,302 of record NC_050526.1, read on the forward strand.
GGAGCCTAACTATACAGTACTCTAGAGATGTCAATTATTTTTGCTTTTTCATAATTGTGTAACTTTTACTAATTTAAAATCATATTTTCTCAGTATTTTTCCACATATATAATTTTTTATTAAACTTGAAATCGCACCACTTACATTATTGTTACGTCAAATAATGTCAATAATGTCAAAGAATGGAAAAATACTTACAAAACTGCGAAAATCTGAGCTTATTTTATTTTTTGTATTATTTTAAGCCTAATTAACTGTTTGAATAACTAAATAAAACTTAAATCATTTGCAGATTTAAACCTGTAGTCTGGATCTTCAGTGAAGATTTATTAGAAAAAAATTAAAAACAAACCATAAATAACTATGAGTAAAGCACAATTAAAGAGATTAAAGAAAATAAGAAACTAAAAGAAAGCAGGGTAATTGTAGAGCTTATTTTAAAAGTAAAAAGTTAAAAATCAAGTTCTAGCAAAAGATGACAGATTGAAATAGAAATACAATTTAAGAATTATATAAAAAGACATTGAAGTTAGAAAAAAAATTGAAGTAAAACATTTTCTAAAAACTGAAATAAAGTTTTCTTTTGTTTCAGTTTTTAGGGAAAAAAATCTAATTACTATTTTTTTTTCAATAATTGAAAAAAAAATAAAAATTTGGTTACTAACTGTTAGTAACCAGAATTACTTCAATTTTTGGAAAAAAAATTAATTTGTTATTTTTTACTTTAATTTCCCTTTAGGGGCACCGTAAGTGTGCACCAGTTAGCAACCAGAATTTTTGTCTTTTTTTTACTTTACTTTTTAAAAAACATATATATATATATATATATACATCCAAGTATATTTGTACTTGGATTTTTGTTTTGCTTTAATGTCCCTTTAGGGGCCTTATAACATAAAAAGATAAAAAGTTTTCATTTTTTTTGCCCTGTAATATTTTGTGGCACTCTGTTTCTTCCGTACAGAATTGCTAAAAGTCTCTACAGGAGGTCTTAAAAAGTACTCAAAACAATTTAATGTATAAATATGAAGATAATCACCCTAAAAAGCCTTCAATTTTGATATCTGAGCCTTAAAAATTGAGCTGGTTGAAACTTCTCCTTTTCACTTTTCATGTCAAAAATTGAAATTATTTTGATCAAGTGATGTAAATAAATAGAGGGAGAACAAGTTGCTATGCATTAATACGTTGAATTTTCACCGTCTATTTGAAAAAAGAAAAACAAGTTAAAATGGGAATTAAAAAATAAAGTGGGAAATGTTTTACATGAATTTAACATGAAGAAATTTGTAGGAACCCAATTAATTAATTGCAGCTTTGACCATTAAAAAAAGTTAAAGCTTGATTTAAGAAAGTTCGAAAAGTTTCCTAAAGTATTTAGTATCCAGAATAAAATGTCCAATCGTTTATTAGATGTGTTAGTTGAGTGTTGGAGGCTGAAACAAAGGAGTAAAGGAACCGCTGCAGAAATATTTGGTGATGTGGGAGAACCATGTGGGTCAGAACCTCAGCATGCAGCATCGGCGGCGTCGTTTCTGAGGCCGAGGGTTTGAATCTGGGCCGCTTGTTTGATATTCTGCAGAAGGGTCCGCTGCTCCATCGCCACCTGTGCTCTGCCCCCCCCACCCCCCGTATCTGCATGGCCTCTTTCAATCAGCCAGTCTATCCCGACCATCAGCGGGCTGTGGGCTGGTCTGTTTGTGTGTGTGTCTCTTTCATGGACTATCAGAATCATCAGCAATCTCCTGCATCGTTCTTCCCCTGATTGAGCCAAAGTCGGGGCCCCAGTCTGGGACGGCTGTTTGTTCGCTCGTGTGTGTTTGTGTGTATGTGTGTGTGTTTGTGTGCGACTGTTTTTCCAGAACTCTATGTTCCTCAGGATCACAGATTAGCCTGCGCTGTATTGTTGCTCTGTGTTTGTGTTCGGCCAGGCGCCACAGCTACAGGAAGACCCACTGTAAGCAAGGAAAGGTGTGTGCGCTTGTGCTGGTTTGGGTGTTGCACGTGTTCAAAAAAATGTAAAATTTGCCAATAAGAAGCCAACATCATCAAATATTTTAGTCGTTTGGATCAAACAGTGATAATTATTGCTAGCAAATAACAAAATCCTGCAAATCATTCTTTGGAAACTCAACACGACTTCTATTCCAAAGCTGTTTAGAGGTTTTGCAACTTCAATCTGCTTCCAGGAGCGATTGGATCTTCAAACGAGTGCAGTGTTCCTTAAAAAAGTGGGCAGAGGTGCGGCCTCATTCTCAGGTTTCAGCCGGTGTCGCTGAAATCTGTACATCTGTTCTCAGTGAGAGTGATGGAAACGACAACAAACTGATTAGAACATTTTTAGTTACAGAGCCGGGGAGCAAATGATCCATGCAGGTCTGCGGTGAAGCGCCCTCCCACACACAAACGCACACACACCTGCTCTGGTTTCAGGATCTGTTTCCTATAAGCACCTCTTGCGTGTTATCACAACAATCACATGGACACCAGGGGGTCAGGACCTGTTTTCTGAGCGATGGCGAGGACGTGTGAAGCTCGGCTAAAGCCCGAGCAGACGGTGGACGATTGAGGCTTAAAGGGAAGACGGTACTAACGTGTTGATTGATTTATTAAATATTTAAATGACAGATTGAGATAAAAAAAAGGTTGTCATGAGGACGGAAGCGTTTAAGAAGCTCTTCTTTCCAGGTACTATGAAATATGAAGCCCTTCATTACTTTGACTTGTGCATCGTGTTGTGTTGAAGAGGTGTTGGGTTAAAGGTTTAGATAAAATGACAGGGGAGATGATAGCATAAAGCAACAGGGTCACCTCACTGTTGAGATTTGACCTGTTATTTTGAAAGATTCTCAAAACCCGTTTATTTACTTCTAAGTCCCTTTAGGGACTCCGAAAATAATGAGTAATGCGTTCCGTAGACGTTAATTCTTTCTAGTTTATAAGGTCACGTTTGCAGCCTCGCCCACAATAATGCAGCAGCTTTAATGGGTTGTGTTGGTTTTATGTGTCACTTTGTGGTTTTACGTGTAATCAAATACATGAGGGTGTGTATTTTTTACCTTCATTAACACCTGGGGAACGATTACAGCTGGAGATAAAGCAGCAGAGCGCATCGGCTCATGTCAGCAGGCAGAGCTCCTGCTCACTGCAAAGACAGGGCTCCTAGAAACGACGTGCGTATATATAAAAAACAATGGAGGGTCCCCAAACTACGGCCCGCGGGCCGGATATGGCCCACCTCTTTATTTGGCTCAACCCCCCCAAACGCCATCAAAGACGCATTATTTTATTTCATTTTTCCCCCAGTCTGGCTTGAGATTGTTTGCTAACACTGCTAACAAAATAGTGTTTTGCTAACAGAAAACACTGTTACCATTAATCTCAGACAAAAATGCTAAAAAAAAAATACTGTTAGCACCAATCGCGGACAAAAATGCTAACAGAAAACACCGTTAGCATCAATCACAGACAAAAATGCTAAAAGAAAACTCTTTCAGCATCAATTGCAGTTCAATGATGCTAACAGTATTTTCTATTAGCATTTTTGTCTGCGATAAATACTGTTAGCATCGATCCCAGACAAAAATGCTAATAGAAAATACTGTTAGCATCAATCGCAGACAAAAATGATAATAGAAAATACTGTTAGCATCAATCACAGACAAAAATGATAATAGAAAATACTGTTAGCATCAATCGCAGACAAAAATGATAATAGAAAATACTGTTAGCATCAATCGCAGACAAAAATGATAATAGAAAATACTGTTAGCATCAATCACAGACAAAAATGCTAATAGAAAATACTGTTAGCATCAATTGCAGTTCGATTGATGCTAACAGTGTTTTCTATTAGCATTTTTGTCTGCGATAAATACTGTTAGCATTGATCCCAGACAAAAATGCTAGTAGAAAACACTGTAAGCATCAATCGCAGACAAAACCGCGAAGAAAAAAGTCAAAGAAAGCGAAAGAAAAAGTTTGTGGATCCCTTCTTTAAATACTCAAAAAATCTGAAAAGAAAAAGAGTCAGAAAATAAAACAATTTTCAAAAATGTCATTGTTTTTAATGCAACTTCAGCTGGTTTGTGGATTCTTCCTGGTGCTGCATTGATGCTACATCTATAAATTGACAAACTAATCACAAACATGTGGGACAAAAGTGGAAAAAAAAAAAAAACGCTGAAGGAGGCAGTCAAAGTGCACTGACAGAATGGGAAAAAAACAACTGTTTCACCACTTTTTTGTCTGTTTACTTTACCCACAAAACACCTTCAGGTACTATATCTCCGAAGGAATCGGAAAATGTTGTTTTAAACAGGTAAAAACATTAACTAAACTATTCCTTTGAAAAATATAACGTTTGGTTTGGATGGTTGTGTTAGCAACAAGAAACTCCTTAAATATGAACAACAAGGAAGTAGGACCTCCATCTGATGAGACCGCTGGGGGTCAGAGAGGCCAGCACAAACTCACAAAAACACAAACAGTTGTTGTAGGACAAAAGAGGAACAGGTTCAGGACGCAACAATGACCTATATACATCCATGGATGGGAAAAAAGAGACTTCAGACGTAGGAAAGGTCAGAGAGGAAAACGCCCCACGCATCCTGAAACGATCCGCAGACCTCCATGTAGAAGTGAAACAGTTTTATTTTGAAGTTTTTACACCTGCTTATAAAGTGCAATAAAAAGGTAAAATATGACATCCCAGAAAATGATTATTTGACCAAAAAGAACTAAACTGAGACAGAAACAAAGTGATTCATGACCTAAATCCTAAATCTAACTTTGATTTTTAAAAAAGAACATTTTGGGATTTTTTTTAATACAAAACTGTGACTTTTTTTCCCATTTTAGTGCCAACTGCACCAATAGGATGAGAAAAACACAAACTTAAAGAAATGCCGTGTTCATGTGCTGTTGGAATGCCGGTCCGACTCAGAAATTTGCAGGACCCCTGAAGGGACATTGAAGTAAAACAAAAACAAAAAATGTTTTCTAACTGATGCGCACCAGAAAAAAATGTATATATGTTTTTTTACTTCACTATTTAAAAAAAGTTTTTTTTTTTTTCTGGTTAGTATCTAGTGCACGGGGGATAGTAACTGCTGCGTACCGGATAGTAATGTGCACACCAGATAGTAATTGGTGCGCACTGGATAGTAAGTGGTGTACAACAGATAGAAACTGGTGCGTTCCAGATGGTAACTGGTGTGCACCGGAAAGTAAATGGTGCGCACAAATTACTAACCAGAAAAAAAATTTCTTACTCCAATTTTTAGTTTCTTTTTTTACGGGAGTTTTTGGAAAAACACTTATTTTCTGGTTAGTATCTGCTATGCACCAGATAGTAAGTGGTGCACACCACATAGTAACTGGTACGCACAAGTTACAAAGCAGAAAATTAAACTTTTTTACTTCAAGACATTTTTTTTTATTCTATTTTTTTTCTTTATATTTTGATGTTTCTTTAGGGTCTCTGTAGAAATTATACATGAACTTAAGGAAAACAACAAACTAAAAAAAAAACAAACACATGATTGCAGAATAACTTTCTGAACCTTGACAGAGGTCAGTGTGTATATATTGCACCATGCACAGGTAGACACCTGAAATAATGATGCACAATAATTAGGATTATCATTAAAATGTATCCTAGTTTGGTAAACCAGACTAAATAGTAAATCAGGCTGGATGTGGCCCCCTTGGGCTGTAGTTTGCCCATCCTTGTTGTAGTCCCTTATAGATAAAAATAAACATGCTGTCATTTCTCAAATTGATTAAAATAAAATAAAGTTTGTCTTCAATGTGCTGCCGTTCTGGTTGTGAGCGTGTCATGATTCAGCACCCGTCAGCCTCAGTTAATCCTCTGGCTGTTGGTGTGTGCCGTTGTGTTCCTCGGACATGTGACCCGCCGGTGGTTTGGTGTGACCGCTTTACTTCTCTCACTGAGGCTTCAGAATGTCAGGTATGTGTTTTCCACCTGCCCGCCTGCCGATCTTTTCATTTCATAATCTGCCTGTTTGAAAATCCGGCATCACAACAGCCTTTTTATAGGGAGCGGCGCAAGCAAAACAAAACCTGTTGAGAGCACAAACACGACAGGGACTCACTTGGCAGCCCCATCCATTCAGGGATCCCCGCTAGTGTTTGCGTGAGTGTTGGTGACTAAAATAGCCAGCAGCCCGCAGCACCGCGCCGGCTTGGGTTGCTTTTCTCACGGGTGGAGCAGCAGATGTGCCAGAGAAGTCAGGCGAAGCGAAGAATCTTATCTCTGCGCAGACCCTGTTGTTCAGAAATCAAAGCAGTGACTCATCGTTGAGGCTTTTGGGTTTGATTGATGGAGTTCGCTTTTTGGGTTTTTGCTTTCGAGTGAAGGCTCTTCAAAGGTGACCTCGCTGAATGCTTCTGTGACATGATTGCATGTTTGGTTGAGGAGGCCGTAACCTGTGGCGTGTTTACAAGTCCTGCTTGGTATGCCTCCTTTCTCTTGGTCTTAATTTGTAGCCTGGGGGCTGCGTGCAAGGACAAGGGGGGCAAATGTTTGTGACTAAGACCTTTTCTAATGGTCACAAGACCGGCCGGCTCTTTACTGGCCACATAACTCTGGTGGGAAGTGCTGTGTCACTGAGCTACAAGCTCCAACAGCTCAGAGTGGCACTTGTACATTCATCAAATTTGAGCAAATTTAAGTATTCACCAATTCAGTGAAATGTTTACAGCAGTTTTTGGCATGAGGACACTTTAAAAAATGTCTCCTTTCATGATAATTAGGTGAATAATTACTTGTTTTGCAAAGACCTTCATTTTTCTGAAAACACGACTAACCTGCAGGCACAATGATACCTCATGAACTCGGATTCTTGACATTGCACGAAGAGCAACAGACGTTTTACTGGTGCCAAAACAATTTCTCAGACTTTTCAGGGTTTTTTCAGGGTAACCAAACAATAAATCAACTTTTTTTACTGTTGACCTCTATAAATGAGGCTTTAGACGTGCTGTCTGTTTTTCTTTGCCACATTTTTGACAATTTAAAGATAAATTGTTGTGATTCCTGAGATTTTAGTCTAAAACCGGCTGTGTGCTGCCCCCTACAGATTGAAATGAGGTATTACAGTTGAATTTTGTTTGGTTAATTGGTGTAAGTCCCTCGTCCTTCCAGAAGTTTCATTTCATCATGCTCTGCAACTTCAGAGTAAAAGCCCCACCCATTTTTTAATTCTGTAACGGTTGGTTGCTAGCGTGTTAGCTTTAGCATGACTCGTAGATGTTTTGTCTTCGGTTGTCAAAAATCTATTGGCTTGCACAACTTTCCAGTGGACTTGGAAGTTAAGGAACAGAGATTTAGTGCAATTGGCATTGAATCCACTGAATTTGCAATGAACGTTTTACTCTGGATTGTTTGTTTAATACGTTAGCCTTTATTAGCTTATGATGCTACTGTCAGAAGATGGAGGAGATAAAACCTCAAAGTGATGCCAGTATCTCCACAGAAAGTTCTGTGGAGATACTGGCATCACTTAGTTTGGTACCGCTCCCTATATTGAAGACGTTACGGTACCTCAAGCTAACTTCACTGTCAATCACAGATCCAAACTACACCTCCCCCGCTCAATCCACTTTTTCTTTTTGGGCATTTTTTCAATCTGTTCTAAGGTTGGAGTGAGTATCAAACTGTCCTGTTGTATTACCTTTTAATTTCTGTGTTAAAATAAAGATTTATTACAGTGTTCTTGGATAAAAAAATTAAGTAGTGGCCTCATAGAACCAATGACGCTGATGAACATTTTAAATATGGGATCACAGCTAAAAACATTTTAAAGTTTGAGCATAATCTGCTCACATTGTTTAACTATTTTCCATTTTTTTTGATAATTTTAACCCAATGCAGGTTTTTTTTTTCGTCATGGTGTCATGTGACTCCATGTGGCTCTACGGATCCGTGAGAAATGTGGAGCAAAAGTGAATAATGCACCTGCAGATATGGGGGTTAAAGGGACCTGAAGGAGCTGGAACATCACCCATCCCCCACACAGCACATTTCGGTCGAAAAATACAAATTTTTGGTCGAAAAGACTAATCTAACCAGCAACTACAACAGTCATATTTATTTGCGTTTTATTCTTTCAATCTTTACCTGAGGTGTCTGTCTTTGACATACCGTAACTCTTCATACAATCAACAGGAATTGGTAAACAGCACTTTTCACTGATATGCAGAACATTACTATTGCAAAGTGTTGGGGCGTGTTCACACCGGACGCGAAAGCGCTGCGAAGCGATGCGGGATGGAGGCGCCCTTGTTAAGCTATTGTGTAGTTCACACCGGACGCAAAGCGCCGCAGTCCTCCGCGGAAGGCCCCCGTCAATCCTGGCAGGAAGTTATGCCAAGAAAATAAATATTCTAAATATAAACAATTTTCCACAACAAATTATGGCGATTGACAAATTCGATCATACTTTTGTATCTAAACAGACTGTAGAGATTAAAGTAAACAGACACTGAGAGACACACACAGATGTCCTGAACTGGAGGTTAGCGAATACCACCTGCACTCCGTCTTCACACCATCCGAACCAGGTGTTACATTCAGGCGTAGAGACGATTTTTCTCCACAACAGAATAAGCGGATTTCCGTTGATCCCGTAGAGGCTTGAAGTTAACTGTGGTCAAACGTAAAAGACTTAACAGACTTAACTACTCCTTTTTTAAGTTAAAGGGTTTTTAAACATTTTAAGCTAATCCTGAAAACTAAACATTAAAAAGTTTTAATAAACGGAGCTACAACTTTGAAATCTTATTGAATTTCCACTTCCGGCTTGTTGTCTGGCTGATTGATCTGAAAAAAATTTTTTGCCGGATACCTAAAACTAAAAGCCCAATGTTGTGTTAGGACTACCATTTAGAAAATAAAATGCTTTCACAAGAATGAAGTCATAAAATAATAAGAAAAAGTCGTAAATTTATAGGTAGGATTGTTCTTTTTTTTTGTCATAAATTAGTTTTTTTTAAATAGGTGGCCCTAAAACTCCATTCTACATTAATGCAACCACATCTCTAAACAAATAGGCTTAAATCCACTCAAATGCTTGTTACAACTTAGAAACCTTTCATTTTTGGCAACATATATATATATTAGGGCTGTCAGATTTGTCGCGTTAAACATGCATTAATCTGACAGGTGCTTGACGCCGACAATTTTTTTGACGCATTAATCGCGGATTTTCCATAGACTATATAATGGGGGCACCTCATAGCTTGATAGGTCCATTATTTTTACAGTCAATGGGATTTTCTCATATGAGCCTTTCCATACCGCGCGCGCAGGCGTCCCTCATAGTCCTCTCACCGGCTACTCTCACGAGATCACGGCGGGTCTCCAACCACCGAGCTGCTAGCTAGAACCGGCCCGGCGCTAGGACGCGGAGAGCTCTTGCATCCTAACCCGGCTCCGGTCCGCGTCCAGTACCACGTCTGGTGGTACCGGCTCGCGTCCGGCGCCGCGGACCCCCAACGTTCCGAACAGCAAGCGCACCGGGGGACGTTTTAAATGTTCTGGAGGTTTAAGCGTGATCCAGCCACAGCATAGCGGTCTGTCTGC
>NC_050526.1:18064072-18069137 GCF_002922805.2 Oryzias melastigma
CTGAGGCGCTGCAGCTCTATTGTCTCGCATCCTTAGGTGCTGCGAAGGACAACAGCGATGGACTCCCACATAAACCTGTAACTGATTGAAAGGCGTGCAGACGGGCGCAGTCTGCTCTGCTGGCTCGTCAGTAAGGAAGGTTTGGGTGATGGTCAGCCGTGTTAACGAGTTTAAGCAGCAGGGAGACGCTCTGATGAAACACTGTGAGATAAGGTAATGGGGCCTCTGGGCTCTGCCTTTCCTGTTAGATCTGTGCTATCTGAGTGTTTGTTTGTCCACATTTCTACCATTTCTCAATCAAAGCGGAGCTGCTGGACTTCAGGTGTTAAAGGTATGGAGGGCCGCTCGTCCATCGTACGAGGAATGTTTGTGAATTGACTCGTTTGAATACAAGCAAGCTTAGATTTCATCATCAGTTACACATTATGTGGGTTAAAACATCAATAGAAGCAAACAGAGCAGATACTTTACTCTGCACGTATTTGTTTGTTTTTCTGCAGCAAAAAGTTCCACTGTTCTGTTGTGATTGTAAATTCACCTCAAAAAGAGGCGATTTTTAGGAAAATCTTTGAAATCATTGATTTACTGACAACCAGAGCTTTCAGAAACAAACTTTTGATTGTTACATATAAACGCTTTCTCCACTGGAGTCACATCTTCCAGCTGGCATCATCACACCCTCTCCGTTTCCCATTTATAGAAACCAGATTATCCCTCTATGACAGTGTTGGGGCCGCCATAAACATAAGAAAATACATAATTTAATGAGAATAAAGTCATAAAATTGTGAGAAGGAAGCCAGAAGTTTACAAGAAGAAAGTTGTACAATTCTAAGAGAAAAAGTCTTACAGGAATAAAGTCAGAAAATTATGAAAAAAAAGTCAAAATTTTATTTAAAAAAGTTGTAATTTCACTTGAATAAAGTAACAACAAAACTATAAGAGAAAATATATAATTTTTCGAGTGTAAAATCATAGAATTAAAAGAAAATCATTTAAAAATATAAGACAAAAAGTTGTAGCTCTACGGGGATACATTTATGAAAAAATACTTATTACTTTACAAGAATAAAGCTGTAAAATAATGAGAAAAAGAGTCGAAATTGTAATTTTATGGGAATAAAGTAATAAAATCTGAGAAAAAAAAGTCAGAATTTTACAGGAATAATGCCATGAAATTATGAGATAAGAAATCTAACTTTTGCAGAAATCAAGTTGTAAAATATGAGAAGATAGTTCAAAAAAATCAGAATTTATTGGAATAAACTCAAAAAAATGCAAAAAAAACTTCCAAATTTATGAGAACAACGCTATAGAACTGTGAAAAAAAACGTACATTTACGAGCATAGAATCATAAAATTATGAGAGAAAGAATTAAAATTTCCCAAAAAAGGCTGTACAGTAATTTTAAGGGAATAAAAAAATAAGTGGAAAAATGCTTGAATATACAGGAATTATTTAAAATGTAAAAGAATTATTTGAAATGAAAACAGATTAAAAAAACATAGTAATTTTATGAGGATAAAATTTTGAGAAAAGGAGTTGAATTTATGACTGGAATAAAGTCATAAAATTACAAGAGAAAAAGTTTTAAGAAAAAAAAAGTTGTAATTTTAAAAATTAAAAAAAATCGTAAAATGTCATAAAATTATAAGAAAAAGAGTTGAAATTATGAGAAAAGAATTGTAATTTTACAGGAGTTTTCAAATTAATAAAATTAAGACAAAAGTGGTGGAATTATATTAAAAAAATGTCTTAATTTTAAGGAATAAAGTTATAATCGTGAAAGTTATGAACTTACTGTAAGCATAAGGACATTAAAAAGAATTCTCAGGAAACTGAACTTCTTTAGAAGATGATTATTGACCCACAACAAGGAGGGGATTTCCGGCGGACGCCGGTTTACGCCACATTTACGCCGCGTTTACGCCGCCGTCAGTGAAGTTGCAGAGGTCCAAATGCATTATGGTCCATAGATACATTTGCATTGATGGATTTAATGGGCATGTAATGCAGATGAGGACGTGGATTTTTTAAAAAGCAAGGTTTTTTCCTTGTAAAAGACTTCTTTTTTCTCATAATTTTACCAGTTTATTCTTTTATATTGAATTATTTTTTTCTTTCCCTAATGCTCCATCGTAACTCTTCAGTTTAGACAGGCTTATAGATACATTTTGGACACAAAAAAGTTTACTTGCATTCTTATCTTTCCTCATCAGCTTAAAGAATTTATTGGCTTTCAGGTGAAGACATCTGCACCAGGACAGAATTCTAAAATGCGTCTTCATCTTATCCTCCCATTATCAGGCTGGATGGGTCATCAGTTTGTCTCTGTGTGGACCCTGCCCCACGCCTTCAAACCTGCTTTATTTGTGGACTTCTAATGAGATCAACACGAGCTGACGCTGCAGAACCCCCCACCCCCCCTCACATGTTGTTTGTCCTAACTGGTCGGGGGGGGGGGGTGGGGGGGGGGTCTTGGTGCCAACTCCTCTCCATCAGTGGTTGCCATGGAGCTCCAGGCGGGCGGAGCTCCTCTTGCTCTTCCGTGGACCCTGCAGGCCGGGTGACGTTTGATCCTGTAAACGCTGCAGCTGGTTCTGATGGAGGCAAAAACCCACATGTTGTTTGCCACATTTCAAGTTGATCAAAATCAGACCTAATAATGAGCCGGAAAAGAACATTGACCAATTCTGCTGTCAGTGGAGGAAATTAAAGTAATCACATGGCTCCACACCTTCATGCAGCTGGTCGTTTGAGAGCTTTTCTAAGAACCAACCGTCATCTATTAAAATAAATCTGCTTTTAAAGTGGCCGCCCTGCAAACACGTCCTGCTGTTTCCAAAGTTCACATGTGACATCACAGATGTTTCTCGATTCAAATCAAGAGGGAGGAACAAACACGAAGCTGATAAATGGTGATTGTTTTGCGTGATGGTCTCGTACACTTTGATCTTTTCTGGGTTCTAAAATTGACGGCATCAAAGGAAAATGACAAATGAGGCAACTTGTCAAAGCAACAAATGTGTTGCTTCTTTATAGTGTAGGATTTAAATCTTACATGAAAATGTATTCATAGGTTTTATTTTCATTTTAAATCAATCCTGCAGTTTTCTTACCACTACAATAGTCACAGATGTGTTAATTCAAATATTATACCTTCAACGTTCACATGTTTGAACCATATCTTACCATATCTGCTACTGATTACCTGGATCAGGTGTGTTTGGCCAATAAGGAGCTTCAATGGCAGATTGGTTGGGAAACATGTTGGACATCGGCCCTTTGGACACCCTGCCTTAGAGCAACCAATAAAGCACTGCGCCACCGTGCAGCCCAAAATGGAAATCAATTCAATTGATACACTTCAGTAGTTGCTTCCCATCTGATCAATGACCAGTTTGTTGGATTTCTAGCTCTTCTAAGGGTTTATACCTGTAAAATTGTTCAGGTTGCATCGGAAGGGAATCTATGGGAAAAGTTGCACAAGATGATGACATCATCCCTGATGAGAGTTTTAGTACGGTTCACTTGCATATTACTCCATTTAAGCTTTGAGCTTTTTCTGAGAGCTGCAGAGTTTTATTAATTTTTAGACAATGCTGATGTTTGTTATTGTGGGTACATTCATGTTGGTCCCCATCCCAAAATAGGATAATTTTGCCTAATTTGGCCTCTACTGAGTTTTTTATGCTAATTTGGAGTTTAGCTTAAAACTTAGCGATAAGCTTAAGTTTTTGGGTAATTTTTCATCTACTGAGTTTTTTTAGGATAATTTGGAGTTTAGCTTCTTTTTTAGCAACAGGTTAACATTTTTGAGTAATTTAGTTTACTGAGAAATTTTAGGCTATTTTGGAGTTTAGCTAGTAATTAAGCAACAAGCTAGCTTTTTGGCTAATTCGGCATCTACTATTTTTACGGAATTTTATCTACTAAAAAGTAAAAATGAAAAAAGAAATTTAGAGATGTTAGCTTCTTTTTATACGTTTACTTTTGATTGTGCCAAAAAATAGGAATAATTAATATTTATTATTTTTTAAAAATGGTAATGAATTATCCAAATTTCTTAAAGGCTAAAGTAAATCTATGTGGCTCCTTCTGGTTTTGATTGGTAGAAAATGAGTCCAAATGGCTCTTTTACTGTGAAGGTTGCTGACCTCTGTTCTAGCGTCTTGTAGTAAAGAAAAACATTTCTAAAAAAAAAATAGAAGATCTGGGATGCATTTATATCATTTCATGATCGAATTGTTTCCTCCAGGAAAAAAAAAAAAAAACAAGCTTTATATATTGTCTATAAAGAAACAGAATCTAAAATTCATAATTAATAAAAAAAACCTGGAGACAATCTTGTCATCCAGCTCAAAAAGTGTAAACTCCACTCAGAAGTTCATCACAATCAAAACCGGACGACCTTATGTGACCTCGGCGGCACGACTGCAGTAGAGAGGCGACGCGATTGACGCAATGGCTCAGGTATTACCTGGTCATCAGTGACATCTTGTTTTTGTAAAAGGATCTTTCCGTCTATTTCTGGCATCTGCTGCGTCTTTTACTGGATGTGCAAATGATGCTCCTCTATCACGGGAACAATGGCACGCGGTGCGTAAGCAGCCGCCCTCGCAGCGAACGGACTTCCTGCTTCATCGCAGCTGGGGAGGTCCCTGAACATCAGAGCTACTAGGAGAGGACGATCAGAGGCGGGAAGAATGGATGTGGGAGTGCAGGGATTTAAGTCTGCTGTCATGCTGACCTGGACAGGATCTGACATTAGAACGTCATAACTCTCAGAAGAGAATAATGACTTTTGTTAGTCTGGAATTGAGCAAAAAACAAAAAAATCCCAGAAACTTGAAAAAAAGGTTTTACTAATTGAGCATTTTTCATGAACCAATTTTCAATTTTTATATATTTAATGAAACAAATTCAAGGGTCTAATAAAACAATTTAAAGTTCATAGAAACATGAATAAATAAATACAATATTTTTCACAAATAATTTGTTTTTCATTGAAAATGTATGATTATTGAAGTAAAATATTCTCCAAATATGTACATTTTTTTGTTTT
>NC_050526.1:18069291-18071985 GCF_002922805.2 Oryzias melastigma
AGCAATAAAATACTAATGGATGGTTTTAAAACATGTTTCCATGAAATAAAAGTTTACGCTGAAGGACCTTCAATTTTTTTTTTAATCTTTCAGAAATATATCGCGATTGTCTTGTATAAATCCAATTCTCCTGCTCTTAATGAAGGTGTAACTCCCTCCATCCATTTTCTAAACCCGTCTGTGATTCGTGTTCCAGAAGCAGCTCGGAGCGCCGGAAGGAAAAGTCCCGGGATGCGGCGCGCTGCCGGCGCAGCAAGGAGACGGAGGTTTTCTACGAGCTGGCCCACCAGCTGCCTCTACCGCACAGCGTCAGCTCCCACCTGGACAAGGCCTCCATCATGAGGCTGGCCATCAGCGTCCTGCGCACACGGAAGCTGCTCGCCACACGTAAGGACACGCCTTCATCCTATAGAAAAATGGATGGAGAAGGAAAGAGTCCCGATAGATAACGTCTTTGGCCCATTTTCACGTGTGTGAAGCGCATTGTCCTGATCAGTGGGAAGGTGTGGGTGAACGGCCTCTCCGCCCTCCTCGTCTCGGGTAAAATTAGAACCAGGAAGTTGAGCAGCAGACCTATTGTTCCTCCCTGCGATCAGAGAGCAACAGATTGAAACTGCTGCTCCATCAGTGCTCCTGCTGTGACTCATCTGAAGGAAATGCCTTCTTCTTCTTCTGCAGCTAAAACCAGTTTCATACGACGAGATACGACACAATGAAGGAAGACGGACAGATGAGAACAAGAGAGTGTTGGTTTCAGTCAACTCGGATTTTAATTTGTTTGATTTGGTCTGATTTGATTTGATTATGTTTGATTTCATGTGATTCAGTAATATTTGATTTTATGCAGTTTGATTCCATTCGATAGGATTTTTTTTAAGTTTGATTCTATTTAGTTCTATTTGATTAGTTTTTGTTTAAATTAATTTGATTTTATTTGATTCAGTTTGATTGGATTAGTTTTGATTACAATTAATTAAGTTTGATTTAATTCAGTTTGATTTGATTCAATTTAATTTGACGTGATTCAGTTCAATTTGATTTGATTTAGTTTGATTTCATTTAGTTTAATTTGATTCATTTTCATTTAAATAATTCTGTTTGATTTGATTCAGTTTGATTATATTTAATTTGATGTGATTCAGGATAATTTGATTTGATTCCATTTCATTTGATTCAGTTTGATTTGATTTGATTCCGTTTTATTTGATTTAGTTTAATTTCATTTGATTCAGTTTGATTCCATTCCATATGACTTTTTTAAAGTGATTTGATTCAGATTTGCTTGATTTAATTATGTTCTATTTGATCAGTTTTTTATTTCATTTAATTTAGTTTGATTCAATTCAATTTAATTTGATGTGATTTAGTTCACTTTGATTTGATTTTGTTTGATTTGATTTAGTTTAGTTTGATTTGAGTCAGTTTGATTTGATTTGATTTGATCTGATTTGATTCAAATCAATTTGTTTAGATCTGATACACTTTGATTCGATTATTTCTTATTTTTATTTAGTTTAATTTGTAAACAGAAAAAAATTAAACTTTTTGGTAAAGCTAACCACTGAAAAACAGTTAAGCACATCCAAAGTTTACCTCCAACAAGCTTCTTTAATAAACTTGTAATTTCCAAATCGTATCTGTTAATCTCACAGACATATTTCAGGTGTTGGTTTTCTCTTAAACATAAATCAATGTGGCGTTCCAAACCTGCTGTTTTCCTGTGAATTCCTCTCCCACATGGTGTCTGGAAAACCTTTAGATCGATTATTTAGGCCGGTGTTGTTAACAAATCTTAACACATACTACTGTCTTTTTAATTTGTTGTCTTTCTTCTCCTTTTCACTCTGTGAGGTTCTGTTTATATTTCGGCGGGCCGCTTTGCCTTGTTAGCTCAGGAAACGGTCATGCATAAAAGCGTTATTTCCTTAAAAGATAAATATTGCCACTTCCTGCCTTTATTTATTAGTTTTCAAGTAATTCATCATTCCTTTATTTCTTCAGTGGCCACAAGAACTTTTTTGGTTTTCAGAAAAAGTCATTTTCAAACATTCAGATGAAATTAAAAGCTCTGATATCGATTGAGCTGCTTTGTGTCAGTATTCCTGTAATGAAGTCTGTAGAGAGGGATGAAAGAGGGAGAGGTGGAGAACAGAGGGAACGCATAGGAGGAAGAGGAGGAGCGCCGACAGTAATGAGGGTAGGAAGAAGTGGGTCAGAGGGCAGAACA
This sequence comes from Oryzias melastigma, assembly GCF_002922805.2. Classification (NCBI taxonomy): domain Eukaryota; kingdom Metazoa; phylum Chordata; class Actinopteri; order Beloniformes; family Adrianichthyidae; genus Oryzias; species Oryzias melastigma. Next base: position 18,071,519 of record NC_050526.1, read on the forward strand.
GGGAGATCCGTGTGATGCAGCAGCAGATATCCTTATCACGCCGCTCTGATTGCTCCATGATGGAGGGACAGATTGGAGAGGAAGCAGAGGGCTCTGCCCATCGTTCGTCGGGTGATGGCATTATCCCGCCAGCCATAACACCCGACTGCTTTGGCGCCAAACGAGCTGCCGTGCACGAATGCTGAGCGTGCACGCTGAAGCACACACTGACACGTGTGCAATCTGATGGAAACACCTCGGTTATGTAACGCCAGCGAGTGTGGGGGAGGCGGGGAGGTCCTGGAGGAGTTCGGGTCTCCTTCACTTTGAAAAAAAAATCCTAAATATTTTCAGTTTTTTATCCTGCACAGCTTAAAAAAATGAAAATGAAAGCAGTGTTTCTTAATTTCAATTTAGAGAGGCTGTTTTATCAAGCATATTTTGCAATTTGAAATTCATAGAAACAACAACATAAACAATTTTGATTA
>NC_050526.1:18073353-18073617 GCF_002922805.2 Oryzias melastigma
AACATAAGTAAATAAATATATGTTTCTTACAAATACTTTATCATTGGAAATTTATGATTATTGAAGTAAAATATTCTTAAAATATGTAAATTTTTTTGTTTTCAATGGGTTGCAATGGACTAAATGTTCTATGATTTTACTTCTTTATGTGCAACTCTTACCACAAAATTAGGTTTGCACACAAATCGACTTTTTAAATTCCTGATTTTGTTGGACTACAACATGGAGCTTTACAAGAACTTTTGAAGAGTTGAGTCTTTTTTT
>NC_050526.1:18073684-18079134 GCF_002922805.2 Oryzias melastigma
AAAAAAAAAAAAAAGAAGACAGCAATAAAATACTAATGGATGGTTTTAAAAAATGTTTCCATGAAATAAAAGTTTACGCTGAAGGACCTTCAATTTTTTTTTTAATCTTTCAGAATTATTTTGCAATTGTCTTGTATAAATCCAATTCTCCTGCTCTAAATGAAGGTGTAACTCCCTCCATCCATTTTCTAAACCCGTCTGTGATTCGTGTTCCAGAAGCAGCTCGGAGCGCCGGAAGGAAAAGTCCCGGGATGCGGCGCGCTGCCGGCGCAGCAAGGAGACGGAGGTTTTCTACGAGCTGGCCCACCAGCTGCCTCTACCGCACAGCGTCAGCTCCCACCTGGACAAGGCCTCCATCATGAGGCTGGCCATCAGCGTCCTGCGCACACGCAAGCTGCTCGCCACACGTAAGGACACGCCTTCATCCTATAGAATCAGAAAAACGGATGGAGAAGGAAAGAGTCCCGATAGACGACGTCTTTGGCCCATTTTCACGTGTGTGAAGCGCATTGTCCTGTTCAGTAGGAAGGTGTGGGTGAACGGCCTCTCCGCCCTCCTCGTCTCGGGTAAAATTAGAACCAGGAAGTTGAGCAGCAGACCTATTGTTCCTCCCTGCGATCAGAGAGCAACAGATTGAAACTGCTGCTCCATCAGTGCTCCTGCTGTGACTCATCTGAAGGAAATGCCTTCTTCTTCTTCTGCAGCTAAAACCAGTTTCATACGACGAGATACGACACAATGAAGGAAGACGGACAGATGAGAACAAGAGAGTGTTGGTTTCAGTCAACTCGGATTTTAATTTGTTTGATTTGGTCTGATTTGATTTGATTATGTTTGATTTAATCTGATTCAGTAATATTTGATTTTATGCAGTTTGATTCCATTCGATAGGATTTTTTTAAAGTTTGATTTAATTTAGTTATATTTCATTAGTTTTTGTTTAAATTAATTCGATTTTACTTGATTTAGATTGATTGGATTAGTTTTGATTACAATTAATTAAGTTTGATTTAATTCAGTTTGATTTGATTCAATTTAATTTGACGTGATTCAGTTCAATTTTATTTGATTTTGTTTGATTTCATTTAGTTTAATTTGATTCATTTTCATTTAAATAATTTTGTTTGATTTGATTCAGTTTGATTATATTTAATTTGATGTGATTCAGGTCAATTTGATTTGATTCCATTTGATTTCATTTAGTTTAATTTGATTTGATTCAGTTTGATTCTATTCCATATGATTTTTTTAAAGTTTGATTTGATTCAAATTTGCTTGATTTAATTATGTTCTATTTGATTAGTTTTTGATTTTATTTAATTAAGTTTGATTCAATTCAGTTTGATTTGAGTCAGTTTGATTTGATACAGTTGGATTTGATTTGATTTGATTTGATCTGATTTGATTAAAATCAATTTGTTTAGATCTGATACAGTTTGATTCGATTAATTCTTATTTTTATTTAGTTTGAAAACAAAAAAAAATTAAACTTTTTGGTAAAGCTAACCACTGAAAAACAATCAAGCATATCCAAAGTTTACCTCCAACAAGCTTCTTTAATAAACTTATAATTTCCAAATCGTATCTGTTAATCTCACAGACACATTTCAGGTGTTGGTTTTCTCTTAAACATAAATCAATGCAGCGTTCCAAACCTGCTGTTTTCCTGTGAATTCCTCTCCCGCATGGTGTCTGGAAAACCTTTAGATCGATTATTTAGGCCGGTGTTGTTAACAAATCTTAACACATACTATTGTCTTTTTAATTTGTTGTCTTTCTTCTCCTTTTCACTCTGTGAGGTTCTGTTTATATTTCGGCGGGCCGCTTTGCCTTGTTAGCTCAGGAAACGGTCATGCATAAAAGCGTTATTTCCTTAAAAGATAAATATTGCCACTTCCTGCCTTTATTTATTAGTTTTCAAGTAATTCATCATTCCTTTATTTCTTCAGTGGCCACAAGAACTTTTTTGGTTTTCAGAAAAAGTCATTTTCAAACATTCAGATGAAATTAAAAGCTCTGATATCGATTGAGCTGCTTTGTGTCAGTATTCCTGTAATGAAGTCTGTAGAGAGGGATGAAAGAGGGAGAGGTGGAGAACAGAGGGAACGCATAGGAGGAAGAGGAGGAGCGCCGACAGTAATGAGGGTAGGAAGAAGTGGGTCAGAGGGCAGAACAGGGAGATCCGTGTGATGCAGCAGCAGATATCCTTATCACGCCGCTCTGATTGCTCCATGATGGAGGGACAGATTGGAGAGGAAGCAGAGGGCTCTGCCCATCGTTCGTCGGGTGATGGCATTATCCCGCCAGCCATAACACCCGACTGCTTTGGCGCCAAACGAGCTGCCGTGCACGAATGCTGCGCGTGCACGCTGAAGCACACAATGACACGTGTGCAGTCGGATGGAAACACCTCGGTTATGTAACGCCAGCGAGCGTGGGGGAGGCGGGGCAGTCCTGGGGGTGTCCGGGTCTCCTTCACTTTGAAAAAAAAAATCCTAAATATTTCAGTTTTTTATCCTGCACAGCTTAAAAAAATGAAAATGAAAGCAGAGTTTCTTAGTTTCAATTTAGAGAGGCTGTTTTATCAAGCATATTTTGCAATTTGAAATTGGGAGAAACAACAACATAAACAATTTGAATTAATATTAAAGTAAAAATGTGAAAAATGTTCATTATAGACCAGAAATCTGCAACCTTTCACACTAAAAAAGCCGTTTGCTCCAGTTTACAGAACAAAACCCAACAAGAGCTGCAAAGTTCCACTTCACTGCTTAACAAAATACATTTTATTGATGTTTTTCTGGATATTAAGCAAATTGTTACTTGTTTAAAATTTTCTAACATTGAAATATATATATATATATATATATATATATATATAACAGTTTAACTTTTCGTCTTTTGACAGCAAAGTCACTTTCAAATTAAAATGTTAAATAAGATTCTTCTTCTACAGCAGATTTACATTAAATAGAGATGCAAAGTCAAATGTGTCCAATTCTATTGCTCTATTATTTTTATCATGACTTTGGTGTCCTTCCATCTTTTTATTATTATAGATTGTAAACATGAAAACATTGGTTTGGAATTCAATTAATTTATTCTAATAATAATAATTCTACTATTACCTATCACTTTGTTCAGCTACCTGACATTTTAAAAATCTAAGCATAAATGAGAAAACGTAATTAAAACACAATAATCAAAACAAAGAAAAAGCTTTTTTTTAATAAATAAATTGCATTTTTCTTCAAAGCCATAATGGAAGAGCTGCTCTGGAGCCACAGGTTGCAGACCCTCTCTCAGAAAAAAATGTGAAGACTACATGAATAAATGCAACATTATTTAATTAATTACCTATTTTTGCAATAACTTGATATCACTTTTTTATTTGTCTTTAAAGTGTTCCCACTGGTCTTTTAATTATGATGCGCTTTTTAGGAAAGAAAAAAAAAATAATCGATTCCGCAATATATTAGAATATTTCATTTGCCAATACTTGCATAGATTTAAAATGTTGACAAGATTATATTTAGTTATTTATGATATGCTTTTATTTTCCACTAAAACCCACGGCCACCATTTGGTAGCACACGACTCTGAGCCTCCATTCTATTCTTTTTTTAAATATTGAATAATATTTTGTTGTGGAAATTAGACAACGTTGGCTGTTCCCTTTAAGAATAAATATTTCTTAATTTACCAAATGAAAAGCACCATTGTTACTTACCATTGGAAAAGCCTGTGAGAATAAAAGGATCACAGTTCATTAAATAAAAGAAACTCTGTGTCCTGAAAGAAAGACCAAAATGAAATAATTAGTGTGCTGGTTCAAACAAAAAGACAAACCAAAGGAATTGAAACATAAAATCAGTCATGGAGACGGCTGACCCAGCATGTCGACCGTCAGAGTCAGCAGCTCCTGCTAATGGCTGTCTAACCAAAACTACCTAAACAAAACAAATAAACAAATCCTACAAATCAAGACTACCAAGGTCCAACCCCAAGTAAAATAAGAAAACCAAGCGGTGCAAGACTCTGAAAACCAGCACACCTAAACCAAAACCTCAGAGCCTCCTGTTCTGCTCCCTGCCTGCCTGAGTGACTCCTCCTCCATCTTAAAGGGCCAGCAGGTGCCAATTAAGGAGCATTGGCCACACCTGCCAGGTGAACAGAATGAGAGGGGAGGGAATAAGGTGCAGGTGTCTTTTTTTAATTAGAGCGGGTCTTTTAAGTGCTTTTAGGATGTCAGATGGACTTTTGGTGCGGTTAAATCTCTTTTCTATGTTTGTTGCTTTGTATGGAAACATGAACTCTGAGGGTCGGTCTCTGAGGTCCAGATCACAGAGTGGTGGATGATGTTATCAGGCTTTCCTCACAGTGTTGTTAGGAGCTGCACACCCTGAAGTTTCTTCTTTAATGTTTCCATCAGGGACCATTTCCTCACCAGTACAAAGGAATGCTGCCTCAGCCACATTCTGGGACAAACCCACCCTCCTGTCACCCCGTCTGCCCGCTACAGTGCAGGAAGACGGGGCAATGGTCAAACTTGATGTTCTGCACCCCATTATTTTGAAAGGGGGGCAGTTATGCAACCGAAAGAAGAAAAGTTCAGCTCAGTCCAAACGCCTGGTAATCACAGCTGAGTATGTGGGCCAAAGGTGCCACCAGTCTCCGGACTGGGACCTGAGAGTCCCGGCCTGATCTCTCTGGGGCCCGTGAGAAAGCTCCGGACTCCCGCGGGAGTGAGCGCTCCCGGGCCAAACTCCAAACTCCATCCCTAGGCCTCTCCGGGAGCCTTGAGAACAGCTCTCTCTTATCTGAGGGAAGCACAGCAGAGGAACTGCACGCTCCCACCCTCCACCCCCACCGACTACTGGGCTTTGTTGAGTGTGAAAGTTCTGTCCACACACTCCCCTCTGAGCGGAGGTCGGCTCAGTGGTACGAGAGCTTTTATAAGAATTATCCCAAAACAAAACTGACCGGGGTCCCTGAGTGTCCATGTGCACTGGTTATGTTTGAAGACTTCTACTCCAAAAGTGAAATGTTCATTTTAGAGAATCAGAAATTACATTGATGCAACCAACGGTTTTTAAGTGTGACTCGGTCTCTCCATGCAGGCGGCGGCAGTGACAGCGACGGCGACGCCCACATGGACAGTCTGTACCTGAAGTCTCTGGAGGGCTTCGTCACCGTGGTGACGACGGACGGTGACATGATCTTCTTGTCGGAGAACATCAACAAATTCATGGGCCTCACGCAGGTGCGCCGCCTCTTACACAGTCCTGCAATAGAAGGGCAGACACGTGCACCGCCTTACAGTCACCTCTTTAAAACTCAAAATGTGCATCCTTCTGTTTTCAAACTGTAGGATATATATATGTATATGTATACATATACATATATATATATATATATGTATACATATACATATATATATATATATATGT
>NC_050526.1:18079234-18095263 GCF_002922805.2 Oryzias melastigma
GTATATGTATACATATATTAAATTGCATTCAATCAGTTACTTTGATTTATGATTTAAACAGCCATGCAAAAAATACAAAAGAATAAATAAAAACGCACCAGTATTAAAGTTCACATAATAGAAAATCATCTATATTAAACTGTCTGTGTTTATAAAGCAAAATACTGAGACATATGCCAAAATGAAATAGGAGTTAAAGCAGCAGCCAAGGGCTATTAATCAGATCCACGTGAATTATTGAGCTTCAGAAGGTGATATTGTGTTTGTAAATGTTTATAGAAGGACCAGAGCTTCATCAGATAAGAGACTATAAAAGAGGAAAGCTGATAGCAGGTTTTTTTTTCTTTCTTGGACATGGATTAAGCTCCTGTCAAATCCATCTTTTGTAGAAAAACAATTTACTGCGAGAAAAAAACGAAACAGTATAACATGAAATCTAATAATCTGCATTAAAAATGTGTCAGGAAGTGAAGAAAATGTTTCGCAATTCATCCTGAAAAAAAGAAAAAAAAACAAATTGTCAAAAGAGACCGCCGTGAATACACATAATCCGTGAATACATAGAACTCCCCCCTGTCTCACTCCACCCCCAAAGTACAAGAACGTCCGTTACCGATTAGAACTCCTCAAAACCACTTCTGATCATGCTTTGTCAACATTTATTAAAGAACAGTGGAGTATTGCCCAACATAAAGAGTTTTCAATTATTTTTCCAGAACAAAAGACTGTACTGCAACAACAGCGTGATATAAGGATAATTATCCTCTCTATCTTTGTCAGGATATCAGGATTTTTTCCGAGTAACTGAGTAACTTGATGCCATTTCTCCATGCAGGGACATGGAGAGAGGAGGGGCATAGCCGAAGGGCACTCCCCCTCCGCACTCCGGAGGGAGCTCTGCTTTGTAGAAATGCACCGCGGCACCTATTTCAGACGCAAAAATTTTGATTTTTTTCAAATTTCATTTTTTTGTGAAAGACCAGAAGAGTCAGGTGACTGAAAAGAAAAAAAAAAAGATCACGTGAAACCGCGAATAAAGAAACACAAATTCGCGGGGGAACGCTGTAGGCCTATACTTAAAATAATTAAGTGTCATCAAATACAATTTTAGCTGCTGGTTTACTCAACTTAAAAATGAAATTTAATAAAAAACTAGTATTTTTAAATGTAAGAAATTATTTAACTTTTGTTAATTGAGCCAATGCTTCACTTTTGACAGTGTATTAATGACACCTTAAGTCTCAAGAACTTAAGTTATTTTAACGCAATAAGTCCGTCAACTTGGTTCGTTGTTTTCTAGAGCTTTTTTTAAATCTATTTTAAAGTGTTCCTGGTGGTCTTTTAATTAGGATGACACTGTAAAAAGTGAAACATTGGATCAGTTAACAAAAGTTCTTTATTTTTAACTTTTCAAATAATTAATTTTCATAAAATTAAATGTTTAAGATGATTGTTCACTTAACTTAAACATTTAATTTGATTAAAATATTTTTAAATGTAACAAATTACAGAACTTTTGTTAATTGATACAATGTTTCACTTTTTACAGTGTATATTTTTTTAGTACATAGTTCTGCAGAGTGACAGGAATTTACTTAAAATTCTGAGTTGTGGGTGTTACCGTCGGGGTGGAGTAAGCCCGCCCCAATTCCCACCATCCATCTGTCTCTCTTCTGCTAGCTTACAGCCCCTCACACGCCCAGCCTAGCATTAGCGGTGCAACAAAAACAGCGAGCAACATCAGAGTTATGCAGACGTACAGCTTTTTCTGGATTCCTGCGCAGACGAGGAAAATGAAGATGTATCTTTTTGTCTTTAAGTGATGCATAAGGAGCAGGGAGCTTGCAGTTTGTAGCTTCTACATCACTACAAGCTTCTTCAATTGATTCACAACAACAAGGAAATACTCAGAAAACAATTTTGAGCTTAATTTCCTTTACATATGTCCTCCATCATGAGGAAAAATGCAACAAGAACAAGTTAAAAACACCAACAACACGGTTTTGATCACAGTGGGTCCCTAAATTCACATTTCTGACACCTCTCTGTAACACCTCATCAAATCAACTTTATAGTTTCAAAGTGTTTGACATTTTGGCTAAAATTAGGCTCTGTAGCTGACAGAATGTTTCCTGCAAAAAAATTTCAAACTATGTTGTGCTAACATAAATTAAAGATTTCTATTTGGTGGAAACCTAACATAAAATTAAATCCTCACTTATGGTGCAAGACACTAAAAATACTTTAAGGTAAATGCATTATTTAGGATATTGCAGAAGTTTTATCTACTGTTTATATCAAGCTATTAAAACTATACTAATTAGTGCAACTTTTTGCATTTAAATTATTATTTTTATTTATATATGTAGCTACATTTTTATGTTTCATAAAATTATTAGCTGTTTATTATCCTTAAGTTTAATAAAGCTTTGGACAGAACTTTTTCTAAAAACATTTAGGAGTTTCTCACTTCATTTTTCTCAAAAAAGAGGCTGAAAGAGGATGTTCACTCAGGCCGACTGGAGCGACTGGTTGACACGAGCTGGCAGACTCACAACCCTGTTGTGTTTGTGTGAAATGGCTGTGAGGTCAGCAATGTGTGCTGTGCACACAGCCAAGAGAGAACTCCAAACACAATCAGCACTTTTTTCCTCGTCTCCTCGATTTATTTTTCCTTTCTGGTCCCCCGTGACCCTTTTTGTCTTCTGTTTATCTCAAAACAAATCACAAATACGAACCACAATCCAACTCCAGAAAAACAAGTTATAGCTCATAAGTTTGCTAATTATTGCATTTTTCGTAAAGCTGTTGACGTTTTGCAGGTGGAGCTCACCGGTCACAGCATCTTTGACTTCACCCACCCATGTGACCACGACGAGATCAAAGAAAACCTCAGCCTGAAGACGACAGGTCAGCCTCCTCCTCTAACATGCTCAGCAGACTGACACAAACACATTAACATTATCAGAGAATGTTTTTCATTTTTGTACAATTAATTTAAAGGCTTCATTCTTCGATACCTATATTTATTTGAAGAAGAGATCACTTTGGCAGCCTAGAATTTGTTTTTTTATTCACCATCTAAAATGTATTCCAACTTATTCCTGTGGGAGGTCACAGAGATGCTGGAGCCTATCACAGCAAAGGCAGGGTAGACTTTTTTATTATTATCTTAACCTGCTAAAAGAAAAATTGTTTTTATTTCAACTGAAATGACCAAAGTCTTCAGAGGAAGAAGTGATGCTGTAAGAACAAATGTTGGAAAGAGGTAAAGTTACACATAGTGATTATGGACTTAAAAGTCTGTTTTAGTGGAATAAAGTCATTTTTTAAAGATGAAAAACGAGAAGATCTTGGTCCAGAAAAATGACTTTGAATGAAGAAAACAGAAAGATATAAACACCAGTTTTAAATTTCTAAGAAATGTTGGCTCGGTAAAGAAAAGTTAAAAGTAAAAGCCTTCACAGTCCTCTTAATCACAAAAAGAGATTTTCTGAAATGGCACAAATTTTACATTATTTTGTTGTGGAATTATTCTCTCCAAACATTTTCCAAGAATTCAATAATAGCTTCAGAAGTTCCAACTTTTTTTAGAACCAGATTTCCTTTGAAAAAAGAAAAAGCAGCAGAAAGGGATGTTACATAATTGTGTGTATATAAGGGGGAAACGTCCTAAACAAACATGGGAACAGAGGATCAGAGGCTACAGAACATAAAGACAGAGGAACTCTGTGTGGAGGTGAAGGAACTCCTAACACGAGGAAGAGAAAGACGGAGAAACCATGAAAGACATCCGCATGCTGCTGATTTTTCAGAACTATTTCTGACATTCCTCTTTCTATAAATAGACAAACATACAATGACTGTAACAGGGATTTTATTTTTACACAACTTTGAAGCTGTGAATGACAGCTTATCAGCATCTGCAGCAGCTCAGCCATCCGTGTATTTACCTGCTTATTCCTTGTTGGGGTCACGGGGTCACTGAAGTTTACCCAGCTACTGTCGGGGGGAGGGGTGAGCTGCAGACACAGCTGCGCTCGGAAACCATTTGGTGGTTTATACCCCCAAATCCAACCCCTTAATGATGATTGTATAGCCGGGAGGCACTAGGTCTCTTTGGTATTGGATTTGAACTCACAACCTTCCCGTCTGAGGGTGGACACTCCACCACATGGCCGCTGGATTTTTATTTTATTCCTTTAATTTGATTCAAATGGCCTTTATTATATTTGTAGTGTAATCAAATAAAGAAACACTTGAACGTGTGGAGACTTTACCGCATCACTCCAAAACATTTCCTCTTATTGTAGTGGACTCTCATTTAATTAAATACTATTTTAGCAACATGTTTAAGCTCAGTTGACTAAATATCTTTGCAGTCGACACAATTTTAAAAATACCAATAAGTAGTTAAAAAATTAACATTTTTTAATTGTTTTATTTAATTTAATGTATTTATTTTAATTGTATCTTATTTTTAATTTTATTAAATTTTATTTTAATAACATTTTATGTTGTTGTATTATTTCATTTTATTTATTTGTATTTATTTATTTTGATATATTTTTTATTTTAATATTTTTTATTTAATAAAAAACATTTAAGTTATTCATTTATTTTTAATTTAATTTTTGTTTTATTCTTTTATGTTGTGTTTTATTTATTTATTCATTAGTTTTTTATTATATTTTTTATTTAAACACATTTTACTTTAATTGAACTAAATTTAATTTAATTTTCCTCATGGCTCAGACAGATGAGAAGAGCTGCAGCATAAAAATCTCTGGAGTTTTTTTCCAAATTTTTTTTATCTTGTTGCTTCAACAGAATTTGTTTCATTTTCAATACTTCAATATTTTAAAAAATCTGACGTTTATGTCCAAAATATGATGTAGTTTCCACCTTAATTACTACAGACATGAATGAGAAGTTATTACTTTAATATTTTCCCGTCTTTCCGTTTTTATTGCTGTCATGTTTGATTGAAGAGAAGTGTCTGGTTTTGTTTTCCAGGAAGTGTCTTTGGTAAAAAAGGCAAAGAGCTGAACACGGAACGCGACTTCTTCATGCGGATGAAATGCACGGTAACCAACAGAGGACGCACCGTCAACCTCAAGTCGGCCAGCTGGAAGGTGAGACACATCACTTCCTGTTTCACATCAGAGGCTGAATTTAGACGTAAAAGTAGGAAAAGCAAAACCACTATAGGTGGTCAAAAGCCGTTGATCAGCTTTCTTCGTTCCATTTATCTTGTGTATTTGTGGCTCCTCCTCCAGGTGCTCCACTGCACCGGTCACCTGAAGATGTACGACGGCTGCGCCTCTCGAGTGCTCTGTGGCTACAAAGAGCCGCCGCTCACCTGCGCCGTCCTGATGTGCGAACCGATCCCGCACCCGTCCAACATCGACACGCCGCTGGACAGCAGGACCTTCCTGAGCCGACACAGCATGGACATGAAGTTCACCTACTGCGACGACAAGTAGGCAGACAAGCTAAACCGTTGTTTCAGTCAAACATCTTCTCGTCTCTTAAACAAACTCCATTTGGAGGAGATGCTTCATGTTTCCTTTAAACAAACTTGGTCGAAACCAAGAAAGTTTCTAAAACAAAACCAAATGGTGATCTACGTACGGTTGGAACTGTCCTGGTTAAAGGTTGTGCATGTTAGAGATGTGATACGATCCAAAACTCAAAGTCCACATGAAAACCAGAGGTTGATCCAGATGATAAATGATCTGAAACAACAGGATTTCCATAAAATTGATTCATTAGAAAATGTTTAAAACTGAGAAATTGCAGCTGCTTTGTGTACATGTTACAAAACAGATCTGGGAAGTTCTTTTTATGACTTTATTTGGGAAACGATGAGGTTAAAAAGGTGATATTTTCACCAGGATTTGGAACATTAACAGGAATTACATAAACCATAAAAGTGGATTCAGAAGAAACAAAGAGGAGGAGCCTGAACATAGTTTAACAGCCTCAACATAAACATTTAGATTTCAGTTTAAGTGATTCTAACATGTTTCTAGATCACTGCTGGTCATTTTCCAAAAGTTGTTGTCATTAGTTGCATTTCCATTGACTATGAAGTTGAAGTTGAAATTGGATTTGAACTCACATTTATTATAAAAAAAAAAAGAATTTATCACAAAAAATTCACATGTATCAAAGAAAAGGTTTTGCACTGCGAGAAGGTGACTTTTGAGGTGTATCAAAGCTCTGACTTTTTTCAACATTAGTTGTGAGTCTGTGTGTTTGTGGTGTCAATCATGTTTAATTACATCATTTTTAACACTACGGCTGCCAAGAACTGTAAAAATAGATGTCTTTTTTTCAGCGTTCTATTAAATACTATTCCAAATAACTTAGAAAAATCAAAATTGCAATTTCGATCATAATGCAGAGATTTTGTTATGCATTTTATCCATAACAATGAAGTTAAAATTGTATCGTCTTCTTAAAAGACAGAGCTGTTTTTTTAGTGGATGTAGTTTTCTCATTTAATTAAACACAATTGAGTACTTCACAGTCGATACATTAAAGAAAAAATACATATAAGTATTTTAAAACAATATTTCACCCTAGAGAACCCACTAGGTTCTACACAGTGTTTATTTTTTTATTTAATTTGATATAATTTAATTTAATTTTGGTTTTGTATAATTTAGTTAGGTTTAGTTGAATTTATTTTCTTTTTATTTTATTTTATTTTTTTTATCTTTTTTATTTGATTTATTTATTTATTATTTCTCTAATTTCATTTTTTTTATTTAAGGTGCTTATTTTATTGTTTTTATTTTATTTTATCTATGTATTTATTTTTCTATCTTTTAATATATTTGTTGTTTAACTTATTTAATTTAATTAAATTTTAGTCGTTTAGTTTACATTTAATTTAATTTTATTATTTTTATTTTATTTTACATATTTTTTTAAATTTATTTATTAGTTCTCCAATCTATTTTTATTTATTTTATTTTCTTATTTATTTTATTTATTCTCTATTTATGCTTGTAATTTAAGATTTTAAACATTTATTTTAATTTAAGTTAATTAATAATAATTTATTTTTTTTTCTTTAATTAAATTTATCTTGACTATTTTTTAATTCAATATTATTTTTTATTTATTTTATTTATTTGGCTGTTGTTAATTGTTGCTATCCAAAATAAACAAACAAAAAACGTTAAATTAACTGTCGGAACCTTTAAGAAAATAGTTCTTAGGTTTTCCAGGGTTAAAGTAAACAAAAATAATAATTAAAAGTTGTTCTTCTTTAAGCTCCATCTTATAAAAGTCTAATAATACATTTTTAATTACCTTTTTAAGAGAAAAAGTGATGAAAGAAAAGATCTTTCTTTTTGTTAACAGTCTAATTATTCTCACTTGAACATGAGGAACACAAAAATGACACATAAATCAAACTTTAATTGTATCGCACGTTTTCTACTGATGTAACCAAATCACGTCGATCACAATCAGCTATAAATGTGTTTCTGTTGCAGAGGAACCGTTTGCTGTTGTGTTCTGCCGCAGGTCGAAACACAAACCTTAAAGTATGTTCCACACAATCGCACAAAGACGGATTTGAAGCGATCGCCGTGTTGACTGACGGCTCGGACTTGGCACGCCGGTACGAACTGAGCGCCAACAATGAAGCTTTAATGCTGTAATAAGGAGCTGTCATGACACTGTCAGAGCACGCCGCGCTCCACTGCCTGCAGGGAAAAAGATGAAACTGTGAAAGTACAACGTCGAAGCCGTCAATCACCTGTTGTCGCTCAAACTACACAGTCATGTCGCGTGTGTGTTTTTTTTACTATGTGTGAACATGTCGTTTAGTTAAATATTACCAACAACTTCAGCCGTGTTGCCTTTTAAGCTGGTGGAGAGTTTACTTTATTAGATTGGCTCAAAGACATGGTAAACGCACAATCTTGCAAATCATAGTTACACAATTCGGCACACTCAAACCTGTAATCTTATCGAGCAGCAAACGCAGGACAAAGGTTTCTTATGCAGCGTCTGTGTGAAACTCCCAGACAAACAAGGGAGCCTTTTCCTTTTTTCAGTTTCAACAGTTTAGAAGCTGCTCAAATCTTCTCTCTAATTACGCAAATGAGTTCAGAGTGGGCGGGTCCCCGTCCCGGTCCAGCAGGGACTTAGACTCATTAGAGAAGGAACAGAAAGTTTCTTTTCTGCTCGTGTCTGGCAGCGGAAGAGGTCGCACAAGGGGAACAAAGAAAAAGAGGGAGCGGAAATGACATGACCTGCTCGGCAGAGGAGGGAAACTTGAGAAGAATGTTTTTTGGCGGGTGGCAACATGTCCCGACTGTCCGCAGATGCAGAGATTCTTGATGTGAGGACACGAGGCGAGCACCACTGTACAGCGTTAAGAAAAAAGAAAAAAAAAAATGGAATCCCATCACGAAGAAAATAGAAATTATCGATTGCATTTTTATTTTTAAGTCTGACGTTCTTGAACGTGTATTCAGTCCATGGTGTTCACATTGGACGAGCAGGGAGGGGCTACTATTTATGCATCACAAATACAACTGCCAATGGGGAGGCAGCAGCAACGTTTCATGCTGCCAGTCGATTTTTACATTTTTTTTTATTGTTTATGTAGTCATGAATCGCACAAGGGGCCAAATTCCAAAACACACTTTAGGTCTCGAGCCGAACAGGATAAACATTCATTGAACACTCTAAGACTACATTTTTAAAACTTAAAAACTGTAACTTTTTAACATAATTATGAATAATTAAAAGGCAGGAATATTATTCCAGAATAAATAAAATAAATCTTAAATAACTTTCAATATTTCACTCTCCATAAAAATATATTTTGTCGAAACTCTACAAGTTAAAAATGAGCGCAAGATAACATCGGGTCATTAATAACAATAAAATAAAATGATCTGGAGGGCCGGACAGAATTACCCGGAGGGCCGGATCCGGCCCGCGGGCCTTGACTTTGATCTTGATCTAGATGGTGGTATTCAGGGGATTGTCAGGTGTGTTGAATGATGTCAACTTTTAGAGGAAAAAAAAACTAAAAAAAATCTTCAAACCTGTGCAGCCGCCTGAAAAACGTGCATTCAGGTCACAGCGGTGGCGTTTTGAGACATGTGACCGTAGTCTTACTAGCTCATGTCCGCCACCTGCAGTTGGAAGAGGGTTTGTGTGAAATGTCAAATGTTGCTCCAGGCTTTTTCTGTCACAGCTCTATTCCGATATATGACAGACTTGGTGTCATGTAACAATCCATTTTTTAAGCGTTGGTACCTTTGTAGATTAAAAGGAACACCATCTAAATGTCACTACAGTTCCTGATTGATCAAAGTTCATTTATAACTTTAAAAAGTCCTGCTAAAACAAAAAGTAATTATTTATAGTTAAATTTAAACGTCTGTATTTCCACGCCACGAAGCGTTAGCCCTTAAAAAAACAATTTCAAACAACCCTACCCCTTTAAATGCCCTACGATTGGAGGGAGAGGAGTTCTGATTCGTCCCTGGTTTAACCTTCAATGTGCTTTCTGTGCTTTTTGAGTTTTCGTGAGACCAAAAACAGATTTAAGAAAATGCTAAACATGAGAGAATTGAATGTGTTAGCCCAAAACTGGTGTTTACATACACTTTTTATTGAACATGTATTGCTGAGGGTGATGTGGTTTTACTTTCTGATGGATGATATAATCGTCTTCTTCTTTAGAAACACCTGAAAGTTTTCTCCAGAATTTCCTGTGGAGGTTCATCGCTCCTCCTATCTGCAGACATTCGTTTCTTTCATTCATGTTCCCGCTTCCCTCCCTCTCTGAGGCCTGCAGCTGCTGCAGTTACATAACATCAGGAGGCACGTTCGAACTCAGATTCAAGTCAGGACGGCACGCTTTCCATCTTCATTTAGCATCGCCTGGAATCAGGAATTTATCTCCACATGTCGTTTAACAATCCTTGGAGAATTCTGGGAATTCCAGCTGGCATTGTGCAACGTAGAAAATATTTGTATCTACCAGGTAGTTTGTCAAAGCTAAAAATAAAGCTCTAAAATAAATAGAAACTTAATTTATAACATTTTTAAGAGTTTACAACACACATAATGTTGATTTTAAATCTCACAAAAGCTTTATTTAAAATCATAGAGATCACAACTGGGCTCCAATGTCATTAAAATTAAATTTAGTTTAAACATTTGTCTCTACATGAATTACAGTGTTATAAGGCTTTGATCATTTAAAGCTTTAATGTTTCACATTCTACAAAAAACACTAGAAAAAACAAGTTTTCTTGTATGAAAGTGAAAAAATCCTCTTGAAGGTGTTCTGATCATTTTATTTTTTTATAAATAAGTAGTTACGAAAAAAAATCATAAGTAGATCTATTGTAAGGTGATGCTGAATTCTAAAACAAAAATGTTATCGTTTTGGGGTTTTTTTGTGCAAAACAAAACATAAAACAAGTAAATAAAAGCCAAGATGATCTAAAATATAACCAAAAGATTTACCCGAACAGTTCTGATAACAACATTACTGTCAACCTGATGGTTGAACTTTGCCCTTCGAGAGGTTCGGAGGGGAACAGAAGAAAAAGAGGTTTTTAAAAATGTCAACACAAGGCCAGCAACAAAGTCCTGATTAACTGGGAGAACTCGTGATCCGAGAGACTCAAAGAGATTAGCCGTTCCCCCGAAGAACCGGGAGTTAGTACAGAATGTGAGCAATTCCTGTTCTTGGACCACTGTCCACCTTTCTGTTTGCACTTCAAAAGGCATCACACATGATTTAGAAACGCAGGATTTGGGGGAATTAAGAATGGACAGACTGCTAACCTGTGTTTGTGTGTCACAGGGTGACTGAGTTGATCGGTTACGCTCCTGAGGACCTGCTGGGTCGCTCGGTCTACGACTTTTACCACGCCCTGGACTCGGACAGCGTCACCAAGAGCCACCACAACTGTGAGTCGCCGGGTGTGCTTACTGTCGGGATGAACACAATCATGAACACATGAGGCCCTGTCATCATACAGAAACGAGGCTTTCAGTTGAAATGAGTACTTAGAGCTTCTATGCCATTAAAAAAACAACGTTTTTGAGCTTGTAACATTCATCAAAATAAACAACCCTAAAGTGAAATTTTGATCCATTCATGCATTTCTCAGTATTCCTTCAAAAACTCGCACTTTGAGCACCAGCCCCTCCCAAACCACGAAAACAAGCCGGTTCTCACAAGCTGATGATGTCACAAAGTGAGAACAGCCTTTTAACGGTAGAGTTTCCTCTTCCAACAACCCCCCAGCTGGACACACAATTTCTCCGCTGACCTAGCTTCGCAGCTCAGCTAGCGGTGTTCAGCCCCTAACTTTGTCGCTCAGCTAGCGGTCATTAGTCGCTAACTATGTCGCTCAGCTAGTGGTTTCTCAGCTGCTAACTTCGCCGCTCAACTGACAGTGATAAGCTGCTAACTTTGCAACTCACCTAGTGGTTATCAGTCGGTAACTATGTCGCTCAGCTAGCGGTCCTCAACCGCTAACTTCACCACTCAGCTAGCGGTGCTAAACCGCTGACTTCACCACTCAGCTAGTGGTGCTCAGCCTCTAACTTCGCCGTTCACCTAGTGGTGTTTAGCTGCAAACTTTGCCACACAGCTAGCAGTGCTCAGTCGCTAACTTCGCTGCTCAGCTAGACGCCCAACTAAAATTGTAGACGACTGGATCCATGTCTTCGTTTTCCTCGTCTTCTGGCTAAAAACTCCAATATTTCCTGCCATTTTTGTTGCACTGGTAATGTTAGGTTGTGAGGGTCTGTAAGCTAGAGGGAGAGAGTGTTAACAAAGAGCTCTCAGCAACAAGGAGGGGGAGGGGCAGTGAGCTTAAGGCCATGCTAACAGTCCCGCCCTCAACTCCTGCTTGGCAGAAACTAAATCTTCGTAAAGGACGCAGGTTTTTATTTTGATTTGGGCTAAAAATGGCAAAATCATTGTTAAATAACCACAGGGAAGGACTTTACAATAGATTAAAGGATGATCGGAGTGTTAAGATCTCTATCGTTTTATTTTCATTACTTATTTTTTAATGTGTATGATAGTGTAGATTTGATGTGAGTCTGTGTTCACATCCACGTCTGTTTCTGTTTGCATCCAGAGCAGCATCAGGGCATTAAGAAGTGTTTGATCAAATTAAGTGAAGCCACCGATGGTCTGATGAGGTTTGCACACATCTGGTGCCACAAACACAGCAGAGCGGGGCAGCAGGTGGCCTGCATTACAATCTAATGACACTGTTTGTGTGTGTCTGTGTGCAGACGAGGCTGCGGGTGTCATGGCTATTCTCCGCTCTGACAGCACTGGATCATTAGAGGCTTTGAACTGCAGTGTTAGACGCTCCTTAAAGCCTCCCATGCGCAATTAACACGTGTTTTTGAGCAGCAGAAAAACAGGACGACTCATTTTTACCTCTGGAGTCGACGTAGGTTTATCTGTTTATTCAATTTTAGGGTTAGCTTTAGTCACTAATGCAAGATGTGTTAATTCAGGTTTAGAAAAGATTTCATGCAGGCGAAAGAAAAACTAAAAAAGTCGCTCGAGTTCAAACTATGAAGATTACGGTGGCCCTGAAGTACAAATCACATTAAATTACATTTATACTAAAAAAACAATTCCAACTGAATTAAAAGAAAAAGGAAATGTTTCAAAAAACAAAATGGATGTCCAGAAATCTAAACGAAACCAGAAAAGGTATGGGACATCAGTGATTGGATGATGACGTTTTTCCATCATTTCAACCGAATCTTAGAGTGTATTCAGACTTTAAATGATTCTGTTTCATTTGTTTCACGGCCGAGTCCTGAACCTTACGTTTGGTTTGTATTCAGACTAGGATCTACCGGAGATTTCTGTTCTGGACCAAACCTTGTAAACAAAACCATGTGAGTGAAAATCTCTTCAGTGATTGGCCAGCAGGTATGTGGGCGGGTCAAAACAAAAAAAAAGAAAGATGGAGGTGCTGCACTTTGCATATCCTGGTAAAGATAATTCACTTTTTTGAAATTTTTAGTCTGCTGACCAATTTTGAACGTCTGCATGAAGGCCAGATTCAACACTTTTTACTGCTACTGTGGTACAGCCGAGGCACGCAGCATAGTGGTTACTGGGGACGTTACGGCTGCGAAATACGGTGATAAGTGTTTATGGCATATACACTGTCAGGAAAACAGTGTGAAACATAATGTGTATCACGTTAAAAGTTGTTTTATTGAATCTGCATTCATCCGACCACATTTTCATGAGTTGCTGTTGCATCGCTTCTCCACGTTTGTCCGCTAACGACCAGCTACGGTGGCCATTTTGGTTCAGTTGTTCCAGCTCAAACCGTGTTCAGAGCTGAAATCCTAAACTAACCGAGACCACCTCAAAAGATGGGTCCGAGGAGGATCCCTGGTCTCGTTTGCTCGTATTTAGACTGAATTTGTTCTGGATTATTGTGGAAAACAAACTCTGGTTCACTTTAAGTGTCCAGTCTGAATACAGCCTAAAAGCGGCATGAAGTAATACAGGATATACTCTTTACTAATCATAAAACATGTATTAATATGCCGACAATGACAAAGCGTTTGAAAAAACTCAAAAATTACTCGTCATCATTCAATCAGCGGTGTCCCATAGTAGCTACCTCTGGTTTCTTATTGTGTTTCTGGATATTAAAGATTTTATTTTTCTGGAATTTTGTTTCTATTTCTAAACTGTAATGTGTTTTTATAATTATTATTTGTCTTGCTTTTTTATTTTGGTCTTTAGTATATTTTTGTATAGAGTGATATTTGTTTGTAGGATTTGCACTTCAGGGCCACCGTACCACAGCACAGAGATACTCCGATATCACATGAGTCAGAATATATAAAAAGACAAAAAATATTTATAGATACATTTTCAAGATATTTGACTCCTACCAGAACTTTTTCCTTTTTTAAAGTGTTTTTCCCTAAAACCGTCTGAACATTTTCATGTTTAAAGGCCTTGATTTACTGTGAAACAGAAAAACAACAAATGCGGAAGCTTCATGTTTAGTTTCTAGTTTTTCTTTGGCTCCAAGGACTTTAGTTTGCAGAATTTAGCCGAGATAAAGGACGCTCTATCTCCATCTCACACACACACCCACGAGCTGCTCTCACGGCCAACGTGACCAGCCTGCCAATCAGAACATGCTAAAGGATACGGCTGCTGAGTGTAAGGCTGCCACAACCTTTTTTCCAAAACTATTACGCACTCACTCACACACATTCTCAATGTCACTGGCCTAATGTACGATCTCTGACCAGTCCTGCTCTTTTCCCACGCCGGTTCTGAACTCTGGACTGGAGCCAGCACATGTCCTCCTCGCTCAAAAGTCAAACATCCAGCTTTTTCCTACTAACAAATGTTTGACTGATCGTAAACCCCTGATGGAAAACAAGTTTTTATTTATTCTCATTTGGAAAAAGTAAAAAAAAAACACAGACAGAAATAATAATAATTTAGGACGTTGAGCAAACCATTCACTTTGTAGGACAAGCACCAAACTTGACATGGATGTAGCTTGGGGTTCCATCTTTCATAAAAGCACACAAAAATATTATACATGTATAGTAGTATTTTAAAGTTAATTCTTATGTTGTGCATGAACAGCCCATATTGTTGAGACTAAGGCAGATAGAAATCAAATATTTTGGTGAAAAATTGAGTGTATGGCAGCCATCTTTAAAAATGTCTCTCATTTTGAATTTTTTTCATGGCTAAGAGGCTTTTCTGAAAGAGGAAGCCTAACATTGATCCATAGCAACCACAAAATGCAGGATTTGTCTGACATATCCACATAAGTCTCCGCTCTATCATCTGATGGATGAGGACTATTATGTAGCAGAGTAAATTGTAGGGGTGTATTGATAAAATCGATTAATCGATCTGAGTCGATCTAAGCCTAATACATCAATAATCGATCCATAAATGTAGAGGTTGATCTAACATATTGTTAAAGTCTGCTAGCTTGATGCTAACGTATAATGGGATTTCCCCTGGGCGGTTGATGCTAACACTCTGTCGACCTAAACACACATTGCTGACTAAATGAACTTCGTTATAAACTCAAAGCCATGGATTTTTTAAACTCTTTCAAGGAAATATATTTTAAAGTAACCATTTGTGGTCTAAATCACAGTTTTTTTGCTCAAATTTCTTCTTCTGGAATAAGGTGTAATGCTATAACGTGATCGCCACCTAGTGGCTAAACTTAAACACCCTCCAGGAGAAGCAGAACAACTCCTGAAGCTTTTCCGTTTGAGAATCCATGTAACACTATATGGTATTAACAATCACATTATAATTTCACTAATACATTTTACAGTATTTGAACGGTATAAAATTAATATACAAATCTTGAAAACATATATAGATTATTAATTTACTTCCAAGCAAATTTGTCTAAATGTATAAACTCAAAATTGAGGGGATTGAGAGAATCAAAAAAAAAATCTGAATTGAATCAATCCAGACTTTGGTGAATCGAATCGATTCTGGTAGTTATTGGTAATACGTAGCCCCACTAAATTGTGGCCTGGTGGTTGTGTTTGCTGACATCCTCCTTCTATCACTTGAGCTTCTCTAAAATTCACCGATACAATTCATCAGTCTTTGGTGCTGAAGAATCTTGTGGCTTTTAAACCTTTTAACCCAAATTGTTTAGCTTTTTTGTGCATCAGTGATGCCATCACCATTTTATAATATCTTCTTTGTGTCATTGATGCTTCATCAAACTTAGAATAACCATTTTTTATTGGTATAATCCAATTTAGCCTAAATAATTCCAACAAGACCAAATGATAGATTAAAGAGTTAGCTCAAGTTCTGAACTTCCCATTGAGGAGAGAAAAACTCCATATAGAGGGATCAACTGGAAGAAAGTTCTGGCAAAACCAGGCAAACCAAAAAGGGGACAGAAAAACAATTTCAGGACAACACCAGATCTTTTGTATTTATTTCTTCATGTCTGT